>NC_092087.1:76001737-76301737 GCF_045679555.1 Salvelinus alpinus
TTAGGACCCCTTTAGGTATAAGAAAAACTACCTCCATACTTTGATTCATTTGTATGGGTGACCTTCATATGAGTCCCGTGACATTCCTGTTCATGAGAGTCTCCCCTTTCCACAGTGGGGTCATGTTTACTTTGTTGCCCAAACGATTCGGACGTTGCAGACGTTTTCGTGAGAAGACAGATTTTCGGGATGTCTCATGGTCTGACAAATGCCGCTGCAGCTCGGCCACCTTCCACGGCAGACGCAGAAGGCCGACGTCGGAGGATGCGGTGGATTGAGACGCAGCCCGTGCAACATCTAAAAAAAGCATTAAACTGATGTATTTTTGAAAGGTGCGACAATAGACTCGTTAAGGAATAATTATCAACAGCCATCTAACTATGCATCCAACACTGTGATGTCTACGACCGGTTATGAGCGCACAGTCCTGTCTCGAGATAGCAGCCTGTCGGTAATAACACTCCTTCAATGTCATCTACAACCAACACCATGATACTGAACCTTCTGAATATCCTTTCTAGATATCAACCTGCTTTGCTGCCCTACAACAAAGACAAACTTCTCCTAGACCCACGCACACATTTTCTTTTTAATGATGATGCCGCTGTTCATTTGGCCTTAGATGTTCCATGACACGTATTGTTTACTTTTGGAATTGGTAAAAGAGGTTCTCGGATCATCCAATTATAGCTGTGCCCCTCCAGAGACCGTGGGCCTGTGCCTCTCTCCCCCTATCGAAGCTTATTCGGCAGCTCCCACTGTGAAAAAGGCATTTGACTAGCATTAATGTCAAATAGGCCTAACTTCCCTTTAGTTCATTAGAGTGTCATTTCAAGATGATACAATCAAAATCAAACCAGGCATTGTATTGCAGTATTATTTCCACTTTCACATTGTTAATTTAACATGTTTGGCTGCTTATGAATATTAATTAGGTCTAATTTAATATTTATAAAAGGCATAGATGGTTTAGTGATTCATATATGAAGATGAAAAAGTGTGATGGGCAATTCTGCATCCGCAACTCAGACGATCATTATCGTTTAAGAACACCTACTGTGAGTTTAATCTCCTCTAAAACTAATTAAGAAACGATAGTGGGGTTTTGTGGTTTAGGAAGGGTACATCTTTTACACAACACAGTTCCAAAGTATGAGCTGAAGTGAAAATTGAAACAAAAACCACATCTAAACCTAGTACTCCTGTAACAGGATTGGTTATATTTCCACTTGACACTGAGGAAATATGTATTTGATGTTTATGTATTCTAATTGGTTGGTTCAAGTCAATGTCAATAAGGTGTTATGCCATTGGTCATGCTTGCAGATAAAGGGAGATCGTGAAAGTAAATTCTTCCTAGTCTGATATTGACATGCAAGCGGTAGATCACGTTCCGAAATACTGGATTCTATTTTCATATTTACAATGTGTACGAGTTCACTATGTCCATGTCCTGATAGGTATATATATGTGTGTACGGTACCCGTTAGATATTGGGGGCATCCTGGGTTGTGCTTTTGTATGTTATGGCTGTAAGAGCGAGTTAGCTAGCCTGCTCTAATTGTAAGCTTCCTGCTAATTCACAGTTATTTCCATGCTAACAGATGAATCACAAACCTACAGCCATCAGCATACTGTTTTCTTGCGTATCTAATGTGCTTCCTTGTGTCTATCATAATACTAAACACCAATCAACTGGGACCGCTGGCTGGACAGTCCTTTCTTTAAAAACACAACGCAAGAGAGCTAGAAGTACGGTCACATCTGTTAAAGTGGTGCAGAGACCAGTTTTCTTGTCTTCGCTGGACAGTTGCTACACTCCATAGGACCTCCTAGACTATAGAGTGTTTACAACTCTACATTCAGTTATCACTCTGTGTAATGTGAGGGTGGTGCTAAATGACATTAGTTATTCTGGACTTGTCCAGTCAGATATGGTATTTTGGGGCGCTATATAAGAAGGTTGTGGTATCCCGGGGGGTCCACCCCAGGGGTTGGTGATAGAGGGGAGGTACGTGCCGCACCGTTGTGTACTCTGCTGGGAGTACACAGGCTGGGCCCCCCGACGCTGATGGCCCCAAGTAGAGGTAATTAGGGGAGAGTGCCAACCAGCCGTGCAGGCCACATAAAGGGAAGACCGTGGCACACCGCGAGGAAGACAAAGAGAGAAGAAAGGAGTGAGCCTACAGAAGGGAACAAAGCTTCAAGAGGCACGAAGCAGAATATAAGAAGAAGGACCGAGTCAACCCTAAGTTATTTTGTTGTTTTGTTTATTTTGTTGCCTAGAAAAGTTCTGTTTTCTGACTAGAACCTAAACCCACGGTTTACTTCTTATGGTGGAGAATGTGGGCATCTCAGTCGCTTTGGGTCGAGATTACCATGGAGGAACTGGTCGCTTAGTTTATCCTCAGCCAGCAGAAGCAACAGGCTCTCCAGGAGCAAGCACTGGTGGAGCAGCTCCAACAAAACCTCAGACTGGTAGCGGAGGTAGCCCAGTTGAAGGGTGGTATAGCTCAGGAGTCTGGCCCGAATCAGTTCCTGGTCAAGCTAATGGAGGAAGATGACATGGAAACATATTTGTGCACCTTCCAGAGGACGGCACAGAGGGAAGGATGGCCCAAGCCCAAGTGGGCCAGCCTTTTGGTACCCTAACTCTCCGGGATGGCTGAGAAGGCCTACTACCAGGCAACGAATTATGAGGGACTCAAACGTGAGATCCTGAGCCGGTATGGATTCAGCCTCGCACGCAGTGCACTATTGGTCCACAACTGGGCCTGTGACTTCACCATCTCCCCCTGCGCTCAGATGAGCGACCTGGTGCGCCTTACCAAGGGCTGACTACTGACCGACGTAACGTCCCTCCCGATAATCGATAAGGTCGTCCTGGATCGGTACCTTTGGACCCTCTCTTACGAGATGAAGAAGGCGGCAGGCATGCAGAACCCCCAGAGCCTAGAGGAATTGCTGACCGCAGTGGAAACCCACCAGAACACCCAGGACCTACTGAAAGGGGCCCTGGCCGAGAGAGAGGACGGGGGAGGGGAAAGAACAGAGAGGCGAGGGGCTGAAGGGGTCCCGGACGGAACCAGCCGAGGCCGTGAAGCGGGAGGGTGACGCAAACTGATGACGACGTCTGCTGCTAGACTTAGATCAGAGGTGCTGCTATGAGTGTGGCGAACCGGGACACCTTGCGTGGAGCTGCCCCACCCGGGAGGAGTCCATGCCCTCCACATCCCCCAGCTCTGGGGTAATTTCGGATGGCGAGTTATGTCACCTCCTGTTGGGCACACACCGAGACGGCCCCTCTGTTGGTTCCATTACGAATTGATTGCGTCGACACCAGCGCTCTGCTGGCCTCCAGCAGCATGGTGACCCTGGCCCAACCGCAGTGGCTCACATGAGAGAGGAAAGATGAACTGGGGGACAAAGCGATGACAGTGTGCCAGGATAACCACCACAAGGGGGGAGTGGCAGATCCGCGTGGGCGCTGTACCTAACCTTCCTGTGCCCATTCTCCTCAGTAGAGATTGCCCTCTCTTCCAGGCACTGTGGAGGAGGGACCTGGGGAGGTGTGAGGTAGGAAGGAAGGAGAGGAAAAAGGACTGCACAAGTTGTGTCGCCTGCACAACCCACGCCCTGCCGTGAGAGGTGTCCACTGGACCTGAGTTGGACCAGGAAGAGGGACCCCACACCGGGAAGCTGGCCATCGTCCGAGGAGGACCTCAGGCTCCCCTTTATGGAGGTGGAGGCACCAGACGGGGCCCCTGACACGGGAATCCTCACAGGCCAGTTCCGGGCGGCCCAATTAGAGGATCCCAACCTCGAGGGGCCAGGTGATCACGGTGGACGGCGCACTGTTACCCGGGGTAAGAGAGTGGCGCTACCCACACTTCGCCATAAAGCATAATTTATTGTATCAGGTTGTAAAGCACAATGGGGAGACAAAAGACTTGTCACTCCTACCCACCTAGTATGTTAGTACGTCAGTTCCTGGTCAAGCTAATGGAGGAAGATGACATGGAAACATATTTGTGCACCTTCCAGAGGACGGCACAGAGGGAAGGATGGCCCAAGCCCAAGTGGGCCAGCCTTTTGGTACCCTAACTCTCCGGGATGGCTGAGAAGGCCTACTACCAGGCAACGAATTATGAGGGACTCAAACGTGAGATCCTGAGCTGGTGATGGAGAAAACCGGGGAACGGGTCAGGAATCGGTTCCACTGGCCCAAAGTTAAGTGCCCTGTGGAGTACTACTGTCATACCTGCCCAGAGTGCCATATCACAGCCCCGAGGGCACATTATCGAAACCCTTTGGTTCCCCTGCCCATTATAGGGGTGATGTTTGAGCAGGTGGCGATGGATCTGTTGGATCTGTTGGTGAAGACATTGAGGCGACACCAATACATCCTGGTAATCATGGATTACAACACCCGGTATCCGGAGGCATTCCCGTTATGCATGGCGGCAGCAAAAGGTATCGCACGGGAGCTCTTCCATTTATTCAGTTGGATGGGTATTTTGCGGGAAATCCTGCGGACCAGGGCACTGCATTCATGTCTCGTGTAATGAAAGATGTCTACAATCTTTTACGAATCAAACAGGTGAGAACCAGTGTGTACCATCCACAAACGGACGGGCTAGTCAAATGCTTCAATAAGATCCTAAAGCAGATGTTGAAGAAGGTCATCGAGAGAGACGGGAGGAACTGGGACCAGCTGCTGCCCCACCTGATGGAGCCCCAGCGACTCATGGACCACGTCTTGCGCCCGCACCAGCCCACAAGTGCAAGCTGGGCTACACCGAGGTGGAGTACCTGGGCTATCGAATCGGGCGGGAAATGTGATGCCCCAAGAAAAGAAATCGCTGCCATTAGGGAATGCCCGGTCCCCCAAATCAAGAAGCAGGTGAAGTCGTTCCTGGGGTTAGCAGGGTACTACAGTCGATTCGTACCTAACTGTGCCGCAATAGCTTTTCCCCTCACAGACATAACAAAGGCACACCTACCCCAGACGGTGCGATGGACGGAGGACACAGAGGCGGCGTTCCAGGCCCTGAAGGAAATGCTATGTTCTTCACCACGGACTTCTCAAAAAACTCCTGGTCCAGACAGACACGTCTGACACCGGGGTAGGGGACTTCTTGTCCCAAGAGTAGGAAAGCAAGGAACACCCAATCATGTATGTCAGCAGGAAGCTCCTCCCGATGGAGAAGAAGTACTCGATTGAAAGAGTGCCTCGCCGTGAAGTGGGCATTGGACACCCTCAAGTATTACCTCCTCGGGAGGAAGTTCACCCTGATCACTGACCATGCCCCCCTTGAGTGGAAGGCAAGAGGTAAGGACATGAATGATCGCGTCACACGCTGGTTCCTGTCGTTACAGCGATTTTCTTTCTCTGCCATTCACAGGTCGGGGGCCCAGCATGGCAATGCGGATGCCCTCTCCAGGAGGGATGCAAACCTATCCCTGTGCACGCCTCCCTCTGGGTCAGGGATAAGTGTGTGTGTGTGTGTGTGTGGGGGGGGGGGGAGGGGGGTGGTATCCCGGGAGGGCTGCCCCGGGGGTTGGTGAAAGAGGGGAAGTACGTGCCGCGACGTTGGCTCCCTCTGCTGGGAGTACACGGTCTGGGCACCCCTGACGCTGATGGCCCCATGTAGAGGTGTAATTAGGGGAGAGTGCCAACCAGCCGTGCAGGACACATAAAGGGAGCACCCACCGTGTCACACCGTAAGGAAGACAAAGAGAGAGACAAGGAGGGAGCCTACAGAGGGGAACGAAGCTCCTGGAGGTACGGAGCCGAATTTAAGAAGGACAGAGCCAACCCAAAGTTATTTATGTTGCTATGTTTTGTTTTCTGACTAGAACCTCCCTGTCTCTGTGCCCATCTCTGCACGCTCCACGCAACACCCCACGGTTTACCACAAGATAAAGAGAATGTTATAGCACTGTCTATATCCCTATATTCTATCTTAAATCCCTTCAAAAGCACCAAGTCAATGCGGATGTGCTTGTATCCCATCTGTTAGTGAAATGGGGCCGTTGGCGGTGTAATCTCACTGTTTATAGGGTTGTTTCATTCTAATGTTCTACCCATCACCATGTGGCAGGGCATTAAGACTACCCTGGCTTATAAAAGGCTACGCTGGTTTTATCATTAGTAATTAACAGGAAATAGACACCCGTAATACGGCGTCTTGTTATAGTGCCGTCCGAGCTGTTAGTTCATCTGATTAGTTAGTAAAGTTCAAGGATAATTCTGGACAACCCATAGAAGACCATGTATGGTACTGGCCATAATATGTGGACCACCAGTCTAGTTTCAAACACAATATCATAGGATATAGAGTGAATGATGCATTGTTGTTATTGTTTCATGCCCCAATATCTTATTCAGTCTAATTATTCAATAAGGCTATTTAGATCACTGTCACTAGTTTGTCTTGGTGATTTCAGAGCTCTGTTCTTCACTATACTATTGTAGTCAAAGACCACACACACGTACGCACACACACACACACGCACGCACGCACGCACGCACGCACGCACGCACGCACGCACGCACGCACGCACGCACACACACACACACACACACACACACACACACACACACACACACACACACACACACACACACACAGCCTCTTTAGATAGATAGACCAAAATAACGTTAAAACATCCCATTTTTCATTAACTGTGAAATATACTGGTTTTGTGTGCTGCTGCCCATTTCTCCTCTATATTTATCAAGCTAACATTAGGGGCGTACCACCATCAATTTACAATGGTGAAGCACGGAGCTGTATTCCACTCATGTGTGACCATTATCCTAATGAGGTTAATGGTTCAGCTGTGCTTACCATAAGATGGATGCCCCCCAGTGAAACCAACCTGTGTGTGTGTGTGTGTGTGTGTGTGTGTGTGTGTGTGTGTGTGTGTGTGTGTGTGTGTGTGTGTGTGTGTGTGTGTGTGTGTGTGTGTGTGTGTGTGTGTGTGTGCGTGCGTGCGTGTGTGCGTGCGTGCGTGCGTGCGTGCGTGCGTGCGTGCGTGCGTGCGTGCGTGCGTGCGTGCGTGCGTGCGTGCGTGCGTGCGTGCGTGCGTGCGTGCGTGTGTACGTTGCAATGAGAAAGACAACAAACCAAGATTTTGAGCAATGGAGAGCAATCGATGTATGAAAGACATTCACTCTCTTTGACTCAGTGTATTACACACTGTATCCCCTTTAGTTCCTGTAAAACATTATGTTTGATTCAGTGTATTAAACACTGTATCCCCTTTAGTTCCTGTAAAACACACTGTTTGACTCAGTGTTTTACACTGTATCCCCTCTAGCTCCTGTAATACATTCTGTTTGACTCAGTGTATTACACACTGTATCCCCTCTAGCTCCTGTAACACACTCTGTTTGACTCAGTGTATTACACACTGTATCCCCTCTAGCTCCTGTAACACACTCTGTTTGACTCAGTGTATTAAACACTGTATCCCCTCTAGCTCCTGTAACACACTCTGTTTGACTCAGTGTATTAAACACTGTATCCCCTCTACCTCCTGTAATACATTCTGTTTGACTCAGTGTATTAAACACTGTATCCCCTCTACCTCCTGTAATACATTCTGTTTGATTCAGTGTATTAAACACTGTATCCCCTCTAGCTCCTGTAACACACTCTGTTTGACTCAGTGTATTAAACACTGTATCCCCTCTAGCTCCTGTAACACACTCTGTTTGACTCAGTGTATTACACACTGCTTCCCCTCTAGCTCCTGTAACACACTCTGTTTGACTCAGTGTATTAAACAATGTTTCCCCTCTAACTCCTGTAACACAGTCTCTTGGACTCAGTGTATTACACACTGTATCCCCTCTAACTCCTGTAACACACTCTGTTTGAGATTCACAGTCATATAGAGATGCACAGACATATAGATATTCACATTCATACAGAGATTCACAGTGGTATAGAGATTCACATTCATATAGAGATTCACAGTTATATAGAGATTCACATTCATATAGAGATTCACAGTTATATAGAGATTCACAGTCATATAGAGATTCACAGACATATAGATATTCACAGTCATATAGAGATTCACAGTGGTATAGAGATTCACAGTTATATAGAGATTCACAGTCATATAGAGATTCACAGTGGTATAGAGATTCACAGTTATATAGAGATTCACAGTCATATAGAGATTCACAATTATATAGAGATTCACAGTGGTATAGAGATTCACAGTTATATAGAGATTCACAGTCATATAGAGATTCACAGTGGTATAGAGATTCACAGTTATATAGAGATTCACAGTCATATAGAGATTCACAGTGGTATAGAGATTCACAGTGGTATAGAGATTCACAGTTATATAGAGATTCACAGTGGTATAGAGATTCACAGTTATATAGAGATTCACAGTGGTATAGAGATTCACAGTTATATAGAGATTCACAGTCATATAGAGATTCACAGTGGTATAGAGATTCACAGTTATATAGAGATTCACAGTCATATAGAGATTCACAGTGGTATAGAGATTCACAGTTATATAGAGATTCACAGTCATATAGAGATGCACAGACATATAGATATTCACATTCATACAGAGATTCACAGTGGTATAGAGATTCACAGTTATATAGAGATTCACAGTCATATAGAGATTCACAGTGGTATAGAGATTCACAGTTATATAGAGATTCACAGTCATATAGAGATTCACAATTATATAGAGATTCACAGTGGTATAGAGATTCACAGTTGTATAGAGATTCACAGTCATATAGAGATTCACAGTGGTATAGAGATTCACAGTTATATAGAGATTCACAGTCATATAGAGATTCACAGTGGTATAGAGATTCACAGTGGTATAGAGATTCACAGTTATATAGAGATTCACAGTGGTATAGAGATTCACAGTTATATAGAGATTCACAGTGGTATAGAGATTCACAGTTATATAGAGATTCACAGTCATATAGAGATTCACAGTGGTATAGAGATTCACAGTTATATAGAGATTCACAGTCATATAGAGATTCACAGTGGTATAGAGATTCACAGTTATATAGAGATTCACAGTCATATAGAGATTCACAGTGGTATAGAGATTCACAGTGGTATAGAGATTCACAGTTATATAGAGATTCACAGTGGTATAGAGATTCACAGTTATATAGAGATTCACAGTGGTATAGAGATTCACAGTTATATAGAGATTCACAGTCATATAGAGATTCACAGTGGTATAGAGATTCACAGTTATATAGAGATTCATAGTTATATAGAGATTCATAGAGATTCAGGGTGTGTTCTACGCTTTTCTAATCCAACCCTGGTTCTGCATATTGAGCCAGACTAAAATATATGAGACAGTTTGCTAGTCTGTCCATTGTGCAGTGCGCAGTCCATCTGCCATGACGGGTCCACATGGCTCAAACCGAGTTCTAGTGGCCTGCAGACGGCCTGTTAAAAATGTCACTGCGGGACACGAAATGGCCGCCCTGGGGCATCATGGCCCCCTTTCCACGGAGATGGGAACACAAATTGCCATCCTGGGCCGCTTGGCCAAACGTTACGTTATCATTTTGAACGATATTCAGCGCAGTGGCCTTAGAGAAAATAAATAAATATGTTTTTAAATATAAATACATTCAGGGAAGGGAGAGGCGGAGGAAGGCGACGTGTCCGATAGGGCAGTAAATGATAACGCTGAGGGGAACTGCAGGGAATGTGTGTTGTATCCCTTAAGAAGGCAATGACCTCTGTCGCTTATGACATTTTCCCTCTGCGCCATCTCAGTGTGTGTGTGTGTGTGTGTGTGTGTGTGTGTGTGTGTGTGTGTGTGTGTGTGTGTGTGTGTGTGTGTGTGTGTGTGTGTGTGTGTGTGTGTGTGTGTGTGTGTGTGTGTGTGTGTGTGTGTGTGTGTGTGTGTGTGTGTGTGTGTATGTGGCTGCTTACAAGAGCTAACAACACAACACGCCCTGAAGAGGTATACCTTTTTCAGTCACCAGCAGCCTTCCCGAATCATTCAAGATGAAACATCACTGGAGTATTAAGTGTTTTTGATAAATCACTTTTATGCGAGACGCTTTAAAACAAAACTGAGAATAAACTGCGGCATCGGAGAACATGAATTGAAGAAGAAAAATGTATCCTGTGTGTTCGTAGAGACACGTCCATTAGTCTTTCTCACTAACATATGGCACGGGTAAAAAAAAAAACAGACATTCTCTTGGCAGAAGCTTAGTGTAAAGCTGCTATATGCGGTACATGCTGTATTACCTCATCTTATCATTAGTATGGAGAGAAGAGAGGAGGAGAGATGAGAGGATGAGGAAACATAACAAGAGAAAGAGAGGAGAAGACATAATAAGAGAGAGAGAGGGGGAGAGAGAGAGAGTGGGGAGAAGTTGTTTTAGCACTCCTAAAGATGTAAGATGGCGCCTCGCCAGCGCTGTAGTTTGGGTTGGAACCCTGAAGCATTAGCATCACACCATCAAGCTGTTCCAACAGCCTGAGCACTAACGGGCTAATGTTGCTAATGGCTAATGGAGCTACCGCGTTAAAGACGGTGTCTAAAAAAAAAAATCTGGTCTACAACACAACACAACACTAGACGCTACGGTCCATGTAAAGTATATCAACACTTATTTCACTGCTGCTTTTTATTGGTCACTGTCCATACAAAACACCTTTAAAAACAGCTGTTTTTCCCCCCAGCAACGAGCTAATGAGCTAATGGCTAACGGAGCTAATGTGTTAAAGACTGTGATCTAAGGAAACCTGCTTTACAACACTTGACGGTACAGTCCATGTAAAATACAGTCGTGGCCAAAAGTTTTGGAAATCACACAAATATTAATTTCCACAAAGTTTGCTGCTTCAGTGTCTTTAGATATTTTTGTCAGATGTTACTATGGAATACTGAAGTATAATTACAAGCATTTCATAAGTGTCAAAGGCTTTTATTGACAATTACATGAAGTTGATGCAGAGTCAATATTTGCAGTGTTGACCCTTCTTTATCAAGACCTCTGCAATCCGCCCTGGCATGCTGTCAATTAACTTCTGGGCCACATCCTGACTGATGGCAGTCCATTCTTGCATAATCAATGCTTGGAGTTTGTCAGAATTTGTTTGTATTTGTTTGTCCACCCGCTTCTTGAGGATTGACCACAAGTTCTCAATGGGATTAAGATCTGGGGAGTTTCCTGGTCATGGACCCAAAACATTGATGTTTTGTTCCCCAAGCCACTTAGTTATCACTTTTGCCTTATGGCAAGGTGCTCCATCATGCTGGAAAAGGCATTGTTCGTCACCAAACTGTTCCTGGATGGTTTGGAGAAGTTCCTCTCGGAGGATGTGTTGGTACCATTCTTTATTCATGGCTGTGTTCTTAGGCAAAATTGTGAGTGAGCCCACTCCCTTGGATGAGAAGCAACCCCACACATGAATGGTCTCAGTATGCTTTACTGTTGACATGACACAGGACTGATGGTAGTGCTCACCTTGTCTTCTCTGGACAAGCTTTTTTCCGGATGCCCCAAACAATCGGAAAGGGGATTCATCAGAGAAAATGATTTTACCCCAGTCCTCAGCAGTCCAATCCCTGTACCTTTTGCAGAATATCAGTCTGTCCATGATGGTTTTCCTGGAGAGAAGTGGCTTCTTTGCTGCCCTTCTTGACACCAGGCCATCCTCCAAAAGTCTTTGCCTCACTGTGCGTGCAGATGCACTCACACCTGCCTGCTGCCATTCTTGAGCAAGCTCTGTACTGGTGGTGCTCCAATCCCGCAGCTGAATCAACTTTAGGAGACGGTCCTGGTACTTGCTGGACTTTCTTGGGCACCCTGAAGCATTTTTCACAACAATTGAACTGCTCTCCTTGAAGTTCTTGATGATCTGATAAATGGTTGATTTAGGTGCAATCTTACTGACAGCAATATCCTTGCCTGTGAAGCCCTTTTTGTGCAAAGCAATGATGACAGCTTGTGTTTCCTTGCAGGTAACCATGATTGACAGAGGAAGAACAATGATTCCAAGCACCACCCTCCTTTTGAAGCTTCCAATCTGTTATTTGACCTCAATCAGCATGACAGAGTGATCTCCAGCCTTGTCCTTGTCAACACTCACACCTGTGTTAACGAGAGAATCACTGACATGATGTCAGCTGGTCCTTTTGTGGCAGGGCTGAAATGCAGTGGAAATGTTTTTTGGGGGATTCAGTTAATTTGCATGGCAAAGAGGAACTTTGCAATTAATTGCAATTCATCTGATCACTCTTCATAACATTCTGGAGTATATGCAAATTGCCATCATACAAACTGAGGCAGCAGACTTTGTGAAAATGAATATTTGTGTCATTCTCAAAACTTTTGGCCATGACTGTAGAAAGAGAGAGAGAGAGTGAGAGTGAGAGTGAGAGAGAGAAAAAAAGAAAGAAAGAAAGAAAGATAGATAGATAGATAGATAGATAGATAGATAGATAGATAGATAGATAGATAGATAGATAGATAGATAGATAGATAGATAGATAGATAGATAGATAGATAGATAGATAGATAGATAGATAGATAGATGATAGATAGAGTTAAGGTCGGAAGTTTACATACACCTTAGCCAAATACATTTAAACACAGTTTTTCACAATTCCTGAGATTTAATCCTAGTAAAAATTCCCTGTCTTAGGTCAATTAGGATCACCACTTTATTTTAAGAATGTGAAATGTCAGAATAATACTAGAGAGAATGATTTATTTCAGCTTTATTTATTTCATCACATTCCCAGTGGGTCAGAAGTTTACAAACACTAGAATTTGGTAGCATTGCCTTTAAATTGTTTAACTTGGGTCAAATGTTTTGGGCAGCCTTCCACAAGCTTCCCACAATAAGTTGTGTGAATTTTGGCCCATTCCTCCTGACAGAGCTGGTGTAACTGAGTCAGGTTTGTAGGCCTCCTTGCTCACACATGCTTTTTCAGTTCTGTCCACACATTTTCTATAGGATTGAGGTCAGGGCTTTGTGATGGCCACTCCAATACCTTGACTTTGTTGTCCTTAAGCCATTTTGCCACAACTTTGGAAGTATGCTTGGTGTCATTGTCCATTTGGAAAACCCATTTGCAACCAAGCTTAAATTTCCTGACTGATGTCTTGAGATGTTGCTTCAATATATCCACATAATTTCCCAGCCTCATGATGCCATCTATTTGGTGAAGTGCACCAGTCCCACCTGCAGCAAAGCACCTCCACAACATGATGCTGCCACCCCCGTGCTTCACAGTTGGGATGGTGTTCTTCGGCTTGCAAGCCTTCCCCCTTTTCCCTCCAAACATAACGATAGTCATTATTTGTGTTTCATCAGACCAGAGGACATTTCTCCAAAAAGTACGATCTTTGTCCCCATGTGCCGTTGCAAACCATAGTCTGGCTTTTTTATGGCGGTTTTGGAGCAGTGGCTTCTTCCTTGCTGAGCGGCCTTTCAGGTTATGTCGATATAGGACTTGTTTTACTGTGGATATAGATACTTTGTACCTGTTTCCTCCAGCATCTTCAAAAGGTCCTTTGCTGTTGTTCTGGGATTGATTTGCACTTTTCACACCAAAGTACGTTCATCTCTAGGAGACAGAACGCGTCTCCTTCCTGAGCGGTATGACGGCTGCGTGGTCCCAGGGTGTTTATACTTACTATTGTTTGTGTATGTACATTTTTGACCCACTGGAATTGTGATACAGTGAATTATAAGTGAAATAATCTGTCTGTAAATATTTGTTGGAAAAATTACTTGTGTCATGCACAAAGTAGATGTCCTAACTGACTTGCCAAAACTATAGTTTGTTAACAAGAAATTTGTGGAGTGGTTGAAAAACGAGGTTTAATTTCTCCAACCTAAGTGTATGTAAACTTCCGACTTCAACTGTACATAGATAGTTAGCAGTTTAGCTAATGGGCTAATAGATAATGGAGGTTGTATGTGCTTGTATGAGAACCTGCTACAACACAGATACGTTCATACACAACAACCAAACACAAGAATCTGCCATTTTGGGTTATTAGTTTAGAACATGTTTCCGCTGTAATGTGGAGATTCACTCATTAGGCTAATCACTAACGGGCTAATTGTAGTGCATCAGAAAACACCTGCAGTACAACACAGACACAACAGGCCAAGTACAGCAACATTTTACAGAACACACTGCTGTTCAGTTTGTCCCTAATCCCCATCCATACAAAACACCTCTAAAAACAGGTAATTCCCCCTAGCATCTTCTGTTTTCGAACATTTCCTTTAAAATGCAGAGGTGAGTAAGACTTCCAATGTGTTCATTACACATGGCAAATAAACTTCAAACTTGGTAAAGTATTTATTTTTTGAAATGTATTTCACATAATGATGCCTTTAGAAGTTCGGTTCAATTACAAAACGTGTTCAGACTAGTCTACCTTCTCATCAGTCAGTTGACTGTGCTCATTGTATTGCAGACACTGTAGAAAACAGAGCAGGTTGACTGGACAGAGCTTCTATTGTGTGCAGGCTACTGCTATCTAGTGGTGTGAGGCTCCATTGCACAACCAGGGTATCTATTTCTCCCAGGCCAGAGACTGACCCCTATTACAAAGCCTATAACCAGTTACATTTCTCAATAGTACACACTTGGCATAAATAGTGAGAGAAGAGTACAGCCAACAATGTTCCATTAGGTTACAATAGAGTTTCATTAGAATGCTCATCATTTAATGCTACAACTCGCCTAAGAACTGATGCTGAAAAACATGCTCTCCCTCTCTCTCTCTCTCTCTCTCTCTCTCTCTCTCTCTCTCTCTCTCTGTCTCTCTCTCTCTCTCTCTCTCGCTCTCTCTAGCTCTCTAGCTCTCTCTCTGTCTCTCTCTCTAGCTCTCTCTAGCTCTCTCTAGCTCTCTCTCTCTCTCTCTCTCTCTCTCTAGCTCTCTCTCTCTCTCTCTCTATAGCTCTCTGTCTATTCCTGTCTCTCTCTCTTCCTCTCTCTTCCTCTCTTCCTCTCTTCCTCTCTCTTCCTCTCTTCCTCTCTTTCTCTCTCTCTCTCTCTCTTCCTCTCTCTCTCTCTCTCTCTCTAGCTCTCTGTCTATTCCTCTCTCTCTCTCTTTCTCTCTCTGTCTCTCTCTTCCTCTCTTCCTCTCTCTCTCTCTCCCGTTCTCTCTTTCTGTAACTCTGTCGCTCTCTCTCCCATGTTCTCTTCCTCTCTCCCGCCAGCTACCCAGCTGAAGTGTGACTGTGACAGCAGCAGTTCAGTGCAGCAGTGGTGGAGGGAGGGGTGGCGGGATGGCGGCACGGAGGGATGAGATAGATGAGTGATGAGGCAGTGTTTGGGTTAATGACAGGACGGGGTGTTAAACCTGAAGTGTTTAATTAACGCTACAATGGGCCTGCCTGTAACCCTGCCGCCCATTCTGCCTTGATTGAGACCTCAGTCCTCACACGCACATGCGCGCGAATGCACATGCACGCACACACACACCTCCTGCTGTACGATCAGCAAAAGAAGGAGGGAGGAGAGAGGAGGGGGAGCGAGGAGCGAGGGGTGGAAGGGAGGTAAAGTGATAATGCTCCGCCACAAACACAAGATTGCTTTTTTTTCTCCCTCTAAACTCCATTTTCCGGGTCACTGCTATTGAATTCATTACTGTCTATGAAGAAGACATTGGGGTGGAGGGAGGAATAATGCTCTCTCTCTCTCTTTCTCTCTCTTCCCCTCACTGAGGAGTTGTGTGACTAGAGAGAGCTAGGGGCCAGGGGCCTAGGAGGAGGAGATGGACAAAGGAGGAGGAGAGGGGAGAGTAGTTTAATATGTGACATCTTTATCTAGTTTTAATTTCGGTCATAAATATTGAATGGTTTATTTGCTCATCTGCAGCTGTCTGCTCTGCTCTCCACCTCTCTCTCTCTCTCTCTCACTTTCTCTCTCTCTCTCTCTTTCCCTCTCTCTCTCTCTCTCTCTCTCTCTCTCTCTCTCTCTCTCTCTCTCTCTCTCTCTCACTCTCTCTTTCCCTCTTTCTCTCTCTCTCTCTCCTCTCTCTCTCTCTCTCTCTCTCTCTCTCTCACACACACTCTCTCTCTCTCACTCTCTCTCTCACTCTCTCTTTCTCCCTCTCTCGCTTTCCCTCTCTCTCTCGCTTTCCCTCTCTCTCTCTTTCCCGCTCTCTCTCTCTCAATCGCTCACTCATTCTGCACTCTCTCTCTCTCTCTCTCTTTCCCCCTCTCTCTCTATCTCTCTCTCTCTCACTCTCTCTCTCTGACTCTGCCTCTCTCTTTCTCGCTCTCTCCGTTATTTAATTTGTTCTATCCTAGCAGCATCTCTCCAGTCTGTTTTATTCTCTTTCTCTTCCTCCAGGCCAAGCCGAGGCAATAGCATTAGATAACGATTTTTCTATTTTCAAATGAACTCAAAATGGACTTAGCAGATAGAAACAGGAAAAGCCAGCCTCTGGTACAACTCTATAGATTAATATGAATACACAACTGTTTGAAAATTGCTACATGACCAAATAGTGAATCCAATAGGCCACCCATCTCGTAAGAGAATAGAGGGAGGGATGGAGAGATGGAGGGATGGAGTAGTAGTAGTAGTAGTTCCTTGGTCTTGGGAGGATGGAGTCTGCTCCTTTCTATCCGAAGCGCGACAGCGCTTTCCGCCACTAGCGCTTCCCCCTGTGAGGGGTGACATTGTGCATTCTGGGAGATCATCTGCTTCCTCCCCTCAGTCCCCCAGTGAGTCAATAGGCGCCATATGACAGCAGCTCACCCATCACCCGGCACCCAGCGCGGCGACTGGGGCTGCTGCTAGAAATTTGCTTAAAGCCCATACCAATTAACTTCAGCCTGTCACGCCGGATACGACCCGGATACGGGCAGCCAATGGGTGAGGGCCCTGTGTGCCTATTTGGCTGGCTGTCAGTCTGCCTCGGTGCGGAAGAGTAGAAGGCAAAGCTCAGCTGTTCTATGGATGGAAGAGAGAGGGAGAGAAAGAGCAGGAGAGAGCGGGAGCGGGAGAGGGTGAGAGAAAGAGAGAGAGACACACACAGAGACAAAGAGGGAGAGTAAGAGATAAAGAGAGAGAGAGAGAGAGCGAACGACAGAGACAACGAGACCGAAAGAGAGTCAAAGAAAGAGATCAGTGGAGGGGAGGAGGGAAAAGGAGGCGTTTCTTCTCTTGTTAAAGGGTATAAATCTGCAGCGATTCAGGCCTCTCTCTCTCTCTCTCTCTCTCTTGGTCGGTCTCGGTCTCCCTCCTTAATGATGATGTCAATCTGTGAAAAGGCTTGGCACACATTGGAGCTGTCAGGGGCCCATCCATCAGACAGGGGTTTGTCAAAGGAGCCGGGCTGCACTGCTCAGAGTAACGAGGCGCGCACAATGACAGCAAGCCCCCATTTGCATAGAAAATGACCCTCTTCTCTTTGGGAAAGTGATAGCGAGGATGAAGGGGATGGAGGGTGTGTGGGAAAGGGGGGAAAGGGGGGAAGGGGGGGAAATAAAGAGAGTGTTTTTGGCCATTGTGGGTGTTTGTTGTTGAAGTGCCTTGTTGTGAGTCAGTGTGAATGGTTGTTGAAGTGCCTTGTTGTGAGTCAGTGTGAATGGTTGTTGAAGTGCCTTGTTGTGAGTCAGTGTGAATGGTTGTTGAAGTGCCTTGTTGTGAGTCAGTGTGAATGGTTGTTGAAGTGCCTTGTTGTGAGTCAGTGTGAATGGTTGTTGAAGTGCCTTGTTGTGAGTCATGTGAATAGCGTGAGTGTTGACTGGGATAGAAAAGGACAGGTCTTTGATGATTTCTCTCTTTCATTTCAAAGTGGAGATTGAGAATGATAATAGTTTGGATGTTTGTTGCTGTTTCAAAATGTTTATTTGTTTCATCCTCAGCTAATGTGTGGCTGTAGCTATCTCTATATATGTCAATTCTACTCAATTAAATCATATAACTTGATTAGGTTGATTAATTTTGTGATAAATCCAAGCCCAGTAGTTTATGTTCAGAGTGGTTGCCTCACCTCCACATCCCCAAAACACAGAGGTACCACGCACCATCGGGGCCCAAGCCCCTCACGTGCGCTTTGTCCGCTTTCTTTTCTCGCCCAAATGAGACACTGATGAATCAGGTGGGTTTTTCAACTTGGTTTTATGAACTACTCGAAGACTACACACTGACTTCATCTGCTAAACAAACAAACACACCCACACACACCCACACACCCTGCTACCTCTACAGCTACCGTCCCTCCCACTGTGTGCTGGGAAGACAATGGTTAAAGCTACACATTAACCCAGTCTGTTGTAGTGGCTATTCAGAAACTAGTGCCATCTGGTCTGACTGGATTGTCCTTCTCCCTTCAGAGAGGGGACAGTGAGGGTCAGATCACCTGCAGGGATAGAGCAGAGTACATTACAAAGTGCTGGTCTATAATGAAAGTGTGTGTGGGTTTGGGGGGGGGGGGGTGTTGAGGTGGTGTGTATGTGTGTGTGTGTGTGTGTGTGTGTGTGTGTGTGTGTGTGTGTGTGTGTGTGTGTGTGTGTGTGTGTGTGTGTGTGTGTGTGTGTGTGTGTGTGTGTGTGTGTGTGTGTGTGTGTGTGTGTAAAAGAGACAAAAAGAGCGAAAAGGGCGAAAAAGAGGGAGTGGATGTGAAAGGGTGCACGTGTGTTGGCCCTAACTCTGTTTGCCCCTGTGTGGATAGTGGTGGGGGTCCTCCTGTTCCTCCTCCTGAACAGAGCCAGGGGACAGTAAAGGTGTCAGCACCATGATGGAAAGAGTGCTCCTCCACGGGACATCAGCAGCTGCCAGCCAGCTTTCCAGCAGCTTGGCCCTGCATGGTCCCCCTGGTCACTCCACACTAGCCAGTGGTCTGGCCAGAGGTTGGACTGGTTAAGATAAAGGACCGTAAGGGCTGGACACTCTATTGGTCTAGAGGAGTCAAGAGGTTGGAGGTCAGTGTGAGGAAGGTCAGATTATAGGTGCTTGAGTACACGCGCAAAAGCATAGCCACACACACTTCTGAAATACAAGTGCTGCCTACAGCTGTGATGCAGCTGCTCAGATTAGCTGAAGTCAGGCCACCAGGACAATTATCATGGAGTGAAATTAAAAGCCATACCATGGATACTATTAATACAGACTAAAACAGGAACTCTCCAAATCTTGTGACATGCAATACCCTGAACAATGTCTCGTTATACAGTTCTAACCAAGTTGAGCACGTAGCTTTATCTTCCCCAAACAACGTATTTTGGACTAGAACGTTCACCATCGTCAGCAGTACCTCCTTTACAGTAGTCAAATCTAAACAAATGCTACCTAAACAAACACTCCAACACTACCGCTGCACCAGCAACAATGGCTGGTTCGTAACTACCCTTTAAATCAAGCTTTATGAGCACAAACCTCTGTCCAAATCTCTCTTCAGTTGGATAGTTCACCTTACACGAGTCCAGTGGATGAATTGTGTGTGTGTGTGTGTGTGTGTGTGTGTGTGTGTGTGTGTGTGTGTGTGCGTGCGTGCGTGCGTGCGTGCGTGCGTGCGTGCGTGCGTGCGTGCGTGCGTGCGTGCGTGCGTGCGTGCGTGTGTGTGTGTGTGTGTGCGTGCGTGTGCATGTTTGAATAAGTAGCATCATTAATCACATGCATACCAGAAAAGACAGTTAAAAGCCTACTAGACAGTACACTTGGCAGACTTCCTTATTACATTGTCATGGACCAATAAGCATCAAGCCCCAATCCCGCTTTCATCCAATCAAACAGCTGGCTTCCCCTGGTCGTTAGGGAGGCGACGAATCAAAACGCTCCCTACTCGGCCCGTTGCCCGGCGCCGCCTAATCTCACCAATGGGAGCACTGCGCTCTTGTAATCCAATTATATAGCAGATAAGCGATTTGTTAGACACTGTGTGTTGGTCTGGCAGCTAGCCAATATGGTGGGTCTGTCTGGTTGGTAATAGTGTGGCTGGGGATAGGAGCGGATAACGAGCACAGGAATAGAGAATGAAAACACAAACACAAGAGCAGGATAATACAACAGGAGGGTGTAATGTACGAGCAGCAATAGCAGGATCAGTACATTTTCATGCAGCGTTTTTCCATTGGTCTTTTGGAGAATGAGTCTCATTGATGCCATGCTGCATGATGACTGTAGCACAGGGACTAATAGGCTGATTATTGGGTTGTAACAGCAGGTTGACCAGCTCATCGTGGGAACACCCCCTGTGTTAATTAGGAGAACAGTTGTAGAAGTAAAATGCATGATTTCTGCATGTTAATTCCACCATGGGCCTGCTGTGAAAATTGGTGGATATGTGCATAAAATATGGGTAATCAAATCAAAACAATGTTTATTGGTTGCGTTCACAGATTTGCCGATGTCATCGCGGGTGAAGCGAGGGGCTTGTGTTTCTCGCTCCAACAGTTCAGTAATACCTAGCAACAATAAACTAAATACACACATAATCCAGAAAAATTAAGAAATTAAGAAATATCAGAATGAGCAATATCAGAGAATATAAATATATAACGTGCATATATATAATGTATACAATGGTGTGTACAGACTGAATGGACAGTGTATGATCAGAAAAGGTGGCTACGTCAGTAGTTATATAGGATAGAGCCATGACTAGAATACCGTATATACATATAAAGTGGGGAAAACATTATGTAAACATTATTCAAGTGACCAGTGTTCAATTACTCTATGTACCATGCCTTCGGAAAGTATTCAGACCCCTTGACTTTTCCACATTTTGTTAGGTTACAGATATATTCTAAAATTTATTTAATCTTTTTTCCCCCTCATCAATCTGCACACAATACCCTATAATGACAAAGCAAAAACAGAACGTTTATCAATTTTTGCTAATTTATACAAAATAAAAACTGAAATATCAAGTATTCAGAACCTTTACTCAGTACTTTGTTGAATCACCTTTGACAGCGATTACGGTCTCGAGTCTTCTTGCGTATGACGCTACAAGCTTGGCACACCTGTATTTGGGGAGTTTCTCCCATTCTTCTCTGCAGATCCTCTCAAGCTCTGTCAGGTTGGATAGGGTGCGTTGCTGCACAGCTATTTTCAGGTCTCTCCAGAGATGTTAGATCGGGTTCAAGTCCAGGCTCTGGCTGGGTCACTCAAGGACATCCAGAGACTTGTCGCGAAGCCACTCCTGTGTTGTCTTGGCTGTGTACTTAGGGTTGTTGTCCTGTTGGAAGGTGAACCTTCGCCCCAGTCTGAAGTCCTGAGAGCTCTGGAGCAGGTTTTCATCAAGGATCTCTCTGTACTTTGCTCCGTTCATCTTTCCCTCGATCCTGACTAGTCTCTCAGTCCCTGCCGCTGAAAAGCATCCTCACAGCATGATGCTGCCACCATCATGTTTCACCATAGGGATGGTGCCAGGTTTCCTCCAGTCGTGACGCTTGGCATTCAGGCCAAAGAGCTCAATCTTGGGTTCATCAGACCAGATAATAATAATAATGTTTCTCGTGGTCTGAGTCTTTAGGTGCCTTTTGGCAAACTTCAAGCAGGCTGTCATGTGCCTTTTACTGAGGAGTGGCTTCCGTCTGGCCACTCTACCATAAAGGCCTGATTGGTGGAGTGCTGCAGAGATGGTTGTCCTTCTGGAAGTTTCTCCCATCTCCACAGAGGAACTCTAGAGCTCTGTCAGAGTGACCATCGGGTTCTTGGTCACCTCCCTGACCAAGGCCCTTGTCCCCCAATTGCTCAGTTTGGCCAGACGGCCAGCTCTAGGAAGAGTATTGGTGGTTCCAAACTTCTTCCATATAAGATTGATGGAGGTCACTATGTTCTTGGGAACCTTCATTGCTGCAGACATGTTTTGGTAAAATTCCCCAGATCTGTGCCTCGACACAATCCTGTCTCGGAGCTCTACCTTCCACAGACAGGTGTGTGCCTTTCCAAATCATGTCCAATCAATTGAATTTACCACAGGTGGACTCCAATCAAATTGTAGAAACATTTCAAGGATTCACAACGGAACAGGATGCACCTGAGCTCAATTTCGAGTCTAATAGCAAAGGGTCTGAATACTTACGTAAATAAGGTATTTCTGTTTTTTAATATTTATACATTTGCAAAAAAACAAAAAAACAGTTTTTCGCTTTTTCATTATGGGGTATTGTGTGTAGATTGCGGAGGATTTTTATTTATTTAATACATTTTAGAATAAGGCTGTAACGTAACAAAATGTGGAAAAAGTCAAGGGGTCTGAATACTTTCCGAAGGCACTGTACATAGGGCAGCAGTCTCTAAGATGCAGGGTAGAGTGCCACGTGGTGCCGGGTAGAACAGTGACTAAAGCTAGTGGTGACTTTAACAGTCTAATGGCCTGGAGATAAAAGCTATTTTTCAGTGTGTCGGCCCCAGCTTTAATGCACCTGTACTGTCTTCACCTTCTAGATGGTAGCGTGGAGGACAGGCCGTGGCTCGGGTGGCTGAGGTCCTAGATGATCTTCTTGGCCTTCTTGTGACACAGAGGGCTGTAGATGTCCTGGAGGGCAGGTAGTGTGCCCCGGTGATGCGTTGGGCTGACCACACCACCCTCTGGGGAGCCATACAGTTGCGGACGGTGCAGTTTCCTTACCAGGCGGTGATACAGCCCGACAGGATGCCCTCAGTGGTGCGTTGGGCTGACCGCACCACCCTCTGGGGAGCCATACAGTTGCGGACGGTGCAGTTTCCTTACCAGGCGGTGATACAGCCCGACAGGATGCCCTCAGTGGTGCGTTGGGCTGACCGCACCACCCTCTGGGGAGCCATACAGTTGCGGACGGTGCAGTTTCCTTACCAGGCGGTGATACAGCCCGGCAGGATGCCCTCAGTGGTGCGTTAGGCTGACCGCACCACCCTCTGGGGAGCCATACAGTTGCGGACGGTGCAGTTTCCTTACCAGGCGGTGATACAGCCCGGCAGGATGCCCTCAGTGGTGCATCTGTAGAAGTGCGTGAGGGTCTAATATTTCATAGACAACTAGCTATATGTCTAATGTACATTGAAAGGTTTGAGAGGAAGCAAAGTGACCAAATGTCCAATCAACTGCTCAGAATGGAGTGAGCAGGAGGGGTAGATAGGATAATGATGTGTTAGCTCTGTAGCTACATCACCCTGTCCTGTTGGGATGAAGGACAATCTGTTTAGAGACAGACAACATATCCCACTTGTAAACGTAAAGAGACATACTGTAGGCTGCTATTTACCTAAGTGCAAGTGTACAGACATGCAAACTGATTCTGCATTCGGAGACTAGGCCACTTCCCATTTCCCTCAGATGTGGCAGTGTGTGAACACCTTGTTCTTGACACGATAGGACTTAATCATATCCTCTTCTCTCTTCGTAGAAGCACTGAACTGAACATAATTAGATGCTACATCACCTCTGAAAGGGGGTTGTGTGTGTGTTCGCATACTAGTGCATGTCTGCGTGAGTGCTTGCCTGTGTGCCTGTTCTCCTGTGTGCGTGTGTGTGTGTGTGTGTGTGTGTGTGTGTGTGTGTGTGTGTGTGTGTGTGTGTGTGTGTGTGTGTGTGTGTGTGTGTGTGTGTGTGTGTGTGTGTGTGTGTGTGTGTGTGTGTGTGTGTGTGTGTGTGTGCATAGCAAATCTTATTAAGAACACTTTCCTTCAAATCCACCCTGTTTCCCTCCACTCACTCTCCACCACCGCTCTCTGAAAAAAGCCCCTCTGAGACGCCTTCCCAGCAGCCTCTGTAACTAATGACAGCCCTGGACAGATCTGACAGTGAGCTGTGTCTGTATATTGTGCTTAATATCATCATAATAATGAGAGCAAATTAGAACAATCAATTTCCACGGGCTGGTGCTTGATTGGACGAGAAGGGGAAAGTGACAAGGGGTGATCCATCATTCCACAGACCAGTCACATTAAGGGGAGCGCCGGGGAGTGTGGTGGGGGCAGGTGGGCTGGGCTGGTGGCCAGTAACAGCCAATAGGGACGAGGCTGAGGAGAGCGAGGAGGGCAGGGCTAGGAATTAGACGCAGTGTTCTAGGAGCAAGCGTTAATTCAGCTGTGGTGTGGACTGGACAGTGGGTGTGTGTGCGCGCGTCATTTTTTACAGTATATACTTTGCTCTCCATGACAAAAGGCCTTTTAAATGACAATAACGTTGTGTAAACACAATCAATTACTTTACCTCCAGCCAGCAACAAAACTACCATCACTCTATATTTTAACACACATCACCAATGACCTTGCTCTCACCTCTGACCTTGGACCACCTCCAATTCAAAACGACACATTCTGAAAACCATGACATTGAGTTTTACTTTCAAATCCCAGACAAAGCAGATGTGGCATTTCGTCAACTACTTCTCTATTTTTCTCTGTAGACTCAGTCAGTCGCTTGACAGCACGTCTCCATTGCGGCCCCAGTCGGTGGTTCCCCGGCCCGTCTGCAGGGGCCGTGTGTGCAGATGGAAGCAGCAGCCTGGGGGTTAGAGAGACAGGGAGCCGCACCATTTCCCATCATCTGATCTACCATAATGCTCCATTACACCAGGCTGCGTGACAATACCTCACGGTGAACTGTCACCAGACCTTTGCTTGAAAATGCTTGTAGAAAACAGGCCTGTGCGTGGCTGAATATAACGTTTGAGGTAGTTCTCTGAAGATGTTTACAGGAGGGAGAAGTTCACCTTACCTAAAGATATGATTTGAAGGGGCAATCTGGGACTTAAAAAACAACAAAGCGTTCTCCCGCCACTTTTTGGGGGTAACAGCTAAGAATTTGTGCACACAACACCTCAAATGGTTGTAGCCTACCAGATTAGAAGTGCAGTTGATGGAAGTTTAACAGAGCAACCACTATTGAATATGTAGTCTAGAGCAGTGGAGTGGGCCCTGTTCAAAAGTAGTGCGCTACATAGGGAATCGGGTGGCTTTTGGGACACTGCCCTAGTCATGATGAAGGTTGTGTCTGATCTTGCCTGATTGACTACCCAAACGTAAAATATGACGTATATTGTGACTTGTCAGGGCTGAAAAGTATGATAACACCATGATGCACCATAACCAAAGACAGGAAACATATTCAAGCATATTTATTCATATAATTTACATACATTTGAATACAAAACGACAAAGTACTTTTTACTCAACCCTCTACAATATACAATATACGTTGCAGCAATAGTTAAAGACACATTAAAATATTCCAAATGTGAATACAATGATTCTAAACAAATCTATAAAGTTACTTTGATACTCGGAGCGTATGTACAGTGGCTTGCGAAAGTATTCACCCCCTTGGCATTTTTCCTATTTTGTTACCTTACAACTTGGAATTAAAATGGATTTTGGGGAGGGGGGGGGTGTATGATTTGATTTACACAACATGCCTACCACTTTGAAGATGCAAAATATTTTTTATTGTGGAACAATAACTTGAGCGTGCATAACTATTCACCCCCCCAAAGTCAATACTTTGTAGAGCCACCTTTTGCAGCATTTACAGCTGCAAGTTTCTTGGTGTATGTCTCTATAAGCTTGGCACATCTAGCCCCTGGGATTTTTACCCATTCTTCAAGGCAAAACTGCTCCAGCTCCTTCAAGTTGAATGGGTTCTGCTGGAGTACAGCAATCTTTAAGTCATAACACAGATTCTCAATTGGATTGAGGTCTGGGCTTTGCCATTCCAAGACATGTAAATGTTTACCCTTAATCCACTCGAGTGTTGCTTGAGCAGTATTCTTAGGGTCATTGTCCTGCTGGAAGGAGAACCTCTGGCCCACTCTCAAATCTCTGGAAGACTGAAACAGGTTTCCCTCAAGAATTTCCCTGTATTTAGCGCCATCCATCATTCCTTCAATTCTGACCAGTTTCCCAGTCCCTGCCGATGAAAAACATCCCCACAGCATGATGCTGCCACCACCATGCTTCACTGTGGGGATAGTGTTCTCGGGGTGATGAGAGGTGTTGGGTTTGCTCCAGACATAGCGTTTTCCTAGACAGCCAAAAAGCTCAATTTTAGTCTCATCTGACCAGAGTACCTTCTTCCATATGTTTGGGGAGTCTCCCACATGCCTTTTGGCGAACACCAAACGTGTTTGCTTATTTTTTCTTTAAGCAATGGCTTTTTTCTTGTCATTCTTCCGTAAAGCCCAGCTCTGTGGAGTGTACAGCTTAAAGTGGCACTATGGACAGATACTCCAATCTCCGCTGTGGAGCTTTGCAGCTCCTTCAGGGTTATCTTTGGTCTCTTTGTTGCCTCTCTGATTAATGCCCTCCTTGCCTGGTCTGTGAGTTTTTGTGGGCGGCCCTCTCTTGGCAGGTTTGTTGTGGTGCCATATTCTTTCAATTTCTTAATAATGAATTTAATGGTGCTCTGTGGGATGTTCAAAGTTTCAGATATTTTTATCACCCAACCCTGATCTGTACTTCGCCACAACTTTGTCCCTGACCTGTTTGGAGAGCACCTTGGTCTACATAGTGCCGCTTGCTTGGTGGTGCCCCTTGCTTGGTGGTGCCCCTTGCTTAGTGGTGTTGCAGACTCTGGGGCCTTTCAGAACAGGTGTATATATATGTGACAGATCATGTGACACTTAGATTGCACACAGGTGAACTTTATTTAATTAATTATGTAACTTCTGAAGGTAATTGGTTGCACCAGATCTTATTTAGGGGCTTCATAGCAAAGGGGGTGAATACATATGCACGCACCACTTTTCCGTTTTTTTATACATTTTTTATTTTTGAAACAAGTAATTTTTTTCATTTCACTTCACCAACTTTGACTATTTTGTGTATGTCCATTCCATGAAATCCAAATAAAAATCGATTTAAATTACAGGTTGTAATGCAACAAAATAGGAAAAATGCCAAGGGGGTTGAATACTTTCGCAAGGCACTGTATAAATATATACAGTACCAGTCAAAAGTTTGGACACACCTATATTCCACAAATTAACTTATCAAGGCAGACCTGTTAAATTAAATGCATTCCAGGTGACTACCTCATGAAGCTGGTTGCGAGAATGCCAAGAGTGTGCAAAGCTGTCATTAAGGCAAAGGCTGTTTAACACTTTTTTGGTAACTACATGATTCCATATGTGTTATTTCACAGTTTTGATGTTTTCACTATTAATCTAGGTACAATATAACGTACGATATACACTGAGTGTACAAAACATTAAGGACACCTGCTCTTTCCATGACATAGACTGACCTGGTGAATAGTAGTAGGTGGTTGTAGGTGCCAGGCGAGTATGGTAGTTGGTGCCAGGCGCACCGGTTTGAGTGTGTCAAGAACTGCAATGCTGCTGGGTTTTTTAACACCAGCAGTTTGCTGTGTGTATCAACAATGGTCCACCACCGAAAGGACATCCAGACAACTTGACACGACTGTGGGAAGCATTAGATCGTCATGGGCCAGCATCCCCTGTGGAACGCTTTCGACACCTTGTAGAGTCCATGCCCCCACGAATTGAGGCTGTTCTGATGGCAATAGAGGGTGCAACTCAATATTAGGAAGGTGTTCCTAATGCTTTGTACACCAGTGTATACTGTATATATCCTCCTACACACTTTCTTGTGCATATCTGTTTAACATGTACGATGTAACGTACGATATATATGGAATATGGAATGACTACTACAGTAGCCACATTTACAAACTCTCTTACGCAAAAGAGAAGAAAAACAACATAAACAAGCAAACTCAAGTTATTGGTTCTCTCTTCAGCTAAGCAAGGTAAACATGATCAAAGACACTGTAACACTTGGAGCACCTTCTTATGAAGCCTTATAAGGGATCATAGCACCTTATAAGGTGCTATGAATATGTTGTTAAGGCATTATAACACCTGATAGTGTTTCTAAAAACTATACCATTCACATGATGTGGACTGACCTCATTTTCTGTCAAAACCAGTGATCAGGAAAATGGTAAAGTCAGACACTGAATTCATATCATGATACTGTTTCTGTGTCAATAAATAAATACATTCTCTCGATACTGTACATTGTAGGAAAGGTTTTCAACCGGATTGAGAGAAGGCACATATAACTGAGAGGAGAGTGAAACCTAATGGTTGTAGACGTGCTGACTTCCAAACAGTACATAGAGTCTATGTAGGTTACTGTACAACTGGTAACATTAAATGTTACATTTTGGAACGGTATGGAGATAGAGTTCTGTCAAAAATGTTTTTCATTTACATGGATATGGACATAATTAAACTTAGACACCATTGAGAAAACATTAAAACACCACCACACATCTCACACACTATCCAAGAGGTCTTACATAAGGGGTTTTTGTGGTGGTAGACTGACACAGGTGTCTGTACACCATGAACACAGATTTAGAAGAAGAACGAAATGAAATACTGAACAATGAATCGAAATAGATGGTTGTTCCGTTGTCTGCACTAACTGGGCAGGGAAAAGCAAAGTCCACCAATTCCACCACATTGCTTTCACCTATTCTGTCCCACTGGGCAAAAACTGGTTGGATCAACGTTGTTTCCACGTCATTTCAACAAATTAATTCAGTGTGATGACGATGAATCAACGTGGGAAACGAATTGGATTTTCAAAAAGGGAATTTTGGCTTTTTTTCAACTAACTTTGAACCTAAAGCCAATATCATGGTGACATTTTATGTTGATTTAACATTGACTTCACGTTAGTTGACAACTCAACCAAATGGAAATCAAAAATAGACGTTTAACTGACGTCTGTGCCCAGTGGGGTGTTTTCAGATCAGTACAGATGAAGAGAGACTTTTAGACTACCCACGTCTCTATCGCTCTCTCTCTCCCTTTCCCCTTCTCTACTTCTTCTTCTCCATCACTTCGTACTCCAGGTCGACGGCACCATAGCCGTTCATCTTGGCTAGTTTGAGGTTGTTAACGACGCCCAGTTCGCTGCTCTCCTCCTCCAGCATGCCGTTCCTGGCCGCGAACATCTGGCTGATCTCCACAAATGTCTTGTTCTTGGTCTCGGGGACGATGAAGAAGACGTAGGCCGCCACTGCCATGCACACGCCAAAGAACACCAGGTAGCAGTAGGCCCCTGCCGACATCTGGGGGTGGAGAAAGAGTTGTTTGCTGAATGAATTGATTATTAGAGGGAACAGGAACAGTAACAGAAACAGAAACAGAAACAGAAACAGGAACAGGAACAGAAACAGAAACAGTAGCAGTAGCAGGAGCAGGAGCAGGAGCAGGAGCAGGAGCAGGAGCAGGAACAGGAACAGGAGCAGGAGCAGTAGCAGGAACAGTAGCAGGAACAGTAGCAGGAACAGTAGCAGGAACAGTAGCAGGAACAGAACACAACGCGAATTGGATCTTCAGACGATGGCACTTATTTAATTAAAACAATTGCTACTATTTGCTAATATACTACTGCTATACCACTAGTATACTATTAGTACTACTGCTATACTACTAGTATACTACTGCTAGACTACTACTATACTAATGATATACTGCTACTATCCTACTACTATACTACTAGTATACTACCACTATATTGCTACTATACTACTGCTTTACTACTACAGATGAGTTCGAGTGGAGTTTGAGGGAATAGGGAGCTGGATCGAGAGCTGGCGCGAAAAAGGCATGACTAAAATGCCAACATACAGCGGTAAAACGTGTGTACAGGAGTAATTGTAGGCCAGTAGTTCTGACCTGTAGGAAGGGGAAGACAAAGCCGATGGTGAAGTTGGACAGCCAGTTGAGGCATCCAGCCACGGTGTAGGCAGCCGGACGATGGGACTGTTTAAACAGCTCTGCTGTAATCAGGAAGGGTACTCCAGCTACACAGGGACAGAGACACACACACACAATGAGACACATTGGCTGCATTTAGACAGGCAACACAACTCTGATCATTTTTCCACTAACAGGTCTTTTGACCAATCAGATCAACTCTGAAAAAGATGTGATGTGATTGGTCAAAAGAACAATTAGTGGAACAAATATCAGAATGTGTGAACACAGCCATAGTCTACAAAATTATACTTTTCAAGCCATGATAGAATCACATCATGGGCTACTAGTTATAGTCACATGTGAAGTTGGGCAAACTACCAAACCACTGATATTGATAACAGCAAGACTTTAGAGTAAGGATAGTACATTGAGGATTGAAACCACCGTTATATTCAATCGGTGTAAGACAGATGTATGATCTTAATTTGATCCGTATTGTCACAGCCAAATAATCCTGCAGCAACAAGATTTGAACATTTAGTCCATTATATTGCCTGATTGGTGGTTAGGCTATTAGCTGGCCAAAAGTAGGCTACATGAAAAGTACAATATTGTTAATATAACTATGTGTTAGTGTGGGTTTTTAGTGAACTTATGTAAATCACGAAGCTCATCTGAAAATTTTCAGCCACAAAAGAGGGATCAAATTAAGGTCCTACATCTGTATCTCAATATGTTACCTCTATAATATGTAGAATCTATAGACGGTTTCATTGCTCCAAATATCTAATTCATCATGGTTAGAAATGAGAGATATTATGAATGAGGAATAATACATTAGTAAAAGCCTAATGATGAACGTGTCAAGTTTAGTCCTCATTATTTGTGCATGATAATGACATGGGGAGAAGGTTTGATAATATAGTCAATAAGTAGGGCTCTGCATTTTGTCGACATCTGCAGTACTATGAGCTCCTTCACATTGTTTATGCAAGTTTTTGTCTCAAGGAGGCATATTCATCACACACACACACCAAAATATTCATTATGAACAATGAGCCATTGAAAATCCTCATCTGAGCTTGATGTATGGATTTTGCCTGCTTGACGGATTACATTATGTAAACTAGTGTTGGTCTAATTCATCATGCTTATAGCCACCATCAACATTCTAATAAACTGTTGCGTTCAGCCGACGAGCCCCAAACAAATGGGTGTAAGAATGGATATTCCTGTTACCGTGGCAATTATGATTTCCTCATTTAGTGGATTAATGAAATACAATAGAGTAGCTATTTATGTTGGGTAAACAGTGAGGCTGCCTTTCCTAGAGCACTTCTATATTCCACCACCAGAGAGCAGTGTTTCCTAGTTAGAAAATAACTGGCTGTGTCTATTGGATAAAGTGGAACGTTCAAAGTGCTATAGGTATCCTAGAGGTTAAGAGTATTGGGTCAGTAACTGAAATGTTGCTGGTTTCGAATCCCTGAGCCAACTTGGTGAAAAATCTGTTAATGTGCCCTTGAGCAAGACACTTAACCATAGTTTCTCTGGATAACAGCATCTGATAAATAACTTAAATGTACTTCTTAGAGTAGCATTATAGCCCCTTGTGCTAAAAGAGGAAGTACCCACTCTTCTACTGAGAGAGATATACGTCCTGAGTATAGAACCTTGTTTTGAAGGAGAGAAACAGAGACAGAGATAAACAAACAAGCAGACCACCAGGGTAGATGTCTTACCTGGTCCTATACAGAAGCCAGCGATGATCCCCACCACACAGGCAACACTGATATAGTGGGACTTAATGGGCAGCGAATGGAAGCATAGGACAGTCATTATCAGAGACCATAGGACAGTCATCACATTACACATAATAATAGACTGACTGGTTACTGATTGTACTCATTAAAGAGACAGTCAAAGACAAGGAGACAGTAACTATCAACAAAGAGAGTCTGCACGATTCAGACTAACAGTAATGAAGATTGCATTGTTTTTCTATAAACTGACCTGAAGTCAGATTTTCACTTTTCACAGAAAATGCAGAATTCCAGGTCTGGTGAACTGATCCTAGACCTGTGTCTATAGGGGAAGATTCCTGGGTAGATGAATGTACCTGGAACATGAGGGAGAGTGTGATCCCTGCACAGCAAATTCCCATGAAGGTGAATCCACCAATCATCAGAGGTCTTCTGCCCAGCCGTTCAATGGTGAAGCACTGGAGGTGGGACAAAGGAGAACAAGTTATTTCTATTGGCCGACGGCTTAACATGGCAATGTTACGCTTATGCATGGGAAAAATGGCAAACTGCTACCCAGAGACTGTGTTTCTTGGAATAGCTCAGCACCCAGTAGTATGTCCACTGACCTATATGTCTCTTTAGAAACTGTAGTCATGGGGCTGCATCCCAAATGACACCCTATTTCCTTTGTAGTGCACTACTTTTGACCAGGGCCCAAAGAGGGATATATAGGGAATAGTGTGCCATTTGGGACAGACATGGTCTGAACCAGAGCCGTGCTGTAAAGAATGTATACATAATTTACTGTATATAATATAGCTGTGGTTTGACTATAGTATCTCAGTGTATATATGCTTAACAGTTCCTGAGGGCCTTATAGCTAAAGTACAGGCTTGTCCAAAAGGAGTGTGGAAGTGAGTATTACCACCAGCTACCAGACAATAATAATAACACCTCAGACTAGAGTAGGCTAGCTAATGTTAGCCTGGTTAAACCAGACTGAATGCTTCACTCACCTATGAGAGCAGTGTTCAGTCTGGTGAACCAGGCTAAGCTAGCATGCTCAGCTGTTGTGCTCACACAGTAATCCAATGACAGCTTGCTTACCCCTACACATCCAGCGATAACCTCGATGGCTCCGGTTCCAACCGTGGTGTACTGGATCTGAGGGACTGGGATACCTGCGTTCTCAAAGATGGCGTTGGTATAGAACCAGATCTGAAGAGAGAGAGAGGTGTAGATCAGTAGCTGAACTGTGAGTAGTGAACATGTACATTGTTGAATACACATACTGTAGGGCTACATCTTTGTTGCATTGTTCTTTGAATAGTCCATTGTTCAGTGTTCTGGGCTGTACAGCGCTTACGTCATCATCATCGACACCAACATTAGTAACTGAGTGTACATACTAAACATGGCCGTCTGTTTTAACCTGGCTAAACACATATGCTACGTTCAGCTAACGGTCATTCTTAAAGCTCTTATTACTCATGGCTGATTCATCATAATTGCTGTCACAACCATCCTAAATCCCATTTGTCAAATCAGATATATTTAATCGATGCTGTGGTCCAGCATGTCAACGTTAGCTTATAGTATTCCCAGTGAAATGAATGAATGTCATGATCTCATTCGTCATACTTCACTACAACAACACACATCCTCTAATACGGACCAGATCAGGAAAAGTAGATGAAATGGACACATATATAGTTGGTTTCAGTAACCATCCATACACATACATCAATTTGTCCACCCACTCATGGAAATATGTCACATCCACACATGGTATTTGCCCGTCCCTGTGTAGAATTCTGATAGGACTTCTAGAATCTAGTATCACCAAGCAGGAAATGGGTTGCAAAGACCTCCTCGGAATTCTAAAAGGTGGACATTGGGGTTCTTTGATATGACATTAGAGCTTTTGTGCTCCGTGTCTGGAGCAGCTGCGACAGGAGAAAGCTGTATAGCGTGGCCGTGCTGTGAGATGGGGACCAGCATGAGAACATGTACACGAGTGCTTATCCACATGGTGCTGAAGGGCCAAGGGCCAATGTCACTAGGACCAGTGTGTGTGGGGATCCATTTGGATTATGAAATAAGGATGTGTGTGTGTGTCTAGGGTGTATTGTACAGTAATGAGGACCAGTGTGTGTGTGTGTCTAGGGTATATTGTACAGTAATGAGGACCAGTGTGTGTGTGTGTGTGTGTGTGTGTGTGTGTGTGTGTGTGTGTGTGTGTGTGTGTGTGTGTGTGTGTGTGTGTGTGTGTGTGTGTGTGTGTGTGTGTGTGTCTAGGGTGTATTGTACAGTAATGAGGACCAGTGTGTGTGTGTGTGTGTCTAGGGTGTATTGTACAGTAATGAGGACCAGTGTGTGTGTGTGTGTCTAGGGTGTATTATACAGTAATGAGGACCAGTGTGTGTGTGTGTCTAGGGTGTATTGTACAGTAATGAGGACCAGTGTGTGTGTGGGGGGGTGTATTGTACAGTAATGAGGACCAGTGTGTGTGTGTGTGTGTCTAGGGTGTATTGTACAGTAATGAGGACCAGTGTGTGTGTGTGTGTGTGTGTCTAGGGTGTATTGTACAGTAATGAGGACCAGTGTGTGTGTGTGTCTAGGGTGTATTGTACAGTAATGAGGACCAGTGTGTGTGTGTGTGTGTGTGTGTGTGTGTGTGTGTGTGTGTGTGTGTGTGTGTGTCTAGGGTGTATTGTACAGTAATGAGAACCAGTGTGTGTGTGTGTGTGTGTGTGTGTGTGTGTGTGTGTGTGTGTGTGTGTGTGTGTGTGTGTGTGTGTGTGTGTGTGTGTGTCTAGGGTGTATTGTACAGTAATGAGGACCAGTGTGTGTGTGTGTGTGTGTCTAGGGTGTATTGTACAGTAATGAGGACCAGTGTGTGTGTGTGTGTGTGTGCGTGTGTGTCTAGGGTGTATTGTACAGTAATGAGGACCAGTGTGTGTGTGTGTGTGTGTGTGTGTGTGTGTGTGTGTGTGTGTGTGTGTGTGTGTGTGTGTGTGTGTGTGTGTGTGTGTGTGTGTGTCATGGGTGTATTGTACAGTAATGAGGACCAGTGTGTGTGTGTGTGTGTGTGTGTGTCTAGGGTGTATTGTACAGTAATGAGGACCAGTGTGTGTGTGTGTGTGTGTGTGTGTCTAGGGTGTATTGTACAGTAATGAGGACCAGTGTGTGTGTGTGTCTAGGGTGTATTGTACAGTAATGAGGACCAGTGTGTGTGTGTGTCTAGGGTGTATTGTACAGTAATGAGGACCAGTGTGTGTGTGTGTCTAGGGTGTATTGTACAGTAATGAGGACCAGTGTGTGTGTCTAGGGTGTATTGTACAGTAATGAGGACCAGTGTGTGTGTGTGTGTCTAGGGTGTATTGTACAGTAATGAGGACCAGTGTGTGTGTTTAGGGTGTATTGTACAGTAATGAGGACCAGTGTGTGTGTGTGTCTAGGGTGTATTGTACAGTAATGAGGACCAGTGTGTGTGTCTAGGGTGTATTGTACAATAATGATGACCAGTGTGTGTGTGTGTGTCTAGGGTGTATTGTACAGTAATGAGGACCAGTGTGTGTGTCTAGGGTGTATTGTACAGTAATGAGGACCAGTGTGTGTGTGTGTCTAGGGTGTATTGTACAGTAATGAGGACCAGTGTGTGTGTCTAGGGTGTATTGTACAGTAATGAGGACCAGTGTGTGTGTCTAGGGTGTATTGTACAGTAATGAGGCGTGCCCCTGCTTTGTCACTCAGCACCAGTGGTTCTAAGTGAGGCTGTAATATATAGTGGTGGTGGTGACAGGGGCATATGGTGTATCCACACACACAGGGACACACACTCTCCTGCATGTATGCATGAATGTATGGACACACACACACACACACAGACCCACCGCGTCGATACCAGACAGCTGCATGCCGATATTGACCACCACTATAGTGATGACCTGCCATCGGACGCTCCGGTCCTTCAGCAGACCGATGACCGACACGGTCTGGACCGAGGACATGGACCGCTGCTCCTCCTGCATCTCCTCGATCTCTGCCTGGATGTTCACTTTGGACCGGTACCACTTCAGAGCTGGGGAGAGAATTTCACTTTACTAGACTGGTGAGTACAGCACAGCTAGGGCTGTATACAGTATGGACAATATTGAAATTCAAGTCTTTGTTGTATTGGTCTGTGGTCACAGCTTTCCCCCAAAAAACGAACAAACAGAATGTAATGGCTTCCGTCGGTAGAAGGAGAGGAGGACCAAAGCGCAGCGTGGTATGTATCCATATTTATTAGAATACTTCTTCAATACGAACAAAACAATAAACAAACGAAAACCAACGAAGCTACAGTCCTGAACTAGAGAACATAGAACACATGAACGCACAAACAGGAACAATCACCCACAAACAGTGAAAACCGGCTACCTTAATATGGTTCCCAATCAGAGACAACGTAAAACACCTGCCTCTGATTGAGAACCATATCAGGCCAAATGACAACCTAAACATAGAAACACATAACATAGACTACACCCACCCAGCTCACGTCCTGACCAACTAAACAAAGACTAAACAAAGGAAATAAGGTCAGGAACGTGACACAGAAAATCTGCATCTCTTCATATACTACTCCTTACAATAGCAATTCAGGTATTTTACAGTCTACTCTATATGCCAAGAAAATAAATAAATTAAGAACTATCAACTATATCCTCCTAATGGACGGAGCCTCCTCACCTGTGATGGTGGCGTGGACATTCCTCTTCTCTATGAGCAGGTACCGCGGGCTCTCTGGGAACCATGGCAACAGCATCAGCTGGAACAGGGTGGGGATCACCACCAGAGACAGGAAGAGGGGCCAGTGCTCTTCCTGTTGAGGGGTTAGAGGCCAAAGGATTTAGCAAGAGGTCAATATGAGTTTCTTTAAAAAAATTATGAGACAAAGTTTGAAGGAAGGTAGGAACTCTCTGGAATAAAAGCAACCAAATAGTCTGCTGAATGGAGATGATTGTAAAAGATGAGTCTATCACGTGGGTCGATGCTATTAACTGATCTGATTACTGTAGAACTGGGACACACTGCAAATGTATTCAGATCACATTCCTTGACAGTTCCGCCTTGAGAGGAGGATATCATTTCTCCAAAGAAAAGTCTGAAATAAAATGAATGTCACATACTCTTCTCTCATTGCAGTGTACTTTTAATATACCTCCAATGTTTAGGCTTCACCAGCACGTCACAGGGTGAGTTTATTCTGTTAAACTCTGAGCGGTTGATTTGGGCCCGGTACAGGGCCCGGAAAGTTTGGGGGGGGTACACCCCCCCCCCCACATTTTTGTATGAATAAATAGGTCAGAAAATAGAGTGACATATCATTTGAAAGACATAGCCATTGCCTTTTTGGAAATGTAACAAAAATCTTACTGCTGGCAATGTCATAAGAATCTCCCCCCACCACCGCCCCCCCCATAAAGGCCATATATCATGGATATATTCATAGAGTATGCAATGTAGGTCAAGTCACCAAAAGTGCAAACATTTAGTATGCATGGAAAGGGTACACCCTGATGGTCATTGTAAAGTAATGAATTGTGCCTCCCGGGTGGCGCAGTGGTCTAGGGCACTGCATCGCAGCGCTAGCTGCGCCACCAGAGACTCTGGGTTCGCACCCAGGCTCTGTCGCAGCCGGCCGCGACCGGGAGGTCCGTGGGGCAACGCACAATTGGCCTAGCGTCGTCCGGGTTAGGGAGTGTTTGGCCGGTAGGGATATCCTTGTCTCATCGCGCACCAGCGACTCCTGTGGCGGGCCGGGCGCAGTGCACACTAACCAAGGGGGCCAGGTGCAAGGTGTTTCCTCCGACACATTGGTGCGGCTGGCTTCCGGGTTGGAGGCGCGCTGTGTTAAGAAGCAGTGCGGCTTGGTTGGGTTGTGTTTCGGAGGACGCATGGCTTTCGACCTTCGTCTCTCCCGAGCCCGTACGGGAGTTGTAGCGATGAGACAAGATAGTAACTACTAGCAATTGGATACCACGAAAATTGGGGAGAAAAGGGGGTAATAAAAAAAAAAGTTAAGTAATGAATTTCTTTGTCTATCCACATTACCTGCATCCTCCACGTGCATCCTTAAACTCTCACTCATTTACAATCGGAAAAGTGAATGGGATAATACGTTTGTTTGTGTCTTATTTTTGATGATGTCAGATTTGAAAATCCGGTCAGCCATTTTGGAACAGTGACTCACTACCCTAACCAGACGCAACTGGTTTCACGTGGCCATGAGACGTCATGTCGTGTCTAGTGGACGAACTAGGAATCAGACAGGGGATATATTTACATCAATGGATAGGTAGAGACTTCATCTTTCCCTTCATATGCATATAATTCCTGTAATACAAAAAATGAAGGCGCAAGTCCTACGCTTTTAAAATGGCTGTGTTCCTATGGAAATGTGTGCATGTTTAGAGTAAAATATATACATATTTTTGGGGAACAGTAATTGGTGACATTTTTTATTTCAAACCTAGACTTTAAAAATGTCTTATTCCCCATTCCCCCACGTTAATAACAAAATAAATAAAATTTACATTTCAAGGGGTTTAGGCCTGCTGCATTTCGGGCTCTGTTTTAGTCACCTTTTTTTCACCTTTATCAGAATCCCACAGTTCTTACCTTTGTAAACAGTACTAAACATGTGTTTGTAGGACTTATAGTTTGGAAACCGAAATGCACTTTATGAGGGTAGTATACAATATTATGCGGTGTTTAGAAAATGCCACCAGAGTTTAAGAGGTTACGTTTAATTTGTCTTTACCTCACCAAAAGTTCTTTATCTATTTACGCCAAAGAAAAGACCAACAAAGAAGATTAACTATGAACTAAGATATTAAGGATAAGATTTTACTGCACCTTTCCCAGTAGTTCATGTAGCCCCAGGATCTGAGCGATGAAGACTCCTAGACAGATAAAGATGCTAGGCACGAGGCCCAGGAAGCCTCGCAGGTTCTTAGGTGCTATCTCCCCAAGATACATTGGCACCACACACAGAGAGATACCTGGTAGGAGGGGAACAGAGGTGAGAGGTCATAGAGGTTCTTAGGTGCTATCTCCCCCAGGTACATAGGTATCACACTCAGAGAGATACCTGGAGGGAGGGGGGTATGGACATTACACAGATCAGATTCAGCATTAGCAGTTATCAGTAACAATGCTAGCTGTAAGGTTAAGAGCTGATAATGTGTTGTAGAGCAACAGAAAGAAGCCCTGATTCATTCAGATAAGTAAAACACAACACACAGAAATGCATACATCAAATGTATTTATTTAAAGCCCTTTACATCAGCAGAAACCAAGCCTAAAACTCCAAAAAGCAAGCAATGCAGATGTAGAAGCACGGTGGCTAGGTAAAACTCCCTAGAAATGCAGGAACCGAGAGGGAAACCAGGCTCTGAGGGGTGACCAGTCCTCTTCTGGCTGTGCCAGATGGAGATTATAAGAATACATGGCCATTATGGCTAGATCGTTCTTCAAGATGTTCAAACGTTCTTAGATGACCACCAGGGTCAAATAATAACCACGGTGGTTATAGAAGGTGCAACAGATCAGCACCTCAGGAGTAAATGTCAGTTGGCTTTTCATAGCCGAGCATTCAGAGGTTGAGACAGCAGGTGCGGTAGAGAGAGAGACAGAGAGAGAGAGAGTACTTGCGTCAGGTGTCAAGTTACGTACAGTATGTGCTATGAATGCCTTATGATTACCCACTCAAATAGTGTTTCCTAATCCTTACTGAACATGTTAAGGACGGTAGGACATAATGGTATTATTCTCTGTTATTGCATTACCTGAGTGTACCCCTGTGATGAAGCGTCCAACAATGATCATCTCTGGAGAGCCAAAGGTCCTGCTGAAGCCCATGAAGGCTCCAGCTATAAACACCAGACATGTGATTCTCACCAGGGTCCCTTTCCTGTAGACAGCAGAACAATCAGCCTGAGAAAGCTTGTACAAACCTTAAACAAACCATTGGCTTCAACGTACTGGAAGTCCAATATCCTCAAAACACCGATTTTAAATGTAAGACTTTCGTAACACAAAGAGATGTAGCCTAAGTATGCATAAATGTCTGAATGATTTCCAACATATATCATTTTCTACAGTGTAAATCAATAGTTTTAGATGTTGGACCAGTTTTCCATTGACTTCTCTTTTCCCCATTTTCGCAAAAATCTTAATCAAAATCCAGTTCTCAGTCGAGGATCTCTCAAACACCTTGGCATTTTCTTTGATGCAGCAAAGATGCACACCTTGAACTTTTTTCACATTTTGCTGCCTTAAAATGAAATCTAAAAAGCGATTCAATTCTTTTTTCCCCCATACACATCTAAACAACTTACTCCACATTTTAAAGTCAAAGAAAGTTATAGAACATTTTCCAAATTAGGAAAATATTAAATATCATAAATGGATAAGTCTCCACCACCCTGACTTAATACTTGGTGGAAGGACATTTGGCAGCCATTACAGCTGTGAATCATTTTCATTAAGGTTCTACCAACTTTTCACAACTCTTAGGACAACTTGAAAATCAGAGACAAGGTTTGAATATTGCTGCCCATCAATGATTCCCAACCAAATTTAATGAGCTTGAGAAATTTTGACCAAAAACAATGAATATACAGTATGTTCTCCTAAGAGTTGTGCAAAGTTGACAGAATCTTATTCCAAATGATTCACAGCTGTAATGGCTGCCAAAGGTGCTTTCACCAAGTATTACCTCAGGGGGGTGGAGACCTATCCATTTATGAATGTTCTATACATTTCTTCCACTTTGAAAATGTGGAGTAGGCTGTGTAAATCTGTAGGAAAATATATATACACTGCTCAAAAAAATAAAGGGAACACTTAAACAACACAATGTAACTTCAAGTCAATCACACTTTTGTGAAATCAAACTGTCCACTTAGGAAGCAACACTGATTGACAATACATTTCACATGCTGTTGTGCAAATGGAATAGACAACAGGTGAAAATTATAGGCAATTAGCAAGACACCCCCAATAAAGGAGTGGTTCTGCAGGTGGTGACCACAGACCACTTCTCAGTTCCTATGCTTCCTGGCTGATGTTTTGGTCACTTTTGAATGCTGGCGGTGCTTTCACTCTAGTGGTAGCATGAGACGGAGTCTACAACCCACACAAGTGGCTCAGGTAGTGCAGCTCATTCAGGATGGCACATCAATGCAAGCTGTGGCAAGAAGGTTTGCTGTGTCTGTCAGCGTAGTGTCCAGAGCATGGAGGCGCTACCAGGAGACAGGCCAGTACATCAGGAGACGTGGAGGAGGCCGTAGGAGGGCAACAACCCAGCAGCAGGATCGCTACCTCCACCTTTGAGCAGGAGGAGCACTGCCAGAGCCCTGCAAAATGACCTCCAGCAGGCCACAAATGTGCATGTGTCTGCTCAAACGGTCAGAAACAGACTCCATGAGGGTGGTATGAGGGCCCGACGTCCACAGGTGGGGGTTGTGCTTACAGCCCAACACCGTGCAGGACGTTTGGCATTTGCCAGAGAACACCAAGATTGGCAAATTCGCCACTGGCGCCCTGTGCTCTTCACAGATGAAAGCAGGTTCACACTGAGCACGTGACAGACGCAACAGAGTCTGGAGACGCCGTGGAGAACGTTCTGCTGCCTGCAACATCCTCCAGCATGACCGGTTTGGTGGTGGGTCAGTCATGGTGTGGGGTGGCATTTCTTTGGGGGGGCCGCACAGCCCTCCATGTGCTCACCAGAGGTAGCCTGACTGCCATTAGGTACCGAGATGAGATCCTCAGACCCCTTGTGAGACCATATGCTGGTGCGGTTGGCCCTGGGTTCCTCCTAATGCAAGACAATGCTAGACCTCATGTGGCTGGAGTGTGTCAGCAGTTCCTGCAAGAGGAAGGCATTGATGCTATGGACTGGCCCGCCCGTTCCCCAGACCTGAATCCAATTGAGCACATCTGGGACATCATGTCTCGCTCCATCCACCAACGCCACGTTGCACCACAGACTGTCCAGGAGTTGGCGGATGCTTTAGTCCAGGTCTGGGAGGAGATGCCTCAGGAGACCATCCGCCACCTCATCAGGAGCATGCCCAGACGTTGTAGGGAGGTCATACAGGCACGTGGAGGCCACACACACTACTGAGCCTCATTTTGACTTGTTTTAAGGACATTACATCAAAGTTGGATCAGCCTTTAGTGTGGTTTTCCACTTTAATTTTAAGTGTGACTCCAAATCCAGACCTCCATGGGTTGATAAATTTGATTTCCATTGATAATTTTTGTGTGATTTTGTTGTCAACACATTCAACTATGTAAAGAAAAAAGTATTTAATAAGAATATTTCATTCATTCAGATCTAGGATGTGTTATTTTAATGTTCCCTTTATTTTTTTGAGCAGTGTATATTTCAATCCCTTTTTAGATAGAATTTTAAGGCAGCAAAATGTGAAAAAAGTTCAAGGGGGTGTAGACATTGTCAGGCACTTGCACCAACAAGAGTGGTCAGAGACAAATGTGACTGTCATTTAGTTGTTTACTGATCAGTCAATGATGTTATGTCAATGACGTTATGTCAATGACGTTATAAAAACAAAGAGAGTCGCACACTCCATATGTATAACCTCCCAGTAATTGATTGGGTAAAAACACACCAAAGTTTTGGGCATTCACTGTGCCTTCTTCAGGGTAATGTCATGAATGCTTAAACTCGGTTATGTAGACAAACAGTGCAATTAGTGCAACCAATGACAATAGTGAGGGGTGTGTCGTAATTGCTAGGTTGATCAGAATGAATTGAGCGAAACTGTTAAAAGACAATAGCCCACAGCTTATTGAATATATTATTTAATTGTTATCATTAGCATAACATTAGCATCAACATACATCGTTTCATTTAATGTCACCCATATATTTAAATATTTCCAATTTCACTCAATGTTTTTGTGACATGTATTCTTTTGGTTCAACCATAATGCACAATAAGTATCATCAACAGAGGGAACATATAGGGTGTACTCCGATAAGCTGTAGAAAGAATGCATTCATTTACAAGACCTGTTCACAGACAATATCATTGGTCATAAGAAGGGCCTGAGATCAAAGTCAATATTCAGACCACTAGGGGTCAATGTTTTTAGACAGGATATCCTGTCTCCCTTTGTAGGCTTTCCCACATGTACAGGTGATGAGATGGATTACTCCCTTTGTCTTGCATGAGATGATACCCCTAACAGGGATTTTTTGACATATGTGGGTGTCTGAAGAAGGATGTTTTTGTAGTGCTATTGCACTGTGCGCATGAGCCACGTTTGTAGTTCCCATGTGGAATGGGTGTGAAGAGTGGCTGAGTGGGCTCAGGGGGCAGGTCAGATCTCATGAAGCTATCCTCAATATTGTGACCACGCAATTGCACTGTTTGTCTACATAACCTGGTTCAAGCATTCATGACATTACCCTGAAGAAGGCACAGTGATGCCGCAACGTTGGTAGTTTTTTTAACCAAATAAATGACTGGGAAGTTATATATATGGACTGTTCAACTCTCTTTATTTTCATAGCTTACAGTTTAACAGCTTATTCTCTGTCAGCACCTCTACGCTAAATCCTTTTCTCTGGGTGTGCGCCAGCTCGTGCTTTTTATTATGTCAATGACGTTATGTCAGTGGCGTATGTCAGTGGCGTATGTCAGTGGCGTTATGTCAATTATGGCTGGAGGGGCAAGTCTAAGACTTGGGGCTAAGTCTTACCTTCCAAATCTGGTGACTAGTATGCCCACCATGAGGCTGCCCACCATGCCCCCGATGGCAAACACAGACACGGTGACAGAGTAGAACAACGTAAGCTTCTTGTCGTCCAGGCCCTTTCCGTTCCTTGCTACCATCGTCTGGTTATAGAATGCCTTGATGTACTGGGAGAGGAGGATGAGAGGGAGGAAGAGTCAAACATACCGTAGATACCATGTCAAGTCAGAAGAAATTGCTAGAAGCAGACACCATTGTCTGGTTGTAAAGCTGCTTTATCAAATCAAATGTTATTGGTCACATACACATGGTTAGCAGATGTTAATGCGAGTGTAGCGAGATGCTTGTACTTCTAGTTCCGACAGTGCAGTAATATCTAACGAGTATTCTAACAATTCTCCAACAACTACCTAATACACACAAATCTAAAGGGGTGAATGAGAATATGTACATATAAGTATAGGGATGAGCGATGTCCGAGCGGCATAGGCAAGGTGCAATAGATGGTTATCAAATACAGTATATACATGTGATATAAGTAATGTAAGATATGTAAACATTATTAAAGTGGCATTATTTAGAGTGACATTGTTTAAAGTGACTAGTGATCCATTTATTAAAGTGGCCAGTGATTGGTTCTCAAAGTAGGCAGCAGCCTCTCTGAGTTAGTGATTGCTGTTTAGCAGTCTGATGGCCTTGAGATAGACTGAAAAACAGCTTCTATGTACTGAGGAAGGCGAGGAGGAGAAAGGGTAGAATGTAGATAAGGAAGTCATATCAAGACACTAGTCTAGAAGTGATGGGATCAACAGACAATAGCCAGGCTTTTATTTTCTAACTATTTACATGTGTGTCTTTTGGCATCGTTACATTTGTCTGTAGCGTTTCCGTTCCCTTTTAAGAGAGATTATGAAGGAAAATCTATTTTCACTCAATTTCAGTGCAGGCACATACAGTGCATTCGGAAAGTATTCAGACCCCTTCACTTTTTCCACATTTTGTTATGATACAGCACCACAAAAGACTCAAGGGTGTAATCGCTGCCAAAGGTGCTTCAACAACATACTGAGTAAAGTGTCTGAATACTTATGAAAATAAGGTATATCTGTTTTTATTTTTAATACATTTCTAAAAACCAGTTTTTGCTTTGTCATGATGGGGTATTGTGTGTAGATTGATGAGAATTTGTATTTATTTAATCCATTTTAGAATAAGGCTGTAACGTAACAAAATGTGGAAAAAGCCAAGGGGTCTGAATACTTCCCGAATGCACTGTACACCTGGCTATGCACCTCCTTTCCTGTTCTCTTTTTCTAATACTGGCCTCTCTCCTTCTCTAATGACGTTATTGTCTCTGAATCAGCGTGGTGTTACTATTATGTAATTAATTCATCTTCTTCCCTCTGCCTCTCTCTAGCCTTAGCTGAAACAGAGCAGCAGAATACAACTCTCTCAGTGGAAGAGACAGACCTGGGTTCAAATACTATTGGAAATCATTTCAAACACGTAAGCTGGGCTTGATTGAGCTTGCCTGGCACAATGGAACCAATAGGATAGTTACAAAAGTGCTAAACTCACTCATCCGACAATCCGGGTAGACTAAAACAAGCGGGCAAAGTATTTGAAAGATTTCAAATCGGATTTGAACCCAGGTCTGTGAATAGACACTACAGTCTCGTGACAACCCATTTGGCAGGAAGGAGGGTCATTAATGGTCCTGATTCCCCACCTGACTTCCACATTAGTGCCAAAAAATTGCCACCGATTTTTTGGTGAAGTGTCGGCCAGTTTTTCCTGCTTGTTTTCCAGATGTGAAAGACTAGGTTGTGTTTTGGAGCCGTGCAAATTTCGAATTATACTGTATGTCCACTGGGGAATTTGAAGCAAGGACAATAAAAGGAGGGAACCAACAATTGGAGCAAGGGATTGTGTGACAGGGATGTAATCGATAAACATTCCTAAAATGGTTGTAAGAAGAGGGCGTGGACAGATTTGACAATGGAATTGAAATGAAAAACATTGCAATATCCATCACTAAAGAAAACAACCCTGTCATCATCATCATCCCCATCCTCTTCATCATCATCATCATCATCATCAACCACAAGAACAGTAACATCAGGTATCCATGAGACAGGGAGGGTAGCATTTTCACTCCTTTTACCATGCGTCATGTACGGCCTGATTTGCCCCAGTGTCTGGGTTACATGCTGACCAGACCAGACACTTCGCGTGCGCGAGCGTCGCAAAATACATTTAGAAATCCATGTTATTCAATTATTGCACCCACACTGCTCGCGCGCTCCAACGAGCGTCTGCGATGCCAAGGGCTAAAATAGAACTCCTTTCTATTTCTGACATAGATCGCGCTGAAAGTCCTGCATCTCCCATATCCTCATTGGTTTATAGAAGCAGGTACCCACGTGCCATCTCCTCATTGGTTATACCCACGTGGGTGATAGAAAGACGAACTGTTTTGCCGGTAGTCGTGGTAATACTATGAACGTTTAGATGCCGATCACCATATAAGTTCAACGAAGAAAAAGCCTGGAAGGAGGAGAGATGACTAGAAACGATTCGGTTGCCCGTTTTATGTGTGGATTAATTTTGTCGGAGTAGAGGCCCTTGTGCAGTTCAGGTAAAATAACAACTCAATGTTTATATCCCAGGACAAATTAGCTAGCAACAGCAAGCTAGCTAAATAGGACAAATTAGCTAGCAAGTGCAAGCTAACTAGCTAAATTGCCATACATGTTTAATGCTTTTCGACCTGTCCCCAAATTAATGTAATTGGTTCAGAGTTTGTTTTGATATTTTAACCTGCGTGTCGTGACCGCGTTTGGTGTAGGGGGACAAAATAAATGTATGCACGATGGCGCACGCGTGCAGCCGGTTTGGGTTCCATGTTATTAGAGATGAGTATGATGCGTCTCTTCTTTAACGCCCAGGAAGCTCCGATTCAAACTCCCATTAGACAGCTCTGCAAGCGGCCAGCGGTGGGTAGCCTAGCAGTTTGAGCGTTGGGCCAGTAACCAAAAGGTCGCTGGTTGTAATACCCGAGCCGAAAAGGTGAAAATCTACTATGACTGACCCTGTAAAAAAATTATTCACTGCACCTATCCGGTGTGTAACAATAAAACATATCTATTTTTTTCATGTACAAGCAACCGAGAAAAAAAATGCCTATTCGGCACCTCCAATCACTAATTAATGCGATGCAGAAGTCAGAAGTCAGCTGAATAAATTGGAGGTGCCGAAAATTTTGTAGTACAATTTTACTTAGACCTTTTTTTTCTAACATACTGGCCGTAACGGGAGTACATTAAAATAGTTGCTCAGCAAAACACCATATTTGGTAACAAACGTATTTTGACATAGCGCTTGCAGAGCTGTCTAATGGGAGTTAGACAAGAGACACGGCATACTCATCTCTAACCCAGAGACACTGGGCTGATTCAACTTCAGATACCAATAATTGCTGTAGAAATGTGCGATTATATTGTCTATGGAAGTATACGTCAATGGCCATTGTGTGTTATGTTTTTATGATACCATTTTGTCTCCTGTAGACAAATCAATTTAGCTTATAAGATCCCTATCCAAGTCTAAGATGGAAATGCTCTGCAGTAGCAGGCCTTACAACGTCAACCGTTCCCATTGTGGAAATAACACGGTCTAATGTGAGGCTGACTGAATTGACACAGTTCACACTGAACCGGTTCAACCATCCAGGTCAAAACAAATCGACCACAACCGGGAAATCAGGCAACAAGACTCATGGCTCGGCTCACGGGTGAAGTTTCCCCTGGGTACAGACGTAGGATCAGCTTCCCCTCCCCTAATGTAAACGTTAACCAGTAGTGGGGGAAATGCAAAAATGACCCCAGATCAGCAATTTCACACTACTCCCATGACTCTAGATGCGAGGAGAGTAGTAACACAGCGTGAACAGAATACGCATGGTGGTAAACTAATACAATACATATGGTGTCTTAGTTTGTGTAGCTCCTATGTTATAGTCCACTAACTGCAGTACATATGTACTTATAAAAAGGATAGGTCCGGTCATGGAGTCTGTATATTCACAATAGGCCTATTCCTGTTGACTGTATGTATCTCACTGAAATTGTATATTTCCCTGTTCACAACCATTTCAGTGCATGTAGGCCTGCAGTGTCTAATTGCATAGAGATGTTACTGTGGTGCCTCCTACCTCTGCAGGAGAGTTGACGACAGCCAGGTTGTAGCCATAGAGCATGGAGCTACCGAACGAGGCCAGGAAAGCCACGGCCAGCAGCGACTTGGTGAGAGACTAGAGGAAGGAAAAGACGACACAACATTAGGAGATGCTGTACAGGTGTAGGGTCTTCATTTGATCATCCTGTTGCTCCAGGATTATTTTCCTGCTGTGAGAAACTGGTCAAATTAAGATCCTACACCTGTAGGAAGTAGGAACACTGCAAAACCTGATGAGAAACAATTTTATCATAAAATATGACCAGGGCCCAGGGTTTTTTCTGAGCACATATACTGACCAGGAAAATCCCTAGGCCCTGGTTACAGGTTATCAGGTAAAACTGTGCCATGGTTACAGGTTATCGGGTAAAACCGTGCCCTAGTTATGTCACGTTCCTGACCTGTTTTCTGTTTAGTTTTGTGTGTTAGTTGGTCAGGACGTGAGTTTGGGTGGGCATTCTATGTTATCTGTTTCTATGTTGGTTTAGGGTTGCCTGGTATGGCTCTCAATTGGAGGCAGGTGTTTGGCGTTCCTCTAATTGAGAGTCATATTTAGGTAGGCTGTTCACAGTGTTTGTTGGTGGGTGGTTGTCTCCTGTGTCTGTGTCGATGTTTGCACCATACGGGACTGTTTACGGTTTGTTCATTTCATGTAGTCTGTTCCTGTTCATTTCGTTCTTCACGTTGTATGTAAGTTCGTTGTTCAGGTCTGTCTACTTTCGTTTTGTTATTTTGTATCATTTTCAAGTATAGTTCGTTTTCGTGTTTGTTCGTTTTGTTTATTTAATAAATCATTCATGTCATTTCAACGCGCTGCACCTTGGTTCAATCCCTGCTCCTCCTCTTCGGATGAAGAGGAGGAGGACCGCCGTTACAGAACCACCCACCAATCCAGAGCCAAGCAGCGTAATTTGGAGCAACGGGCAAGTATACAGGACTTGTGGAGTTGGGAGCAAATATTTAACGGAGAAGGACCATGGGCTAAAGTAAATCACCGTCCATGGGAACAGCTGGAGGCAGCTCGGAGAGCGGAGGAAAATAGAGAGAGGAACCGGCGTTATGAGGGGACGCGTCTTGCACGGAAGCCCGAAAAGCCCGTGAGTAACTCCCAAAAATTTCTTGGGGGGGGGGCTAAGGGGTAGTGGGCGAAGGGCAGGTAGGAGACCTGCGCCCACTTCCCAGGCTAACCGTGGAGAGCGGGAGTACGGGCAGACACCGTGTTACGCAGTAGAGCGCACGGTGTCTCCTGTACGTGTGCATAGCCCGGTGCGGGTTATTCCACCTCCCCGCACTGGTAGGGCTAGATTGGGCATTGAGCCAGGTGTCATGAGGCCGGCTCAACGCGTCTGGTCTCCAGTGCGTCTCCTCGGGCCGGCATACATGGCACCTGCCTTACGCATGGTTTCCCCGGTTCGCCTACACAGCCCGGTGCGGGTTATTCCACCTCCCCGCACTGGGCGGGCGACCGGGAGCATTCAACCAGGTAAGTTTGGGCAGGCTCAATGCTCAAGAGAGCCAGTACGCCTGCACGGTCCGGTATTTCCGGCGCCACCTCCCCGCCCCAGCCTAGTACCTACAGTGCCTACACTACGCACTAGGCTACCAGTGCGTCTCCTGAGCCCTGTTCCTCCTCCATGCACTCTCTCTGTAGTGCGTGTATCCAGTTCGGTGCCTCCAGTTCCGGCCCCACGCACTAAGCTACCAGTGCGTCTCCAGAGCCCTGTACACACTGTATCTTCTCCCCCTACTAATCCTGATGTGCTTGTCCTCAGCCCGGTGTCACCAGTGCCGGTACCACGCATCAGTTATAGAGTGGGCTTTGAGAATACAGTGTGCCCTGTCCCTGCTCTCCGCACTAGTATGAAGGTGCGTGTCCTTAGCCCCGTGCCTCCAGTTCCGGCACCACGCACCAGGTCTACAGTGCGCCTTATCCGGCCAGAGCCATCCGTCTCCCCAGCGCCATCTGAGCCATCCGTCTCCCCAGCGCCATCTGAGCCATCCGTCTCCCCAGCGCCATCTGAGCCATCCGTCTCCCCAGCGCCATCTGAGCCATCCGTCTCCCCAGCGCCGTCTGAGCCATCCGTCTCCCCAGCGCCGTCTGAGCCGCCCGTCTGCAATGAGCCTGCAAAGCCGCCCGTCTGCCATGAGCCTACAGAGCCGTCCGCCAGACAGGAGCCGCTAGAGCCGCCCGCCAGACAGGAGCCGCTAGAGCCGCCCGTCAGACAGGGTCTGCCAGAGCCGCCAACCAGACAGGATCTGCCAGAGCCGCCAACCAGACAGGATCTGCCAGAGCCGCCAGCCAGACAGGATCTGCCAGAGCCGCCAGCCAGACAGGATCTGCCAGAGCCGCCAGCCAGACAGGATCTGCCAGAGCCGCCAGCCAGACAGGATCTGCCAGAGCCGTCAGCGAGCCATGAGCAGCCAGAGCCGTCAGCGAGCCATGAGCAGCCAGAGCCGTCAGCGAGCCATGAGCAGCCAGAGCCGTCAACCTGCCATGAGCGTCCAGAGCCGTCAACCTGCCATGAGCAGCCAGAGCCGTCAGAGAGCCATGAGCAGCCAGAGCCGTCAGAGAGCCATGAGCAGCCAGAGCCGTCAGAGAGCCATGAGCAGCCAGAGCCGTCAGAGAGCCATGAGCAGCCAGAGCCGTCAGCCAGCCATGAGCGTCCAGAGCCGTCAGCCAGCCATGAGCGTCCAGAGCCGTCAGCCTGCCATGAGCGTCCAGAGCCGTCAGCCTGCCATGAGCGTCCAGAGCCGTCAGCCTGCCATGAGCGTCCAGAGCCGTCAGCCTGCCATGAGCGTCCAGAGCCGTCAGCCTGCCATGAGCGTCCAGAGCCGTCAGTCAGCCATGAGCTGTCCCTCAGCCAGAAGCGGCTAGTAATTCAGAACTGCCCCTCAGTCCAGAGCTGTCTCTCTGTCCGGAGCTGCCCTTCAGTCCGGAGTTGCCCCTCTATCCTGAGCTACCTCTTTATCCTGAGCTACCTCTCTCTCCTAAGCTATCCCTCTGTCCTGAGCTATCCCTATGTCCTGAACTACCTTGTCCCAGAGCTGTCCTTGATTCTGGTGTTGCCCCTAAATTTAGGTGGGGTTATTTGGAGGGTGGTCATTGTGGGGAGGCTAAGGAAGCGGGGATTGATTATGGTGGGGTGGGAACCACGCCCGGAGCCTAAGCCACCACCGTGGTCAGATGCCCACCCAGACCCTCCCCTGGACTTTTTGGTGATGCGTTCGGAGTACGCATCTTGAGGGGGGGGTTATGTCACGTTCCTGACCTGTTTTCTGTTTAGTTTTGTGTGTTAGTTGGTCAGGACGTGAGTTTGGGTGGGCATTCTATGTTATCTGTTTCTATGTTGGTTTAGGGTTGCCTGGTATGGCTCTCAATTGGAGGCAGGTGTTTGGCGTTCCTCTAATTGAGAGTCATATTTAGGTAGGCTGTTCACAGTGTTTGTTGGTGGGTGGTTGTCTCCTGTGTCTGTGTCGATGTTTGCACCATACGGGACTGTTTACGGTTTGTTCATTTCATGTAGTCTGTTCCTGTTCATTTCGTTCTTCACGTTGTATGTAAGTTCGTTGTTCAGGTCTGTCTACTTTCGTTTTGTTATTTTGTATCATTTTCAAGTATAGTTCGTTTTCGTGTTTGTTCGTTTTGTTTATTTAATAAATCATTCATGTCATTTCAACGCGCTGCACCTTGGTTCAATCCCTGCTCCTCCTCTTCGGATGAAGAGGAGGAGGACCGCCGTTACAAGTTACAGGTTATCGGGTCAAACCGGGCCCTAGTTACAGGTTATCGGGTCAAACCTAGCCCTAGTTACAGGTTATCGGGTCAAACCTAGCCCTAGTTACAGGTTATCGGGTCAAACCTAGCCCTGATTACAGGTTATCGGGTCAAACCTAGCCCTGATTACAGGTTATCGGGTCAAACCTAGCCCTGATTACAGGTTATCGGGTCAAACCAAGCCCTGATTACAGGTTATCGGGTCAAACCTAGCCCTGATTACAGGTTATCGGGTCAAACCTAGCCCTGATTACAGGTTATCGGGTCAAACCTAGCCCTGATTACAGGTTATCGGGTCAAACCAAGCCCTGATTACAGGTTATCGGGTCAAACCTAGCCCTGATTACAGGTTATCCGGTCAAACCTAGCCCTGATTACAGGTTATCCGGTCAAACCTAGCCCTGATTACAGGTTATCAGGTCAAACCTAGCCCTGATTACAGGTTATCAGATCAAACCTAGCCCCGATTACAGGTTATCAGGTCAAACCTAGCCCCGATTTACAGGTTATCAGGTAAAACCTAGCCCTGATTACAGGTTATCAGGTAAAACCTAGCCCTGATTACAGGTTATCAGGTAAAACTGGGCCCTAGTTACAGGTTATCAGGTAAAACTGGGCCCTAGTTACAGGTTATCAGGTAAAACTGGGCCCTAGTTACAGATTATCAGGTAAACCTCAGGGTCCTAAAAACACTCTTAGAAAAAAGGGATCCAAAAATATTATTTGGCTGTCCCAATAGGATAACCCTTTTTGGTTCCAGGTAGAACCGTTTTGGGTTCCATGTAGACCCCTCTGTGGAAAGGGTCCTACATGGAGCCCAAAAGGGTTCTAAATGGAACCAAAAGGGGTTCTTCAAAGGGTTCTCCAATGGGGACAGCAGAATAAGCATTTTATGTTCTAGATAGCACAATTTCTGACCAATTTCTGACCAATATATCTATGATCGTTTCATTAATGGAGTCATGTGGTGTAGGCGCATGTGTTAAGTGTTGGAGAGAACAGTACAAACTGTGACAGTAAATACAACGAAACAGGTCATTGGGCATTTCAATAGAAAACATACATAACCATAGTTCATTATGCTTAATGATGATTTAAAATCAACCTGTCAACATAACAGCTTTCTGTGATGTACAGAACCAGTTTTCATAGGGAAGCTGACCTGAATGTAGCTACACTTCCACACTTACAGTATAGTATTATTGATATTATAAGCATTAAACTGTAGGTTACATGTCATAGATCTGTTCTGGATAAACATATCTGCAATTATTAAGTGAAGTATACAACTTTTACTGTTACTAGGCTACTTTGACAACAACCGCTGCCACAAAATGTGTCGCTATAGCCTTGTGACAGACTTGTGACAAATCGAGTAGCTGGCTGGCTTGCAAGATTTGGGTGCCGAGATTAGTGCCACTATACAATGACAGCATAGTGTATAAGGGTGTCAGAGTCTGAAATGGTTCATTTCAATTCTTCTATCTGTGGCCGGATTAGTATGGAATTATGAGATTAGTACATGATTTCGCATGTACAAGCGTTTAATACATCATAAATAGGGTATGGGTTGGATACTGTCTGGGACAAGGAGAGCTGTACTGTACTGGACCTTGGCCGGACCTGGGTCATGTTCATTGGGCACTAAACAGAAGATAATGGATTGAAAAAGGGAGGGACAACCTGGACTTGTCCAATAAGAATACTTGTTTTCTTTTTCGGTTGCAAAACGTTTTTATTATTAAACTGTTGCATGCCTGAATGAATACAGCCCTGGTTATTCAGCCTGCTGGAAATGGTCCAACCCTCGAATCAGTTGGAAGCTACTCAGCTACCACCTGCCAAATACAGAATTACTGTACACGTTTTCATTTGTTCGTTTTTTCCCAACCTGGTGTAGCAAGAAAAGGCTTGAGGAAAAGTACAAACATTTTTTTTTTTAAATCACACTACAGATAGTTGTAAAAACTATAAACATCTAGAATTGGTTATGGACAAACTTGACAGTTCAATTTAAAAAATGTAATCTAAATGTAAAGTTGACAGCTAGTAGTATTACAGAGAAACACCACAAAATTAAAACAAAAAATACAAAAAATATTTTGTCATTTTAAAACAGGAAAAATCTGAGGGGGCACGTGCCCCTGTGCCCCTATGGGCATGACAGCTCTCCATAAACTGAGACATACTAGGCTAAGTAAAAGTACTGTGTTATTGTATTCCTAGGGGTGGTGTAGTAGTCAGGAGTCCTGCCTGAACTTATGCCCCTGTCCAGATGCTGAATTCCAGCACAGCCAGATTAACTGACACCCCCAGTACACAGGGTCAGTAGCTGAGAGAGGATTTAACTACACCCTACTAACCAAACTTCAGCAGGAGTACAGCAGAAAGCAACAGAAGCTGCCATATTGCTTTTGGGAAAGTCAGGTATGGGGGTGAATGGTTGAGGCATAGTACAACAAGAACACATAAGAAGCACAAGAGCTAAAATAATGATCTGAATATGACAGGCTACAACTCCACAGCAGGTGTACAGTAGTAGCCTATTACATGATTACAAACGCTCAAGATATACTCATATTTATATTGAGTGAATGAATAGACGAGTGTAAACAAAGTACCCAGGGCCATTTTTTTGTTCCGTATAGAGTTCATAGACTCAAACCATCCTGATGTCAATGTATTAACATAGATGAGATATGGAGCTCAATCCAGAACAAAAGCTGTCCTTGTCTAAACTGCCTATAAAGATTAGTCAAACACTTTGGGGCCTACCACTCACGTAGATTTGAGGCGTCCTCTATCTTGCGATCATCGTAAAACAAACAGGCAGACAAGGCCCTGATTTCAGAGAAGTTAGGGTGAACAATAAAAAGCATAGTGGAGCATGGCTAGCCTGGGAACCTAATTCAATCTTCTTAACGGGCCAGCGGGAGAGACTAACAGACAACCACACATGAAAATAGCCGAAAAGAGACAATGCAGCATTGTAACATCCAATGGGTCGCTCTAGTCTTCTGACAAGCCTGGATTCAGTGGCTTGTATTGAAGTTCATAAGAGGCTTTAACTATCTTAAAAACACATTTGTTTCCATTAAAAGTCCCAGTTACTAGGTATCCTTTTCTGAGTAAAACGTTGAAAAGGTTGCCACTTATAAGCTCAAGTTGCAGCAGTTTAGATGTTCTGATGCTTTAGCTGGTCTAGATGAGCTGCATTCCTTAGTGAATTGAAAGCACTGGCTGAGAGATGAATGCAGAGAGGTTCATACCACGCAGCAGAATGCACTGCAGGCGACAACAACACATGCACAGTAATGTGTATTGGGCTCGGGTTTGAAGTCCACTACAATAGGCCAACAACGTTGCCATGCCATAATATAAAAATAAAAAAATCTGAAAGGAAGCCATACTGTATATAAGCCATATTTGTAGCCTACCATATATTTCCATAAAAGGGAAATGGCAAGCATGCTTTTAAGGATCAAAAATATATTGAAAGCCAGTTAGATCTCCAGCGTGTAGTGTATCTCATATTCCCTATAAAAATGGAAAAAGTGATATACTTGTAGAGAAGGCACAACTGTTAGAAAAGTGATGAAAGAAAATCTAGTCAGTCTTTGTATGAAATAGACAAAAATCTAGAGGAATCATCAATAAGCCAATTATCAAAGCAGGATCAACACTTACCCCCACACATTTCCCATCTTCTGCTAATAACATTTCCTCTGCCATCTATGAACTCATCAATAAATGCTCCCCCGGGTTTTCAGTGCGGTTTTAAGAGAAAGGAATGTTTATCCCACAAGACTTTTTATACCACAGGCATCTCCATCCATGTTATTTTGGGTGGAAAGAGGCGGGTTTTGATGACTGACATAATTGAGAAGTTGTGAAAGCTTCTGCCCACCAATCCGCGGAGCACAAAGCCTACAGGTCCCTCCCAGTAGCAAACCAACCTCATTGTTTCTGCTTGACGGACTGCAGGCCATCACATGATGGTTGTCAGCGTGACTCTCCAAGGCGAGGGCGACTACCATAGTGAATTCAATCAGCTTTGCCTCTGTTAATGTGTTAAGAGCCTTCTGAGAAAAACCGACTGGAGGTAAAACTCATAAGTGCATTGAAAAAAAAGACCTAAAAGGACAAAAATGCTTTGTGCTAGTCTAAAGTGTATTATTGTAAAAAATAAAATAATAATCACCAACATTAAAGGCCTACAACCTACAATGTCCTTCATATATTTAGGCTATACATCATTCTCAAATTGTCATTCAGTAGACACTGTAACAAGTGCGCTGAGAGTCGGAAAGCAAGTTCAGGGAGTGAGTGTTTTATTTATTTTTTAAGAAACAATGAACACAAACAACACACCGACATGAAAGCGGAGTCAATAACACCTGAGGAAAGAACCAAGGGGAGTGACAGATATAGGGAAGATAATCAAGGAGGTGATGGAGTCCAGGTGAGTGTCATGAGGCACAGGTGTGCGAGACGATGGTGACAGGTGTGTGGGATAATCAGCAGCCTGATGACCTAGAGGCCGGAGAGGGAGTATATGTGACACACTGATTCATAAACATTGTAGATAGGCTAGCCTACTATACATATCATTTAATGTATCAAATTAAATCAAATGTTATTGGTCACATACACATATTTAGCAGATGTTACTGCGGGGTAGCGAAATGCTTGTGTTCCTAACAGTGTAGTCGTATATCACAGTTCATGTACAGTACCAGTCAAAAGTTTGGACACACCTACTCATTGCAGGGTTTTTGTTTATTTTACTATTGTCTACATTGTAGAATAGTAGTGAAGATATCCAAACTTTGAAAAAACACATATGGAATCATGTAGTAACCAAAAAAGAGTTAAACAAATCAAAACATGTTTTATATTTGAGATTCTTCAAAGTAGCCACACTTTGCCTTGATGACAGCTTTGCACACTCTTAAGATTCTAAAATCAGCTTCATGAGGTAGTCTTTTCAATTAACAGGGGTGCCTTGTTAAAAGTACATTTGTGGAATTTCTTTCCTTCTTAATGCGTTTGAGCCAATCAGTTGTGTTGTGACAAGGTAGGGTTGGTATGGCCCTATTTGCTAAATGACCAAGTCCATATTATGGCAAGAACAGCTCAAATAAGCAAAGAGAAACAACAGTCCGTCATTACTTTAAGACATGAAGGTCAGTCATTCTGGAACATTTCAAGAACTTTGAAAGTTTCTTCAAGTGCAGTCGCAAAAACCATCAAGCGCTATGATGAAACTAGCTCTCATGAGGACCGCCACAGGAAAGGAAGACCCAGAGTTACCTCTGCTGCAGAGGATAAGTTCAGTAGAGTTACCAGCCTCAGAAATTGGCAATCAACTGCACCTCAGATTGCAGCCCAAATAAATGCTTCACAGAGGTCAAGTAACAGACACATCTCAACATCAACTGTTCAGAGGAGACTGTGTGAATCAGGCCTTCATGGTTGAATTGCTGCAAAGAAACCACTACTAAAGGACCCCAATAATAAGAAGAGACATGCTTGGGCCAAGAAACCCGAGCAATGGGCATTAGACCGGTGGAAATCTGTCCTTTGGTCTGCAGTCCAAATTTACGATTTTTGGTTCCAACAGCCATGTCTTTGTGAGATGCAGAGTAGGTGAACAGATGATCTCCGCATGTGTGGTTCCCACCATGAAGCATAGAGGAGTGATGGTGTGATGGTGTGGGGGTGCTTTGCTCGTGACACTGTCAGTGATTTATTTAGAATTCACAGCACACTTAACCAGCATGGCTACCACAGCATTCTGCAGCAATACGCCATCCCAGCTGGTTTGCGCTTAGTGGGACTATCATTTGTTTTTCCTCAGGACAATGACCAAAAACACACCTCCAGGCTGTGTAAGGGCTATTTGACCAAGAAGGAGAGTGATGGAGTGCTGCATCAGATGACCTGGCCTCCACAATCACCCAACCTCAACCCAATTGAGATGGTTTGGGATAAGTTGGACCGCAGAGTGAAGGAAAAGTAGTCAACAAGTGCTCAGCATATGTGGGAACTCCTTCAAGACGATTGGAAAAGCATTCCAGGTGACTACCTCAAGAAGCTGGTTGAGAAAATGCCAAGAGTGTGCAAAGCTGTCATCAAGGCAAAGGGTGGCTACTTTGAAGAATTTAAAATCTAAAATATATATTTGTTTAACACTTTTTTTTTTTTTTTTTCATAGTTGTGATGTCTTCACTATTATTCTACAATGTAGGACCTTTTTTTAAACAGTAGGCCTGAATACAGTACGCGCCCTCTTCAGTTATTCATAAAAGATATGAGGCCAGATCAAATGTAATATTTGTGACTGTCTTAGGACAGTGACAGGTCCACCACCATGAGATCTTCACACTAGGTCATTAGGGTCTGCTGTCAGTCCAAGTGTCACATTAACAGGCTATAGTGAAACCCGCTGAGATGGCCTGCTCTACTGTCTACATAACCTCTACCTTGTTATGCTGTGATGTTAGTCCCTCAAGCCAACAGCAATAGCACCTGTGAAGGTTTCACTTATGGATTGTTTTGTAGGAGTAGTATGTTTGTTTGTTCGTTCATTTATAAATGATCTTACTTAATCTAGTGTCTAATAGCAACGGCTGATTTCCAACCCCTATCTCGCACAGTCACTCAATAACAAACATATTGTTACCCAACGACCTCCAAGCGAGAGCCCTGCATTACTGACGTCCTCCACCTCACCAGCCGTCTCAGGTCTGCTCACGAGGGCAGTCTGTTGTTGACAGTCAATCAATCAGATCCTCACTCATGACTCTCAGCAGGATGCCTCCGTTGAGTGTCCATTGGACGCAGTAACCTCACTGGGACGAGTCGCACATGACTCAGCTCTACTATTTCATGTTCCACAGTTCTCAGAGAGGCATCCGGTCAGGTCAACCTCGTGTGAGGTTGTGGAGGGAGCAGAGCTAATATTTGCACTAATTGGAGCAATTTGACATGGAAATGGGTGTCAGCATAGCTATGAATTGAGCAGGCGCTTTATCAAGTATATGTAAAGAGATGTAAGGACGGTTATTTTGTCTTTTCTAAGTCGCCATTCTCATAGGCCTGCAATTTCAGAGTTTTCATCCTAAAAGCTTTGTTGTTCCAATATACATACATTATGTTGTTGATCCATTATCCTAAAAATGCTAACCTAATGTAAAATGTGTTACTGTATGCAGGAGGCATAGATAGAGCTCTCATTTAGGACACACAGGGCCTGGCCATGTGCATACCATGGTACTAGCCAAGTACAGTTCAGATGGTTTTGAAGAAGCAATAATAATAACACACACACGGATACTCAATCAGACACATCTGTCTCAAAGACAGCCACCTAAATAGTCTCCATCATCCTTCCATTGCCCTCTCTCTCTCTCTGCTGTCCCTACTGTAACCCAACAGTACAGTATCCTCACAGAGGGAAGGATGGAATGAGGCTTGGCAGCCCCCCAGGCACGTGTTTCATCCCACCAAGCTCTCTCTCTCTGTGTCTCTGTCTCAGGTCAAATGGTTTGTGTCATATGACTCCCATCACTGTACACTGTCTGTGGCATCATGCTGCTTTGTGGTGAGAAATCAATTATACTTTTCAACATAGGGGCACTGTTCATGGTGCAGGCGGGGGGTGGAGTGGAAGGGGGGTTGTGTGTGTGTGTGTGTGTCTGTGTGTTAGTGAGGGTGTTTCTCCCCTGCTGGGGCACGACACATGAAACAAATGTGCCAAGGCTGACTGACAGCCATAGTGATGTGTCGCAGGGATGGGGATGAGTATTGGGGCACGGGAAACTGATCCTAGATCTGCACCTAGAGGAAACTTCACCCTGGAGCGCTATATTGAGGATGCAGGAAGAAAAGGAAGCACAATGTTTACAACTGTCAGAAAACAAGTCAAAGGCTTTTTACTTCCTCCTCATTTCAGCAGTCTTTCTGCACGCCCCTGTGGGCTGTATTGATAAAGTGTCTCAGAGTAGGAGCGCTGAGGCCTCCCGGGTGGCGCAGTGGTCTAGAGCACTGCATCGCAGTGCTAGCTGCGCCACCAGAGTCTCTGGGTTCACGCCCAGGCTCTGTCGCAGCCGGCCGCAACCGGGAGGTCCGTGGGGCGACGCACAATTGGCCTAGCGTCGTCCGGGTTAGGGAGGGTTTGGCCGGTAGGGATATCCTTGTCTCATCGCGCTCCAGCGACTCCTGTGGGAGTAGGAGCGCTGATCTAGGATCAGGTCCCCCCCTTTCATCTTATTCATTATGATCTAAAAGGCCAAACTGATCCTAGATCAGCCCTCTTAGTCTGAGACGCTTTATGAATACTGATCCACTTCCCTAGAGCATTGTTCTCCCAGTCCCAGTCCTTCATGGTAGCACAACAATACAGATCACATGCATCAGGAACCACTGGATTAAGAAGGAGAATACACCATGGGAAAAGTATCAACTACCACCACAGAATACCTGTCCACTCAGACTTTCTGAGAAAGCATCCAAATGAATCAAATCAAGTTTGATTGGTCACATACACATATTTAGCAGATGTTATTGCGGGTGTAGCGAAATGCTAGAGGCCCCGTTTATCACAGAAAAAGATTTATGAAGTCAAAGGTACTTCTTCCCCAATCAACATAACTAAGATTCCATCAGACAGGAGCTAGGGTCTGTCATGGGATAAGCAATATGTCATGGGATAAGCAGTATATCACCATTATAACTAAATTGGATTACTGGGTGAGTGAGTATTTTCATGCTTGTCAGAAGTGTTCTTTTTGTGGTTCCCCAGTTCCCTACTGTCTCCTCTAGATTGTCTGTATTGGTGAGGACTGTCAATGAGTTACACATGCTGCCTATGACTTTAGTCAATCCTGTTAGTTTTGAGAAGGAGAGAACACACAGGAAACTAGGTACAAGTCACAATCACACTTAAAACATTGAACATTCTGACAATGCAGTGTTTGTCAAGAGAGTGCTAGTTTTTGCTGCAATCTTTGGATTTGGTCAATCTTTGATACATAATTGTCAGTTGGTTAAGGGCATTATTATGTTGCTTGGAGCCCCCCACCACACCACAGCTCCACAGTATACAGTGCATTCGGAATGTATTCAAACCCTTTCACTTTTTCCACATTTTGTTACATTACAGCCTTATTATAAAATTGATTAAATAATTTTTCCCGCCTCATCAATCTACACACAATACCTCATAATGACAAAGGATGGGGAGCGTCGCTGCACAGCTATTTTCAGGTCTCTCCAGACATGTTCGATCGGTGTAATGGCCCTAGGTGTAGCTGGTGTAGAGAGTCAGGCGCAGGACAGCAGATATGAGTAATCAAACGTACTTTACTCAAAAGGTAAAATATACAAAGTAACAAATCCACATACACCATGACAGACCGAAAATACAAATAAACAATCACTCACAAAAACCATGGGGGGAACAGAGGGTTAAATAATGAACAGGTGATTGTGGGATTGAAAACAGGTGTGTGAAACAAAGACAAAACAAATGGAAAATGAAAAGTGGATCGGCGGTAGCTAGAAAGCCGGTGACGTCGACCGCCGAATGCCGCCCGAACAAGGGGAGGGACCGACTTCAGCGGAAGTCGTGACAATCGGATTCAAGTCCGGGCTCTGGCTGGGCCACTCAAGGACATTCAGAGACTTGTCCCAAAGCCACTTCTGCGTTGTCTTGGCTGTGTGTTTAGGGTTGTTGTTCTGTTGGAAGGTGAAGCTTCACCCCAGTCTGAGGTCCTGAGCACTCTGTAGCAGGTTTTCATCAAGGATCTCTCTGTACTTTGCTCCATTCATCTTTCCCTCGATCCTGACTACTCTGCCAGTCCCTGGAGTTGAAAAACATCCCCACAGCATGATGCTGCCACCTCCGTGCTTCATCATAGGGATGGTATTGGCCCGGTGATGAGCGGTGCCTGGTTTCCTCCAGACGTGACGGTTGGCACTCTTGGTTTCATTAGACCAGATAATCTAGAGTCCTTTAGGTGCCTTTTGGCAAACTCCACGCGGGCTATCATGTGCCTTTTACTGAGGAGTGGCTTCCGTCTGGCCACTCTACCATAAAGGCCTGATTGGTGCTGCAGAGATGGTTGTCCTTCTGGAAGGTTCCCCCATCTCCACAGAGGAACTCTGGATCTCTGTCAGAGTGACCATCGGGTTCTTGGTCACCTCTCTGACCAAGGCCCTTCTCCCCCGATTGCTCAATTTGGTCGGGTGGCCAGCACTAGGAAGAGTTTTGGTGGTTCCAAACTTCTTCCATTTAGGAATGATGGAGGCCACCGTGTTCTTGGTGACCTTAAATGCTGCAGACATTTTTTTGTGCCCTTCCCCAGATCTGTGCCTCGACACAGTCCTGTCTTGGAGTTCTACGGACAATTCCTTTGACCTCATGGCTTGGTTTTTGCTCTGACGTGCACTACCAACTGTGGGACCTTATATAGACAGGTGTGTGCCTTTCCAAATCATGTCCAATCAATTGAATTGACAACAGGTGGACTCCAATCAAGTTGTAGAAACATCTCAAGAATGATAAATGGAAACAGGATGCACCTGAGCTGAATTTTGAGTCTCATAGCAAAGGGTCTGAATACTTATGTAAATAAGGTATTTCTGTTTTTTTATATTTTATACATTTGCAAACATTTATAAAATGTTGCTTTGTCATTATGGGGTATTGTGTGTAGATTGATGAAGACATTTGTTTCTTTAATTGATTTTAGAATAAGGCTGTAATGTAACAAAATGTGGAAAAAGTGAAGGCGTCTGAATACTTTCCAAATGCACTGTAAGTGAATGGAGGAGACATTGCGATACAGAGCGGTCTTTATCAGTAATCAACATCAGGTCACTACTTAGCTCATTTGCCGCTCCCTGTACCACTGAAGTACAACCTTTCTGAGAGAGAAAGTGAAAGAGAGAGAAAGAGTGAGAGAGAAAGAGAGAGAGAGAAAGAGAGAGAGAGAACACGGTGGATAGACCTTTTTTCAATTATCCTGTCTCCCCTCTGTCTCCTTTCTGTACACTGTTTATTTCCTGTACCGTGTCTCCTTTCTTTACACTGTTTCTTTCCTGTACTGTGTCTCCTTTTTTACACTGTTTATTTCCTGTACTGTGTCTCCTTTCTTTACACTGTTTCTTTCCTGTACCGTGTCTCCTTTCTTTATCCTGTCTCCTTCCTTTTCTCTTCTTTTCCCTCCTGAACAACATTCTGTGACTCCACTTAAGAGCATGACTGAAAAAAGGGTAGTATTCCTACTCTGGTTTTGTCACATGGGAATGACTCTGAAAATGTTACCACTATCAATACATGCAATTATTTGAATTTGTATTTATCATGGTCCAGAAAAATTAAGGCAATTATACTTTATTTTATTAATGACAAGATTTAGTTGAGGTTTTGTCACATCTGCTCCTGCCACACCCCCTAGTGGACATCCGGTGTCTCCTTGTCCTGCAGCCACTCCTCCAGTACACACACTCTCTCTCTCTCTCTCTCCCTTTCTGTTTGATTGTGATTGTGTGGTTGGAGACAGGTGTGCTGGAGCCAGAGTGGATCCTCATCAGCTGCAACCCGTTCCATAATCAAGACCTCTACAAATACTCAGTCCTGCCACTTCCACTCTGCCAGATCGTAATCTCTGCTCAGTCAGTTTATGATTCTAGATATTTATGATTAATCAAGATCCTGTTACTCTGCTGTGTCTGTTTCCCTGCCTGACGCTGTTAATCCTCTCACTGCAGTTTTGCCACTCTGACTCTGTCTCCTGTTCTACCTCTCACCACCCTGCTACCCTGTTCTGGATTCACCACACCACCACTCTGTTGGATTCCTCTCCGGACCTGTTTACCCTGTTCCAACCCAGCTCACTCCAACCTCAGCCTCCACATCTAGTTTCCTACCACTCATCCGAGCTTCCCCAGCTCTGCAATCCATATCTCCCTGTGTTACAATAAATACCTTGGTTCATTCATCCCTGTTTCTTGGTGTGAGTCTGCTCTTGGGTTCCCCTGTGCTGCTCTGCCTAACAGGTTTTGGGTTTAGTGAACGATTTGTCCCAAATACAATGCTTTTAGTTTTGAAATATTGAGGACTAACTTATTCCATGCCACCCATTCTGAAACTAACTGCAGCACTTCTGTGTTGCTGTCATCTCAGTCGCTGTGGTAGCTGACATGTATAGTGTTGAGTCATCCGCATACATAGACATAGACACAATCCATAGGGATTGATGAGGAATTTAAAAATGGTATGGTTGAGAGGGATGAGACAAAAGAAATGGCAAACAGGTCTGGTTGTACAACCAATTACCAAACATATTGCAAATTGAGAAATCATGTAACTAAACTGAATAAAAAGAAAACTACACTATTAGTAACTGGGATAAGCATTGTGTCAAGTGCAGCATCTGGTTGTTCGTCTTTACACACCACGGACCAACAAATATTCTTCACGTCAACAACATAGGAATCACTACAAAGCTTCCTGTGTGCCCTCTTATACACTATATTAGGGCCAGCCTTTGGAATTTTGGTTTTCCTAGATATGGCTACTATATTGTGATCACTACATCCGATGGATTTGGATACCGCCTTCAAGCAAATTTCTGCAGCATTAGTAAAGATGTGATCAATACATGTTGATGATTTCATTCCTGTAGTGTTTGTAACTACCCTGGTAGGTTGATTGATAACCTGAACCAGGTTGCAGGCACTAGTTACAGTTTGAAGTTTTCTCTTGAGTGGGCAGCTTGATGAAAGTGAAGTCAATATTTAAATCACCCAGAAAATATACCTCTCTATTGATATCACATACATTATCAAGCATTTCACACGTTATCCAGATACTGACTGTTAACACTTAGTGGTCTATAGCAGCTTCCCACTAGAATGGGCTTTAGGTGAGGCAGATGAACCTGTAGCCATATTACTTCAACAGTATTTAACATGAGATCCTCTCTAATCTTTACAGGAATTATGGTTCTGAATATAAACAGCCACACCTCCACCACTGGCACTTCAGTTACAAGATTAAAAATGACCTAGGACGCTTTCACTTTAAATCTGGTTGTCTTAATCAGGCCATTTCACTCCATGATTCACTGTAATATTCTCATCAAGTTGGAACGAGCTCCCCTCTGATAAATTACCCATCAACACCAGACAGTGGGTGGTGTGGTGTGTGTGTGTGTGTGTGCTTGCATGTGTGTGTTTGTGTGTATGTGTGGTGTAACACAACTCCACACTAACGTCCCCTTTAATTCTAATAATTCCAACATATCGTCGATGACAGATCTTCTCCCTCATCTTCTCCCATCTCCTGTCTCTTAATCAGTCTCCCCTCTGAGCCCCAGTCTCGCACCAGTCTCTTGTGCAGTATTTAAATTCCTCATTGACTCTGTTAGAGCGAGGAAGAGACTGTCCCCCATTGTTTTGCACTGAACAAACTGGGGAGCTGATCATGTTAAGTGCGGCCATGATGGATGAGGAGAGAGGGAACCTAATATCCTCGCCCCATGCCATCGTTTAGCAGAGATATGATTAGAGAGAGAGAGTGTGAGAATGACTGATAGAGAGAAGACTGTCTATTGTTTCTAACTCTCTGTGTAATTGAGGAGTTTAGCAGTCTAAACAAGACGGACTCTAGCATTAGAGATGATAGGAAATCTTGTTGACTTTTTTCAAACTCTGTCTTCCTCCCCGGTGGTAATTAAGGAATTTGGCAGTGACTACTGGGAGTACTGCTATTAACTGTTGACTGATGGTTGGACATGTAGATGGAGTGTCTACTGAATATGATCAAAGGATGGGCTGGTAGTGTGTGTGAGCGTGCATGTGTGTGTGTGTGTGTGTGTGTGTGTGTGTGCGTGAGCGCGTGAGTGTGTGTGTGTGTGTATTTGTATTCACACATGTTTGAGGTCACTGCAGAATGACAATTTATACTTTTATTAAGCCTGATGGAGTGAGAGTCAGGAACCAATCTGGTTGGTTTCACACCACTACCGGTTGGTTTCACACCACTACCGGTTGGTTCCACACCACTACCGGTTGGTTTCACACCACTACCGGTTGGTTTCACACCACTACCGGTTGGTTCCACACCACTACCGGTTGGTTTCACACCACTACCGGTTGGTTTCACACCACTACCGGTTGGTTTCACACCACTACCGGTTGGTTTCACACCACTACCGGTTGGTTTCACACCACTCCAGGCGACACTCATAAAGGTATTACATGTCTTTCCACTTAGAGGTCAGGAGTTAAAGACATAAAGGTGTAAGAGTATCCTATTGTAGTTACACATATATGGTTATTGGGAGTCAGGGCTACATGATATTTGTGTGTACAACTTTCCCATTTGGCACCTTGGTGTGAGAAGCAGCCCTCGAATTGATACATGGAAATGTACGATTTTACTGACCCCTTGTGGCAAATGCAGGGAACTTTAGGATGAAAGAGTAACAGAATAAGAATAGTGGTGTTGAGACAGACATTTTATTGTAAACACAGACCTCTCTCTCACATACATTCATGCACATACACACACACTTTCCTTAACCTCCCCAAAAAATATATACTACTCTCCCATGAGACCAACCCATTGGCCTGAAGATGTTCCAGCCCACTTCCCTATGGCCATTTGTGCAGACAGCCTGGGGGTGTGGCCTGGAAGACGGGGATGAGAGCAAGGTCAAGTGTAAGGTCAAAAAGGATGATTGGTGCTTAAGGCAAAGTACAGAACTGTGTTTGTCATGCAGAGCAAAGGGATTTTTGTCATGCAGAGCAAAGTATATGCATTAAATATCACTCACACACACACACACACACACACATACACACCCTCAGGCTGGCATGGGGCATAAATCAAACAAATGGCATCACAGCCTTAAAAGGGCAACATTCCAACAGATATACCACTCTCCCACACAACAAAGCCACACTCACAGCATAATTAATTGCAACAAATTACCTCCCTGTCTCAACGCCCCTTTGCTCTCTCTCTCTCACACACACTCACACACACAACCTCCCCTCTCAGCACACACACCCCACACACACACCCTCCGCCACCCATAAGTGCTTTAATGTGGCTTATTGCCGTGGTAGCGGCAGGTCCCGGGTCCCATTGGCCGCGGAAATATTCCGTTGACGGATGTTCTGCTGTCTTCAGGCGGATTCTACCCTCCCTGGACAGACCCAGCTGTCACTAGGAGATGATAACATTAACATTGTGTGTGTGTGAATGTGTGTTTGTGGGTGTGTGTTTGTGTGTGTGTACGTGTACGGGCTTGTCTTTGTGTGTGTGTGTAGTACGGGAACGCTCGGCGATGACTAATGCCCGTCATCAGCGAACGAGGCCGGTGACAAATCGAACGGCAGCCCTGGTGCGCCGTAATAAAAAATAAGATGGATGGCCCGGCTCAGGCTAGGGCCCACGTTAATGTGATTTCCACCGCTCTCTGTGGCTCCCAATTAAGAGATGGGGGAGAGAAGGAGGGAGGGAATGGAGAAAGGGAAGGAGGGGAGAGAAGAGAAGAGGAGAGGAGAGACGGAGGGAGGGAGGAAGGGAGGGAGAGACGGGGCGGGAGGAGAGAGGGGGAGGGAGAGAGAGAGAGGAAGGGAGGAGAGGGGAGGGGAGAGGAGAGAGGAGAAGGGAGAGAGGAGAGAGGGAGGGAGAGAGAAAGAAGGTAGAGCAAAAGAAAGACAGAGGGGAGGAGGGAAATGCGGAGAAAGAGAGAAAAAATGACACAAGCTTCACTAATTGTTATCTGTAGCGCCAAAGGCAACTGTCTCTCTCTTTTCTCTCTCTTTTCTCTCCCCTCTCCCCTTCCTTCCTTCCTTCCTTCCTTCCTTCCTTCCTTCCTTCCTTCCTTCCTTCCTTTTTTTTCTCTCTCTCTCTCTCTCCCTCCATCTCTCCTCTCTTTTGTTCTCCCTCTCTCTCTCTTCACTCTTTCTGCCCAAGGGCTAAATTTTATGGTGCACCAGATTAAGCCTACTTAAATTAGTTGATAGTGATGAACACAGCCCACTCTCTCACCAACTGGCTGATGAACACAGCCCACTCTCTCACCAACTGACTGGTGAACACAGCCCACTCTCTCACCAACTGACTGGTGAACACAGCCCACTCTCTCACCAACTGACTGATGAACACAGCCCACTCTCTCACCAACTGACTGATGAACACAGCCCACTCTCTCACCAACTCACTGATGAACACAGCCCACTGTCTCACCAACTGGCTGATGAACACAGCCCACTCTCTCACCAACTGGCTGAAGAACACAGCCCACTCTCTCACCAACTGTCTGATGAACACAGCCCACTGTCTCACCAACTGACTGATGAACACAGCCCACTCTCTCACCAACTGACTGATGAACACAGCCCACTCTCTCACCAACTGACTGATGAACACAGCCCATTCTCTCACCAACTCACTGATGAACACAGCCCACTCTCTCACCAACTGTCTGATGAACACAGCCCACTCTCTCACCAACTGTCTGATGAACACAGCCCACTCTCTCACCAACTCACTGATGAACACAGCCCACTGTCTCACCAACTGGCTGATGAACACAGCCCACTCTCTCACCAACTGGCTGAAGAACACAGCCCACTCTCTCACCAACTGTCTGATGAACACAGCCCACTGTCTCACCAACTGACTGATGAACACAGCCCACTCTCTCACCAACTGACTGATGAACACAGCCCACTCTCTCACCAACTGACTGATGAACACAGCCCACTCTCTCACCAACTGTCTGATGAACACAGCCCACTCTCTCACCAACTGTCTGATGAACACAGCCCACTCTCTCACCAACTGTCTGATGAACATAGCCCACTCTCTCACCAACTGACTGATGAACACAGCCCACTCTCTCACCAACTGACTGATGAACACAGCCCACTCTCTCACCAACTGACTGATGAACACAGCCCACTCTCTCACCAACTGACTGATGAACACAGCCCACTCTCTCACCAACTGACTGATGAACACAGCCCACTCTCTCACCAACTGACTGATGAACACAGCCCACTCTCTCACCAACTGACTGATGAACACAGCCCACTCTCTCACCAACTGTCTGATGAACATAGCCCACTCTCTCACCAACTGACTGATGAACACAGCCCACTCTCTCACCAACTGACTGATGAACACAGCCCACTCTCTCACCAACTGACTGATGAACACAGCCCACTCTCTCACCAACTGACTGATGAACACAGCCCACTCTCTCACCAACTGTCTGATGAACACAGCCCACTCTCTCACCAACTGTCTGATGAACACAGCCCACTCTCTCACCAACTGTCTGATGAACACAGCCCACTCTCTCACCAACTGTCTGATGAACACAGCCCACTCTCTCACCAACTGTCTGATGAACACAGCCCACTCTCTCACCAACTGTCTGATGAACACAGCCCACTCTCTCACCAACTGACTGATGAACACAGCCCACTCTCTCACCAACTGTCTGATGAACACAGCCCACTCTCTCACCAACTGTCTGATGAACACAGCCCACTCTCTCACCAACTGTCTGATGAACATAGCCCACTCTCTCACCAACTGACTGATGAACACAGCCCACTCTCTCACCAACTGACTGATGAACACAGCCCACTCTCTCACCAACTGGCTGGTGAACACAGCCCACTCTCTCACCAACTGACTGATGAACACAGCCCACTCTCTCACCAACTGACTGATGAACACAGCCCACTCTCTCACCAACTGACTGATGAACACAGCCCACTCTCTCACCAACTGACTGATGAACACAGGCCACTCTCTCACCAACTGACTGATGAACACAGCCCACTCTCTCACCAACTGGCTGATGAACACAGCCCACTCTCTCACCAACTGACTGATGAACACAGCCCACTCTCTCACCAACTGACTGATGAACACAGCCCACTCTCTCACCAACTGGCTGGTGAACACAGCCCACTCTCTCACCAACTGACTGATGAACACAGCCCACTCTCTCACCAACTGACTGATGAACACAGCCCACTCTCTCACCAACTGACTGATGAACACAGCCCACTCTCTCACCAACTGACTGATGAACACAGGCCACTCTCTCACCAACTGACTGATGAACACAGCCCACTCTCTCACCAACTGGCTGATGAACACAGCCCACTCTCTCACCAACTGTCTGATGAACACAGCCCACTCTCTCACCAACTGACTGATGAACACAGCCCACTCTCTCACCAACTGACTGATGAACACAGCCCACTCTCTCACCAACTGACTGATGAACACAGCCCACTCTCTCACCAACTGACTGATGAACACAGCCCATTCTCTCACCAACTCACTGATGAACACAGCCCACTCTCTCACCAACTGTCTGATGAACACAGCCCACTCTCTCACCAACTGTCTGATGAACACAGCCCACTCTCTCACCAACTCACTGATGAACACAGCCCACTGTCTCACCAACTGGCTGATGAACACAGCCCACTCTCTCACCAACTGGCTGAAGAACACAGCCCACTCTCTCACCAACTGTCTGATGAACACAGCCCACTGTCTCACCAACTGACTGATGAACACAGCCCACTCTCTCACCAACTGACTGATGAACACAGCCCACTCTCTCACCAACTGACTGATGAACACAGCCCACTCTCTCACCAACTGTCTGATGAACACAGCCCACTCTCTCACCAACTGTCTGATGAACACAGCCCACTCTCTCACCAACTGTCTGATGAACATAGCCCACTCTCTCACCAACTGACTGATGAACACAGCCCACTCTCTCACCAACTGACTGATGAACACAGCCCACTCTCTCACCAACTGACTGATGAACACAGCCCACTCTCTCACCAACTGACTGATGAACACAGCCCACTCTCTCACCAACTGACTGATGAACACAGCCCACTCTCTCACCAACTGACTGATGAACACAGCCCACTCTCTCACCAACTGACTGATGAACACAGCCCACTCTCTCACCAACTGTCTGATGAACATAGCCCACTCTCTCACCAACTGACTGATGAACACAGCCCACTCTCTCACCAACTGACTGATGAACACAGCCCACTCTCTCACCAACTGACTGATGAACACAGCCCACTCTCTCACCAACTGACTGATGAACACAGCCCACTCTCTCACCAACTGTCTGATGAACACAGCCCACTCTCTCACCAACTGTCTGATGAACACAGCCCACTCTCTCACCAACTGTCTGATGAACACAGCCCACTCTCTCACCAACTGTCTGATGAACACAGCCCACTCTCTCACCAACTGTCTGATGAACACAGCCCACTCTCTCACCAACTGTCTGATGAACACAGCCCACTCTCTCACCAACTGACTGATGAACACAGCCCACTCTCTCACCAACTGTCTGATGAACACAGCCCACTCTCTCACCAACTGTCTGATGAACACAGCCCACTCTCTCACCAACTGTCTGATGAACATAGCCCACTCTCTCACCAACTGACTGATGAACACAGCCCACTCTCTCACCAACTGACTGATGAACACAGCCCACTCTCTCACCAACTGGCTGGTGAACACAGCCCACTCTCTCACCAACTGACTGATGAACACAGCCCACTCTCTCACCAACTGACTGATGAACACAGCCCACTCTCTCACCAACTGACTGATGAACACAGCCCACTCTCTCACCAACTGACTGATGAACACAGGCCACTCTCTCACCAACTGACTGATGAACACAGCCCACTCTCTCACCAACTGGCTGATGAACACAGCCCACTCTCTCACCAACTGACTGATGAACACAGCCCACTCTCTCACCAACTGACTGATGAACACAGCCCACTCTCTCACCAACTGGCTGGTGAACACAGCCCACTCTCTCACCAACTGACTGATGAACACAGCCCACTCTCTCACCAACTGACTGATGAACACAGCCCACTCTCTCACCAACTGACTGATGAACACAGCCCACTCTCTCACCAACTGACTGATGAACACAGGCCACTCTCTCACCAACTGACTGATGAACACAGCCCACTCTCTCACCAACTGGCTGATGAACACAGCCCACTCTCTCACCAACTGTCTGATGAACACAGCCCACTCTCTCACCAACTGACTGATGAACACAGCCCACTCTCTCACCAACTGACTGATGAACACAGCCCACTCTCTCACCAACTGACTGATGAACACAGCCCACTCTCTCACCAACTGACTGATGAACACAGCCCACTCTCTCACCAACTGGCTGATGAACACAGCCCACTCTCTCACCAACTGACTGGTGAACACAGCCCACTCTCTCACCAACTGACTGATGAACACAGCCCACTCTCTCACCAACTGACTGATGAACACAGCCCACTCTCTCACCAACTGACTGATGAACACAGCCCACTCTCTCACCAACTGACTGATGAACACAGCCCACTCTCTCACCAACTGACTGATGAACACAGCCCACTCTCTCACCAACTGGCTGATGAACACAGCCCACTCTCTCACCAACTGACTGGTGAACACAGCCCACTCTCTCACCAACTGACTGATGAACACAGCCCACTCTCTCACCAACTGACTGATGAACACAGCCCACTCTCTCACCAACTGACTGATGAACACAGCCCACTCTCTCACCAACTGTCTGATGAACACAGCCCACTCTCTCACCAACTGACTGATGAACACAGCCCACTCTCTCACCAACTGGCTGATGAACACAGCCCACTCTCTCACCAACTGGCTGGTGAACACAGCCCACTCTCTCACCAACTGACTGATGAACACAGCCCACTCTCTCACCAACTGTCTGATGAACACAGCCCACTCTCTCACCAACTGTCTGATGAACACAGCCCACTCTCTCACCAACTGTCTGATGAACACAGCCCACTCTCTCACCAACTGTCTGATGAACACAGCCCACTCTCTCACCAACTGTCTGATGAACACAGCCCACTCTCTCACCAACTGTCTGATGAACACAGCCCACTCTCTCACCAACTGACTGATGAACACAGCCCACTCTCTCACCAACTGACTGATGAACACAGCCCACTCTCTCACCAACTGTCTGATGAACACAGCCCACTCTCTCACCAACTGTCTGATGAACACAGCCCACTCTCTCACCAACTGTCTGATGAACATAGCCCACTCTCTCACCAACTGACTGATGAACACAGCCCACTCTCTCACCAACTGACTGATGAACACAGCCCACTCTCTCACCAACTGGCTGGTGAACACAGCCCACTCTCTCACCAACTGACTGATGAACACAGCCCACTCTCTCACCAACTGACTGATGAACACAGCCCACTCTCTCACCAACTGACTGATGAACACAGCCCACTCTCTCACCAACTGACTGATGAACACAGGCCACTCTCTCACCAACTGACTGATGAACACAGCCCACTCTCTCACCAACTGGCTGATGAACACAGCCCACTCTCTCACCAACTGACTGATGAACACAGCCCACTCTCTCACCAACTGACTGATGAACACAGCCCACTCTCTCACCAACTGACTGATGAACACAGCCCACTCTCTCACCAACTGACTGATGAACACAGCCCACTCTCTCACCAACTGACTGATGAACACAGCCCACTCTCTCACCAACTGGCTGATGAACACAGCCCACTCTCTCACCAACTGACTGGTGAACACAGCCCACTCTCTCACCAACTGGCTGATGAACACACACACAGATGGGAGAGAACAGTGACAGATCACAGGCTGGAATGTTCTGGCACACAGGCTGATAGACACAGACAGAGTGGAAGATGGCTGTATTATGCAGAAAATGCTTCACAATCTATTTTGTGGATGCAAAAATGACGGCATGGGCACCTGTTGGCAAGAGGAGATGTGTGTATATCGGACAAGAAAAACCAAATGTAATTACTAGTAGACAAGCTACAGCACCTCACAAACACGTCCAGTGATACCTGCAGATTCACCGTCTGGTAAACTTCAGCTTCCTCAATCAGTGTTGTTCAAGTTCTTCTTCCAACCCAGCAGAAACCCACCTGATTCATCTAACCAATAATCAAGCCCTTGATTAATGGAATCAGGTGTGTTAGCGCCAGGCTGGAACAAAAGCCTGCACACACAGGACTGAAAAGCCGTCCCCTCCTAAATCACCACTTAAGAACAGTGGTGTCAGGGAAACCGCCTGTGGCCCCGGACCTTCCAGATGAGCTATGTCTCTGTCCAGACAGAAGGTAAACTGCCTTTCTCCTTTCTGTCCAAGGGCCCCAGCTGCTGTGTGTGTGTGTGTGTGTGTGTGTGTGTGTGTGTGTGTGTGTGTGTGTGTGTGTGTGTGTGTGTGTGTGTGTGTGTGTGTGTGTGTGTGTGCGCGTGTGCGTGCATGTTGTTGCGCACACCCCAATGACCCCAGCTGCTGTCTCGCACTAAGAGGATCAGTCCTAGACAGATTGCATTGTGGGAAAAAGAGGGCATATCCCATCCGTCGTTCATACCCAAGGGCCGCTTTTTTGTCACTCTGTCAGTGTGAACTCTTAAACCCCTTCTGCAGCCAGAAGACTGCAGAGGCTGGGCTATATGTCTCTCACCATTATATCGACCTAAGGAGAGGGTGAAATGACAATGAAATATAGCTCCCTCTCAACCAGGAAAAAGCGCACAGCCTAAAGAGGACGGGCTAAGTCTCCTCGGACCCTAAAGCGGCCACGTTCCAAATCAGAGACAGTTAGATGCGTACTAGTCTTGGACACTCTTTTTCAGTCTTTCCTCACATCCTATCTCCTTGCCTCCTTCTCAACTGTATTGGAGAAGACAGTTCAAGGTCCCTCCCCTCAGACTTTCTTCTCCAATGTGCTTGAAGCAGATGAGACGAGAGGATGCGAGGAATCAAGGAAAGACAAATAGAGAAAGACCCTACTGCAATGCAGGTAAAACTAAAAAGAAATGTAGCTCAAATAAGTAATAAGTGAACTCCTGAGAGAGATGGACAGATATTGCTCTGAAGGTGCGTCTCCAACGAGGAGAAATTATTAGAACACTTCTGAGCTGGTCCCAAATCGAGGCCAAGGCCTCCACGTCGTTAACTTGTCACCTGGATGGAGCACCGGAATATGACTTGAAGTTATTGCAGTAGGGAGCTCGTGCCCACACATGCACACACACATATACAGTGTATAAGCCCCTCCACACACATACACACACACACACACACCTATCCATCCCCCTCCCCCCACACACACACACACACACACACACACACACACACACACACACACAGACACACACACACACACACACACACACACACACACACACACACACACACACACACACACACACACACACACACACACACACACACACGCACCTATCCATCCCCCCACCCCCCGCCCACACACACACACATCACGGTGATGATGATCTAAGAATTACTGTACATGGATCAACGGCAGATCGATTCGGTGGACAAAGTCATTATTGCAGAGGCAGAGTTCAATGCCTCCCTCAGGCCTCGGAGATGGGAGCTAACCCCTTGTATTTATCATCCTGGCAATGATATAAGCTGTGTGTATCCAAGCACAACAAGCTGCCTGGTTATATTTGGCTGGTTCCTCTTATTTCCACTGCTACCTAATCCACCTTCATTGACTTGAGAAGCTGCTGGTATTGATGCAGATCTAAGGAGCCACACAGTAAAATGTCACACTTTGGTATTATGGAGTTAATATGACTACTGGGCCCAATACAGGAAGGTGTGTGTGAGCGACGACCCTGTTAAGTGTGTGTGTGTGTGTGTGTGTGTGTGTGTGTGTGTGTGTGTGTGTGTGTGTGTGTGTGTGTGTGTGTGTGTGTGTGTGTGTGTGTGTGTGTGTGTGTGTGTGTGTGTGTGTGTGTGCGCGTGTGTGCGTGCTTGTGCTTGTGTGCGTGCGTGCGTGTGTCTACATTCACATGTGAAGGATGACCCTGTTAGAGCTAGTGTGTGTGTACATCAGTCACAGACAGTGAGAGTGGACTTTTACTCTTACCCAGCAGTAGAGAGATCACATGGATCAGAGAGATCACAGACAGGCAGAGTTAGGATCGATTCTCTAGACCAGGAGGAATTAGCCAGGAAATCAAAGCTGGTCGTCAAAAGGTCAAAGCGATGATAGAGAGAGGATGAGAGAGAGTGAGAATGAGAGATGGGAGAGAGAAAGAGAGAGAGAGAGAGAGAGAGAGAGAGAGAGAGAGAGAGAGAGAGAGAGGTCTAAGGTCATCTTCCTCAGCAGGAACCCAGACTTCATCAAATACATTGGAAAAAATTCAAACAGAAAACCAAAGAAAATTTGATGAAGAATGCAAAAACCAAAGAACAAACTTAAGAAACCTATTCAACCAAAAACTTACAGACCCAGAAAACCTGAGCCTTCACTATGGTGAATCACTAAAACAATACAGAAATACACTACAGAAAAAGAAGGACCAGCACGTCAGAAATCAGCTCAAGGTAATTGAAGAATCTATAGAATCTAACCACTTCTGGGATAATTGGAACACACTAAACACACAACAACACGAAGAGCTACCCATGCAAAACAGAGATGTATGGATAAACCACTTCTCCAATCTTTTTGGCTCTATAAAAAAACAAATGGAAAAAACATATAGATGATCAAATACAAATCTTAGAATCAACTATTAAAGACTGCCAGAACCCACTGGATTCTCCAATTACATTGAATGAACTACAGGACAAAATACAAACCCTCCAAGCCTGTGGTGTTGATGGTATCCTAAATTAAAAGATAAAATATACAGACCACAAATTCCAATTGGCTATACTTAAACTCTTTAATTAACATCCTCCTCAGCTCTGGCTTCTTCCCCAGTATTTGGAACCAAGGACTGATCACTCCAATCCACAAAAGTGGAAACAAATTTGACCTCAATAACTACCATGGGATATGCATCAACAGCAACCTTGGGAAAATCCTCTGTATTATCATTAACAGCAGACTACAACATTTCCTCTGTGAACCACGTGCTGAGCAAATGTAAATTTGACTTTTTACCAAATTACTGTACGACAGACCACGTATTCATCCTGCACACCCTAACTGACAAACAAACCTAAACAAAGGCAAAGTCTTCTCATGCTTTGCTTATTTCAAAAAAGCTTTTGACTACATATGGCATGACGGTCTGCTATACAAATTGATGGAAAGCGGTGTTGGGGGGAAAACATACAACATTATAAAATCCATGTACACAATCAGCAAGTGTGCAGTTAAAATTGGCAAAAAACACACATTTCTTTCCACAGGGCTGTGGGGTGAGACAGGGATGCAGCTTGAGCCCCACCCTCTTCAACATATATATCGAATTGTCGAAGGCACCCGGCCTCACCCTACTAGAATCTGAAGTCAAATGTCTACTGTTTGCTAATGATCTGGTGCTTCTGTCCCCAACCAAGGAGGACCTACAGCAGAACCCAGATCTTCTGCACAGATTCTGTCAGACCCGGGACCTGACAGACCTGGGCCCTGACAGTAAATCTCAGTAAGACAAAAATAATGGTGTTCCAAAAAAGATCCAGTTGTCTGGACCACAAATACAAATTCCATCTAGACACCGTTGCCCATGAGCACACAAAAAAATATACATACCTCGGGCTACAGATAACTTCCACAAAGCTGTGAACGAGCTGAGAGACAAGGCAAAAAGGGCCTTCTACACCATCAAAAGGAACATAAAATTCAACACACCAATTAGGATCTGACTAAATATACTTGAATCAGTTATAGAACCCATTGCCCTTTGTGAGGTCTGGGGGTCCGCTCACCAACCAAGAATTCACAAAATGGGACAAACACGAAAACTATCCTCTGTGTAAAACACCAAATAATGTATGCAGAGCAGAATCAGGTCAATACCCACTCATTATCAAATCCAGAAAAGAGCTGTTCAATTCTACAACCACCTAAAAGGAAGCGATTACCAAATCTTCCTTAACAAAGCCATCACCTACATAGAGATGCACCTGGAGAAGAGTCCCCTAAGCAAGCTGGTCCTGGGGCTCTGTTCACAAACACAAACAAACCCTACAGAGCCCCAGGACAGCAACACAATTAGACCCAACCAAATCATGAGAAAACAAGAAAATAATGACTTGACACATTGGAAAGAATTAACAAAAAAACTGAGCAAACTAGAATGCTATTTGGCCCTAAACAGAGAGTACACAGTGGCAGAATACCTGACCACTCTGACTGACCCAAAATGAAGGAAAGCTTTGTACAGACTCAGTGGGCATAGTCTTGTTATTGAGAGAGGCTGCCGTAGGCAGACCTGGCTCTCAAGAGAAGACAGGCTATTCGCACATTGCCCACAGAATGAGGTGGAAACTGAGCTGCACTTCCTAACTTCCTGCCAAATGTATGACCATATTAGAAACACATATTTCCCTCAGATTACACAGATCCACAAAGAATTCAAAAACAAATCCAATTTGTATAAACTCCCATATCTATTGGGTGAAATACCACAGTGTGTCATCACAGCAGTAAGACTTGTGACCTTTTGCCACAAAAAAAGGGCAACAAGTGAATAAAAAACACCATTGTAAATACAACCCATATTTATGTTTATTCATTTTCCCTTTTCTACTTGAACTCTATTACAACACTGTACAGTATATAGACATACGATATTCGAAATGTCTTTATTACTTTGGAACTTTTTTGAGTGTAAGGTTTACTGTTAATTTTTGATTGTTTATTTCACTTTTGTTTATTATCTATTTCACTTGCTTTGGCAATGTAAACACGTTTCCCATGCCAATAAAGCCCTTTGAATTGAATTAAGAGAGACAGAGAGAGAGAGGGAGAGAGAGAGATAGATAGGGAGAGAGATAGGGAGAGAGATAGGGAGAGATGGAAGAGAGAGAAATAAGGGTTAGAGAGGGAGAAAAAGCGGAGAGAAACTGAGAGACATTCTGCACACTAACAATGCAGTACCTGTGAGCAAGACCATTAGAGTGCTTTCCTCTTCTCTCCTCTTTCCTCCCTCATCCCTCCATCCTCAGTGGCTCTGACCTGCCATTATTTATACAGCCAGCCAGCAGGGCCCAAGTGGAAGGTTGGCCCGGGCCTGAGCCCCCATCAATCACCTCTCTCTCTCTGCTGGACGGAGGGTTGGAGGGAGAGAAGGCCAGGGTCAGCACCACTCGCCATCTACTGATGAGAGACTATTTATAGATCACATCATGGATAGGAGGAGGTAGGGGGAGGGGGAGGAGGTAGGGGGAGGAGGAGAAGGAGAGGAGGTAGGGATAGAGGGGGAGGAGGTAGGGGAGGAGGAGAAGGAGAGGAGGTGGGGAGGGGGGGTGGGGGAGGAGGTGAAGGATAGGAGGTAAGGAGGGGGGTAGGGGAGGAGGAGAAGGAGAGGAGGTAGGGATAGATGGGGAGGAGGTAGGGGAGGCGGAGAAGGAGAGGAGGTAAGGAGGGAGGGGGAGGAGGAGGAGATGAGCTGGGGGGGTTCTCTTTACAGTCTGTGTGTTTTGTGGTTAATGTGAGAAAAATACAAGATTTCAAGATTGAATTGCAATGCGACAATGGTGTAGCATGGGCATGACAAATACAAAAGTGTTGTTTTCAAAAGGTAAAATGTCCTGGTGCACATCTTATCAATAGTAAACTAAATATTTGACTAATATCAAATGTATAAAGAGTACCATTGACTAAAGGGTACTATTGGACTAATGATCGTGCAGTATAGTGTTTATTAAGCCTCTTGCTGCGTTGGCATAATTGTCCTGTATGATACACATTTAACAGTAGAGGGAGCTAACTAACCACAGATGGGAAAACTCAAGTAACAGCCAAAATGAGACTGTTGACAGACTGATATCAAAGTCACAATACAACGTAAGAAAGTGTAAATGATAGTCAAGTCACAGAGAAGAAAAACGAAACGATCAAAACACAGACAACATCTAGGATACCAAAATCTCACAGCACAGCAGTTAAGTTTAAGATCACCTCTGGCCCGTTCTGTCACTGTCCTGCTGCCAAACTTACTGTTGTGACAGAATGATAATGACCACTGGTTATAGAGGTGGTATAGGCTCTCCTGGCCAAACTGGCTACAGGCATAGGTTCTTAATTTGACCAGTTTCTCACAGCAGGAAAATAATTCTGCATCAACAGGACATTTGAATGTGGATTATAATGAATGGACATATTTTTGTAGGGGTTGATACATTTTTGCAAATCAGGTCTGACATATTTAAGTGGAAATTACAAAGTTCAGAAGCCTTTTTAAACCTTGAATACACTACAAGTTTGCATTTCCTGCTGTGTGGGAAATTTCTTGCAACCACTGGGTGATTAATTTAAGATCCTACACCTGTATGTACCGGAAGACCACAAGATTACTGGTTGTCTTTCTCTCTGTGTCCTCCTTAAATCAAATGTTGGTTTTATGGTTTTCTGACACAATATACAAACACCTCTGGATTCAAAAATAGACTATGGCGCTATTCCTATTTCTTAAGCTTCTTTTTTTGTGTGAAAATGAACAAAAGTGTGTTTTGTCAATAACCAAAGTTTACTCTGGGATTTTCAGGTCATTTAGAACAATACAAAGACATTTAATGAGATCAAGCAGATCTCAATGCACAGTTTGTAATAGACTAATAAGGATTGGGTTATACAGGAGGGACTGGTGTAAAACTGTGGTAAAAAGAATAGGCTACTTTTGCCTTCAGAAAGTATTCACACCCCTTGACTTTCTGCACATTTTGTTGTGTTACAGCCTGAATTTAAAATTGATTACATTGAGATGTTGTATCACCGGCCTACACACACACACCTACTACCCCATAATGTCAATGTGGAACTATGTTTTTAGAATTGTTTACATGTTAATAAAAAATTAAAAGCTTGAGTCAATAACTATTCATCCCCTTTGTTATGGGAAGCCTAAATAAGTTCAGGAGTAAAAAAAATCCTTAACAAGTCACATAAGTTGCATGGAATCACTCTGCGTGCCATCATCGTGTTTAACATGGTTTTTGAATGACTACCTCATCTCTGTATCCCACACATACAATGATCTGTTAGGTCCCTCAGTCGAGCAGTGAATTTCAAACACAGATTCAACCACAAAGACCAGGGAGGTTTTCCAATGCCTCGCAAAGAAGGGCACCTATTGGTAGATGGGTAAAGAAAAAGCAGACATTAAATATCCTTTTGAGCATGGTGAAGTTGTTAATTACAATTTAGGATGGTGAATCAATTCACCCAGTCAAAGATACAAGCATCCTTTATTAATTCAGTTGTCTCGGAGAGGAAGAAAACCACTCAGGGATTTCCCCATAGTGACTTTAAAACAAGTACAGATTTTAAGAGCTGTGATAGGAGAAAACTAAGGATGGATCAACAACATTGTAGTTACTCCACAATATTAACCTAAAAGCCAGAGTGAAAAGAAGTAAGCCTGGTAGAATAAAAATATTTAAAAACATGCATCTGGTTTGCAATAAGGATCTAAACTGCTTATCACAGTTTTCTCCTGCAAAAAAAAATGTGGCAAAGAAATACATTTTATGTCCTGAATACAAAGTGTTACATTTGGGGCAAATCCAACACAACACATTACCGAGGACCACTCTTAATATTTTCAAGCATGGTGGTGGCTGCATCATGTTATGGGTATGCTTGTAATCGGCAAGGACTGGGAATGCTTTAGCATAAAAATACATGGAATAAAGCTAAGCACAGGAAACATCCTAGAGGAAAACCTGGTTCAGTCAGCTTTCCAACAGACACTGGGAGACAAATTAACCTTTCAACAGGACAATAACCTAAAACACAAGGCCAAATATACACTGGAGTTGCTTACCAAGATGAGGATGAACGTTCCTGAGTGGCCTAGTTACAGTTTTGACTTAAAATGGCTTGAAAATCTATGAAAATACTTGAAAATGGTTATCTAGCCTTGATCAACAACCAGCTTGAAGAATTTTTAAAATAATAATATGCAAATATTGTACAATCCAGGTGTGCAAAGCTCTTAGAGACTTACCCCGAAGCACTCACAGCTGTAATTGCTGCCAAATGTGATTCTAACATGCATTGACTCAGGGGGTTGAATACTTATCTAATCAAGATATATTAGTGTTTTATTTTTTTTATTTTGGGGGGGGAAATGTTATAATTTTTCTTCCACTTTGACATTGGAATACTTTGTGTACATCATTGACAAAAAATTACAATTAAATCCATTTTAATCTCACTTTGTAACACAACAAAATGTGGAAAAAGTCAAGGGTTGTGAATACTTTCTGAAGGCTTTGTTATTGTACTCTAACTCTCTTCAACAATGAGACTGTGACTTTATTACATTACATCTGTAGGGGGATGTCTACATATTGTCTGTATATTCAGGTCAAAAGTGCAACTAGCAAATGTTAAAGGTCTCTCCAGTTTAGGTCGTTCCCTCTGATGTTACCCTGTGCCCCCTACCCTCACCCCTCACCCCCCTCACCCTAGGCAGTAAGAGCACAGTAACATGAGGCCAGGGTGCCATGTCCTAACGATCCAGCCTAGACAGCAGAGGTGTTGTCATGACACACACCCACACACACACACGCACACACAACCCAGTCCCAACCTTATCCAAACACGACCCCCCAGGATTTGACGGACAGCGCGGCAGATAGGGGTGGGTCTTTGATGGATAAGAACCCCACCGTGCCCCCACCTCGCCCTCCCACCACTCCAACGACAGCTCCTGTCAGGGTGTCCAGTGAGAACCAGTATCAAATGGTTCAACCTCTTTCCCACCCCTTTCGCCCCTCCTCCCCCCCTCCCGTCCCCTCTAAAGGGGAACTGTCACTGACTGACACTGTGACAGACTGTCACATAGCAGTCAGGTGCTTTCAACACACTGATAATGTGTCATGTGGAATTTGCCCCCCCCCCCCCCCCCCCCCCCCCCCGACTGTTATCCTAACTGTAAAGGACAGAGAGAGAGCGAGAGAGATGGAGAAAATATTTGTGGCATAGTTGTGCTGAAAGTTGGTTCCATGTGTTTCCTCCAACTTCCTGACCTGACCACCCTATTAACCGGATGCAGAGGCATCGTCTTATCCATGGGTTCATCAAAACCGAACTACCACACACACACACACACAGCCACACTGTCTGCACCACTAGCTGATGTCGGAGGTTGTGTGGGATTGTGTTACATGCCTTGTCAGCGGTTGAAGAAATTCCCCTTGAGTAGAACGCATGTTAGCGTTTTTTTGTCATGAATATTGATCTCTCTGCAGAGTGGTCACTAGCTGGCATAGCCATAACATCAGATTTTAAGCCTAAGTCTAACCTTAACCCTAACCACACTGCTAACCCTAATGCCTAACCCTAACCTTGAACTAAGACTGAGCGATTTCCTCTTAGATAAACGTCAACCTGCTCGTAAAACAGAGAGGCTAGACAGATGTCCGCAGGAGCTACAGGCTCATTGTAATTGGCTGGAATAGAATGAATGGAACGTGTCAAACACATCAAACATATGGAAAGCACCTGTTTGATACCTTCCATTTATTCCATTACAGCAATTACAATGAGACCATCCTCCTATAGCTCCTCCCAACAGCCTCCTCTGATGTCCACCTAATGATACAGAAGAGGTCATGAGGATTTCTAAGGCCCAACAGAATTTAGAAAATCTATTGTTACATTATGATTACTAGATGAACATTTCAGTTGATGTTGGAACAAACAGTAGGCAATCCATAGAGCCAGGGGTTTATCTTGTCCTCCTGACCACATGACGTGATCAGGAAATACTTTGGGCCCTAGGTATCACCTAAAATGTCATGCAAGACCATTTGGGTACTTGGGTAGAGACATTAAAGTGCCTCTTTTCTGAGTTATTCACATGGTTGGGAAGATTTCAAGACATCAACTAACACACCGGTGGACACTTTTAAGGACTTGTAGGTGAGTCACCAAAGAAAAGACTTTTAGGGCACTCTGTGTAGCTATTTAAAAGAGACATCTTCCTTTCCATTTTTCACCGGACGAGAGGTTTTCCATGATCCAGAACGCAGATGGTTGGGGCACACAGGACCTCTGATGTCTAGGGGGTTAGGGTTAGCGTGTGTGTGCGTTTGGGTCCGTGAAAAGCTGCATTCTTAGGCGATTAGTACATCGACGCCCCAGTCGGGTGCCAAACTGGGACGTAGAGAGCCGGGACTCTGGACCGGGAGGGGGTGCATGGAGGGGCGAGAAGGAGATAGTAGCGTTGACTGAGGTTTGAAGAGCGACAAAAATGCCCCCCTGGAATGCGTCAATCTCTGGAGGTCTCGTGTTCCAATATGTCCAACAGCATATTGTTAAAAGCATTCCTTCCAGCCTGTTAGGGTTCTGTCCTGAGTGTCCTGCCACACTAAAAGAAGACTTCATTTGTTTGTTTACCTCTAAAGAGGATGAACCGTATCCTGACAACCAAACTCACTGATAACCCCTATTCTGAAGATAAAGGGAAGACATAGTCAAAAGTACAAAAGAAGGTAATCGTTTTTGTGCTGTTATGACTTAGTGCTGGAAAATTCAATTGTGATTCCATGGTGATATGAACCATGGTGATATGGGACCATGGTGATATGGACCATGGTGATATGGGACCATGGTGATATGGACCATGGTGATATGGACCATGGTGATATGGGACCATGGTGATATGGACCATGGTGATATGGACCATGGTGATATGGACCGTGGTGATATGGGACCATGGTGATATGGACCATGGTGATATGGACCATGGTGATATGGACCATGGTGATATGGACCGTGGTGATATGGGACCATGGTGATATGGACCATGGTGATATGGACCATGGTGATATGGACCATGGTGATATGGGACCATGGTGATATGGACCATGGTGATATGGACCGTGGTGATATGGGACCATGGTGATATGGACCATGGTGATATGGACCATGGTGATATGGACCATGGTGATATGGACCATGGTGATATGGACCATGGTGATATGGGACCATGGTGATATGGACCGTGGTGATATGGACCGTGGTGATATGGACCGTGGTGATATGGGACCATGGTGATATGGGACCATGGTGATATGGACCATAGTGATATGGACCATGGTGATATGGGACCGTGGTGATATGGACCGTGGTGATATGGACCATGGTGATATGGACCATGGTGATATGGGACCATGGTGATATGGACCATGGTGATATGGAACCGTGGTGATATGGGACCGTGGTGATATGGGACCATGGTGATATGGACCATGGTGATATGGGACCGTGGTGATATGGGACCATGGTGATATGGACCATGGTGATATGGACCATGGTGATATGGACCATGGTGATATGGACCGTGGTGATATGGACCATGGTGATATGGACCGTGGTGATATGGACCATGGTGATATGGGACCATGGTGATATGGGACCATGGTGATATGGACCATGGTGATATGGGAACATGGTGATATGGGACCGTGGTGATATGGACCGTGGTGATATGGACCGTGGTGATATGGACCATGGTGATATGGACCATGGTGATATGGACCATGGTGATATGGGACCGTGGTGATATGGGACCATGGTGATATGGACCATGGTGATATGGACCGTGGTGATATGGGACCATAGTGATATGGACCATGGTGATATGGACCGTGGTGATATGGGACCATGGTGATATGGACCATGGTGATATGGACCGTGGTGATATGGACCATGGTGATATGGACCGTGGTGATATGGACCATGGTGATATGGACCGTGGTGATATGGACCGTGGTGATATGGACCGTGGTGATATGGGACCATGGTGATATGGACCGTGGTGATATGGACCATGGTGATATGGGACCATGGTGATATGGACCATGGTGATATGGAACATAGTGATATGAACCATGGTGATATGGACCATGGTGATATGGACCGTGGTGATATGGACCGTGGTGATATGGACCGTGGTGATATGGACCGTGGTGATATGGACCGTGGTGATATGGACCATGGTGATATGGACCGTGGTGATATGGGACCATGGTGATATGGACCATGGTGATATGGGACCGTGGTGATATGGGACCATGGTGATATGGACCGTGGTGATATGGGACCATGGTGATATGGGACCGTGGTGATATGGACCGTGGTGATATGGACCATGGTGATATGGGACCGTGGTGATATGAAGGACAATATTCGTAAAAGACATACGGACCACTATGGACTCCTCAAAACTAGACACAAACCTGTTTTTATAAAACTAGCCTCATCATCTCTTTTTATAGAAGGTAGGCCCTGCTATTATGCTCTGGAATCTCCAGACCTCACCCTTCTCTACTTAACAACAAGCCTTGAATCGCAGTACAGACCCAGGGGTATTTTAATGGGGGACAGGAGTTCTGAGTTCTTAGATGCCTGGTGGTCTCTGAACTCTTGTGGTTGTCCCCCCACCCAACCCTCCCACCCAAGCAGTGGTCGTGCTGTGAGACGGGGTCGTTCGGAGCCAGAGGTTAAACCGCACGACACGGTTGGGGCGCACGGGCCCTGCTTACACACCGCCTGATTGGTTCTCCAGGTTGTGAACGATAGAAGAGAGGGGGTGGCAGAGGAGAGAGGGAGAGGGGAGGGAGAGAAAGAGAGAGAGACTCAGAGAGAGGAGAGACAGGGAAAGAGAGATTGGAGAGAGAGAAGCGGAGAGAGCGAGAGAGGGGAAAAGTGAGATAGAGTAGGGAGGGGAGAAGGAGAGAAAGGGAGTGAGCGGAAAGAGAGAAAGAGGAAGAAAGAAAGAGATAGGGAGAAAGAAAGAAAAAGAGGGAGAAATAGAACAATATACCAGTTTTATTTGAGGACCAAAATGTTGACAGCAGCGCCATACGGGTTGCAAAATGGCACATGGTTTGTGAACTGATGATAAGAACCTAGAGTTTTTCAATTGAAATGATTATACAAAATTCTTGCCACAAAGGGAATTGTATGTACATAGGGCATACAACCATCTCAACTCTGCAGATTTTGCTACAAAGAGACAGAATCATTAGATTATTTATTCTGGTATTGCCCCTATGTCGCTTGTTTCTGGTCACAGGTTCAGGAATGCTGAAAAATCACATTTACCAAAAATGTACCCTACAAATAGCACTGTTGGGAGATTTGAAAGTCCATAGTCAATCAACCAACAATATAACTGACCATCTGTAGATACTATGCGATTAGAAAGGTTCAGAATTGATGTGAAACATCACAGCACAGTTGAAGAATATATGGCGCATAGAAACAATACGAAGATGGTGGTTTACAGAGATCGGTGGGATGGACTGAGAGTAGCTGAGGGGTGGGTTTAAAATAGCTATGACTGAAAACCCGATATACTATGTACACCATATATAATGTATACCGCATGTGTTTAAGTACTATCTATCCAGATGTAATGTATATCAAATACCTATATACTTGCTATGTAACTACTGTGGAAGAAAAAGTGGCATGCATGTCAAATGTGACACAAAAACACAATAAAACACAATAAATAGCTCTAAAAACTACGGTAATTTGTGTCCTCTGAAAAGGACAAACATTTTTATTAAAGGAGGGAGAGAGAGAGAGAGAGAGAGAGAGAGAGAGAGAGAGAGAGAGAGAGAGAGAGAGAGAGAGAGAGAGAGAGAGAGCGAGAGCGAGAGCGAGAGCGAGAGCGAGAGCGAGAGCGAGAGAGAGAGACAGAGACAGAGACAGAGACAGAGACAGAGACAGAGACAGAGACAGAGAGAGAGAGAGAGAGAGAGAGAGAGAGAGAGAGAGAGAGAGAGAGAGAGAGACAGAGACAGAGACAGAGACAGAGACAGAGACAGAGACAGAGACAGAGACAGAGAGAGACGTCCTATTACCATGATGCTATGACTAGGGCTTGGGTTTCCCAGTGACTTTCACAGCAGCGGTGAGACTGGTGACTGGTGCAGACAGTGTGCGTAAGGTAGCTGAGGTCCTGGGATGTCAGCATCTGTCTGACCCCCACTAGATTATAGTTACATACGGTCCAGGGTCAGAGATGTACATGTTGACATGTGGTTTAAGCCTGAAAGACTGAACATATGTGTCTAGGTGTACTGTCGACATGTACATAAGTACAATATGCATCACTGTCAAAGTTGACAGTTCTGTAAGTCCCTTTGTATTGTACAATACTTGAACTGACCTTCTGGGTGCACACTATACTCTTCAAGTACTGTACATTTTTTTCCCCCATTCATGTTTTTATCATACTTCAATTACTCTTTGCATTGGGAACTCATAATTGCAAATATCCATAGTCACACAAACATATTGTTGTTCTAGGCAGGTAAAGTGCATCATATTGTTATTGGAGGCATGTTATGTGCATCATGGCGTCCTGACCTTGCGTTTCACTTTAGATTAATGTCCCGGCCATGTTAGCCATCTTTCAACGAGACCATTCGATATACAACACATTCAAATGAAATGACACATTTGGCATGACGGTATGTGCATGTGGCAAAAGAAGCATGTCAGAAACTGTCACGCGGCCAGGACAACAGCCTGGGACGCAAGAATATGGAAACCAGAAAAAAACACATTTGGCAGCCATCTTTGTCCATGTAGCTAAGGGACAAACTAGCAGAAAAAAATACTAATAACTCCTCAAAACAATGTTGAGGCTGGGTCTCTAAAGGTGAGAGAGAGAGAGAGATGCACATATTTCCCTCAGATTACACAGGCCCACAAAGAAATCGAAGGGCAAATTAAATTTGGATCAACTCACATGTCTACTGGGTGAAATACCACAGTGTGCCATCACAGCAGCAAGATTTGTGACCTGTTGCCACAAGAAAAGGGCAACCAGTGACGAACAAACACCATTGTAAATACAACCCATAGTTATGTGGATTTTCCCCCCCTTGTGTACTTTAACTATTTGCACATCGTTACAACACTGTATACAGCCATAATATGACATTTGAAATGTCTCTATTCCTTTGGAACTTTTGTGAGTGTAATGTTTACTGTTCACTTTTTTATTGTTTATTTCACTTTTGTTTATCTATTTTACTTGCTTTGGCAATTGAAATAGATATGTTTCCCATGCCAATAAAGCCCTTTGAATTGAACTGAATTGAGAGAGAGCCATAGAAAGACAGATAGAAAGAAAAAAGAAAGAAAGAGAGATAGATAGAGAGAAAGAAAAAGAGAAAGAGAGAGAGAGAGTTAACTCAGAGTGGGGTTAACAGATAGACGCGGAGCGGGCCATTGATGCTGCAGTCACTCAGTCAGTGCAGAGCAGAGTTCGGCACAGCATGGTAAAATAATTAAGCTCAGCCTTTGAAGGGGACTAAACAAACACAACAGCACTCAACACTGGGCTAACCCTTTTCTCTCTCTCTCATTCTCTCTCTGTGCAGCTCCATGGCTCTCTTCCGAATTCCAACCTCTGAGCAAGTTCTCCCTTTCTCTGCTTTCTCACTTTATTTTTCTCTCTCTCTCATTCTCTCTCTCTCATGTGTGTCTCATTCTCTCATTCTCTCTCATTCTCTCCATCTCTTTGTATCTCTCTCTGTCTCTAAGATCCATCAACCACCCCTCTCTACCCCCCCCCTCTCTCTCTCTCTCTCTCATGTGCGTCTCATTCTCTCTCTCTCATTCCCTCTCTCTTTCTTTCTATCTCTCTATGTCTCTAAGATCCCTCATCCATCCCTCTCTCTCTCTTCCCCCCTCTCTCTTTCTCTCTCTATCCTTCCTTTCATTTTATATTTGGTGCACTCTCCTGGAGTTGGTTCCTCCTGGGAAGGGAGGAGAGGTTGGAAGGGGCTAGGTGAGTCACAGGTCAGTTTTAACATCTTCGAATGTTCGCTTCAAACCAAAGGGAGTGGAAGGGCTGCTGGAGTACTTTGCCAGTAATCCATAACTATTATGATACCATTAAATATCCTGTCGTTAAGTGGGTTTTAAAACATTGGACGATAAAAAAATAAAAGCTTGCTATATTATTGTTTATGGATCGTATTGACGTTGTTTGCACCACGTTGGGTGGGTGTTTAGTACATACAGTACATAAGAGAATACTTTTTAATCGTATAGGAAAACACTGGATAGGGTGCTTGTATGCATATGTTTAACTCCAAGGCCTCAATGTGATTCAGAAAATGGATATCTAGCTAAATGTCGGTGCCACATTGACCCATTTCAACCTCTTTCCTCTTGTCTCAAACATTGGCAGCGGTAGATAACAAAGGCCTGAGTGAAGTCAGAGTTTGGCTCGTCTGCATGAGCAGAACCACGTCCTCAATGTGTGACAGCCATACGAGGTCATAGAGCCCACTGGTTCCACTGTACCAAAGAACAAGACAAATCATCCTCCTCACATTTCTATGTGGAGGGAAAATAAGCTAATTGAGTTATAGACCAATTAGTATTTCTCCCACACAGAACATGTGGGAAAGCATCACAACACTGTATTAGGATCAGCACTAGTGGAAAAAAAGAGAATAGAGTCCTCACCTCTCCCATTTCAAGTCAAGGAAAGCCTAGAAGCCATGGTTGCTATACAATACTCAGTGATATACCCCAGTGATAGACTTTCTCTCCAACACAAATACCCCAGCCCCAAGACAACCCCACCGCCAGCCAAGCAGCCCTATGCAAAGTGGAACTGGTACGGATAGGGAGAGAACAATAGGATTATAAAGCCACAAGATGTGATTTGAGTGGCGCCCAAAGTCAGTGTGAACTGTGGGATTCTCACCAATTGTTCCCTTTTAAATATCCACCTCTTGGATGAGTGGGAGGAATTTCCAAACCAGGAGTGTGATCTCACCAGAGAGAGGGAGAGAAAGAGAAGGGTTGATGATGGTGATGATGCTTTGGGGACATGACGTTAAGCTCGAAAAACGTTGGGCGTTGAAGACCTTCTTTCTCATCTTTCAGAAGCTTTTTGAGGCGTCGAGGGCTCTAGCGCTGCGGCTCTAACTAAGGTGCAGGGGAGTAGAGGGTCTAGGTTGAGGCTGTGAGCGGGGATACAGTGGAGGGATCTGTAAAAGCAGCGGGACTAGTGGCGCGTCGCGGTCCATATAGGATCAATACAGTTCAGTTATGAAAGGGATGGGGACAGAGAGAGTAGGAGGTGTGAGTGAGAGAGAGAGAGAGAGAGAGAAAGAGAGAGAGAGATAGAGTCACAGGGTGGAATAGGGAGAAAGAGAGTGATATAGAGTGATAAAGAGTGACAGACTGAAAGAGAGAAAATAAGATGGTGAGGAGGGAAGGGGGTAAAAGACTGAAATCAAGGGAGAGTGTTACAGAGAGAAACCAAACGAGTGAGCAACCAAGAGGGAAGCAAGTCCAGATTCCCCCAGGCCCACTGAATTTCCTCTCTTTCTTCTTTCCCTAGTTTTCATGGTCCTCTCCCCTCTTCTCCCTCCCAGGTTCACACAGCTGTTTAGAGGGCTGGGGGCCGGGGGGCTGATGGGGGCCGGGGGCCACTTCTTCTCCTGTACAGAGATGAAACGCTGTGCCGCTCTAAGCAACCCTGCAGGTAGGCCTGCTAAAGCCATCGGCTCTGCTCTGTCCGCTCTCTCTCTCTGCCCAATGCTAAGAAATAAAAAAAGAGGAGTGGGAGGAGGGAGGGAGGGAGGGAGGGAGGGAGGGAGGGAATGGAGGGAATGGAGGGGATACGAGGAAGGAGAGAGGGAGTGAAAGGTTCAGAGATGAGGATGCACAATACCAGGAATGATGTCTGCTTTTATTGACTTTGTTAAACCGTTTTCAATGCTACTTCCTATGTGTTTACAAGACTGTAAATCACAGTGCATACGGGGGGGACCGCAGCGATGAAGTTAAGGGAAACATCCCAGTCATGGGGGAGAAGAGAGGACCGAGCGCTGAGCCAACTGCAACTGTCTACCTCATTGTCAGCACCTAACCCCACCTCCACCTAACCCAACCTCCACCTAACCCCACCTCCACCTAACCCCACCTCCACCTAACCCCACCTCCACCCCCACCTAACCCCACCTCCACCTAACCCCACCTCCACCTAACCCCACCTCCACCTAACCCCACCTCCACCTCCACCTAACCCCATCTCCACCTAACCCCACCTCACCCTAACCCCACCTCCACCTAACCCCACCTCCACCTAAATCCACCTCCACCTAACCCCACCTCCACCTAACCCCACCTCCACCTAACTCCACCTCCACCTAACCCCACCTCCACCTAACCCCACCTAACCCCACCACCTAACCCCACCTCCACCTAACCCCACCTCCACCTCCACCTAACTCCACCTCCACCTAACCCCACCTCCACCTAACCCCACCTCCACCTAACCCCACCTCCACCTAACCCCCTTCCACCTAACTCCAGCTCCACCTAACCCCACCTCCACCTAACCCCACCTCCGCCTAACCCCATCTCCACCTAACCCCACCTCCACCTCCACCTAACTCCACCTAACCCCACCTCCACCTAACCCCACCTCCACCTCCACAAACCCCACCTCCACCTAACCCCACCTCCACCTCCACCTAACCATACCTCCACCTCCACCTAACCCCACCTCCACCTAACCCCACCTCCACCTAACTCCACCTCCACCTAACCCCACCTCCACCTAACCCCACCTCCACCTCCACCTAACCCCACCTCCACCTAACCCCACCTCCACCTAACTCCACCTCCACCTAACCCCACCTCCACCTCCACCTAACCCCACCTCCACCTAACTCCACCTAACTCCACCTAACCCCACCTCCGCCTAACCCCATCTCCACCTAACCCCACCTCCACCTCCACCTAACTCCACCTAACCCCACCTTCACCTAACCCCACCTCCACCTAACCCCACCTCCACCTAACCCCACCTCCACCTCCACCTAACCCAACCTCCACCTCCACCTAACCCCACCTCCACCTCCACCTAACTCCACCTCCACCTAACCCCACCTCCACCTAACCCCACCTCCACCTCCACCTAACCCCACCTCCACCTAACCCCACCTCCACCTAACTCCACCTCCACCTAACCCCACCTCCACCTAACCCCACCTCCACCTCCACCTAACCCCACCTCCACCTAACCCCACCTCCACCTAACCCCACCTCCAACTAACCCCACCTCCACCTAACCCCACCTCCACCTAACCCCACCTCCACCTAACTCCACCTCCACCTAACCCCACCTCCACCTAACCCCACCTCCACCTAACCCCACCTCCACCTAACTCCACCTCCCCCTAACCCCACCTCCACCTAACCCCATTTCCACCTAACTCCACCTCCACCTCCACCTAACCCCACCTCCACCTAACCCCACCTCCACCTAACCCCACCTCCACCTAACCCCATTTCCACCTAACTCCACCTCCACCTAACCCCACCTCCACCTAACCCCACCTCCACCTAACTCCACCTCCACCTAACCCCACCTCCACCTAACCCCACCTCCACCTAACCCCACCTCCACCTAACCCCACCTCCACCTAACTCCACCTCCACCTAACCCCACCTCCACCTACCTCCACCTCCACCTAACTCCACCTAACCCCACCTCCACCTAGCCCCACCTCCACCTAACCCCACCTCCACCTAACTCCACCTCCACCTAACCCCACCTCCACCTCCACCTACCCCCACCTCCACCTAACTCCACCTAACCCCACCTCCACCTAACCCCACCTCCACCTAACCCCACCTCCACCTAACCCCACCTACACCTAACTCCACCTCCACCTAACCCCACCTCCACCTAACCCCACCTCCACCTAACCCCACCTCCACCTAACTCCACCTCCACCTAACCCCACCTCCACCTAACCCCACCTCCACCTAACTCCACCTAACCCCACCTCCACCTAACCCCACCTCCACCTAACCCCACCTCCACCTAACTCCACCTCCACCTCCACCTAACCCCACCTCCACCTAACCCCACCTCCACCTAACCCCATCTCCACCTCCACCTAACCCCACCTCCACCTAACCCCACCTCCACCTACACCTAACCCCACTTCCACCTCCACCTAACTCCACCTCCACCTAAGCCCACCTAACTCCACCTAGCCCCACCTAACTCCACCTCCACCTAACCCCACCTCCACCTCCACCTAACCCCACCTCCACCTAACTCCACCTCCACCTAACCCCACCTCCACCTAACCCCACCTCCACCTAACCCCACCTCCACCTAACTCCACCTCCACCTAACCCCACCTCCACCTCCACCTAGCCCCACCTAACCCCACCTCCACCTAACTCCACCTCCACCTAACCCCACCTCCACCTCCACCTCCACCTAACTCCACCTCCACCTAACCTCACCTCCACCTAACTCCACCTCCACCTCTCCATCTCCCCTCTCTCCATCTCCACCTAACCCCACCTCCACCTAACCCCACCTCCACCTAACCCCACCTCCACCTAACTCCACCTCCACCTAACCCCACCTCCACCACCACCTAACCCCACCTCCACATCTCCCCTCTCTCCATCTCCACCTAACCCCACCTCCACCTCCACCTAACCCCACCTCCACCTAACCCCACCTCCACCTAACCCCACCTCCACCTCCACCTAACCCCACCTCCACCTCCACCTAACCCCACCTCCACCTCCACCTAACCCCACCTCCACCTCCACCTAAGCCCACCTAACTCCACCTAGCCCCACCTAACTCCATCTCCACCTAACCCCACCTCCACCTAACTCCACCTAACCCCACCTCCACCTCCACCTAACCCCACCTCCACCTCACCCCACCTCCACCTCCACCTAACCCCACCTCCACCTAACCCCACCTCCACCTAACCCCACCTCCACCTAACTCCACCTCCACCTAACCCCACCTCCACCTAGCCCCACCTAACCCCACCTCCACCTATCTCCACCTCCACCTAACCCCACCTCCACCTCCACCTAATCCCACCTCCACCTAACTCCACCTCCACCTAATCTCACCTCCACCTAACTCCACCTCCACCTAACCCCACCTCTCCATCTCCCCTCTCTCCATCTCCACCTAACCCCACCTCCACCTAACCCCACCTCCACCTAACCCCACCTCCACCTAACCCCACCTCCACCTAACCCCACCTCCACCTCCACCTAACTCCACCTCCACCTAACCCCACCTCCACCTAACCCCACCTCACCCTAACCCCACCTCCACCTCCACCTAACCCCACCTCCACCTAACCCCACCTCCACCTCCACCTAAATCCACCTCCACCTAACCCCACCTCCACCTAACTCCACCTCCACCTAACCCCACCTCCACCTAACCCCACCTCCACCTAACCCCACCTCCACCTAACCCCACCTCCACCTAACCCCACCTCCACCTAACCCCACCGCCACCTAACCCCCTTCCACCTAACTCCAGCTCCACCTAACCCCACCTCCACCTAACCCCACCTCCGCCTAACCCCATCTCCACCTAACCCCACCTCCACCTCCACCTAACTCCACCTAACCCCACCTTCACCTAATCCCACCTCCACCTAACCCCACCTCCACCTAACCCCACCTCCACCTCCACAAACCCCACCTCCACCTAACCCCACCTCCACCTCCACCTAACCATACCTCCACCTCCACCTAACCCCACCTCCACCTAACCCCACCTCCACCTAACTCCACCTCCACCTAACCCCACCTCCACCTAACCCCACCTCCACCTAACCCCACCTCCACCTAACCCCACCTCCACCTCCACCTAACCCCACCTCCACCTAACCCCACCTCCACCTAACCCCACCTCCACCTCCACCTAACCCCACCTCCACCTAACCCCACCTCCAACTAACCCCACCTCCACCTAACCCCACCTCCACCTAACCCCACCTCCACCTCCACCTAACCCCACCTCCACCTAACCCCACCTCCACCTAACTCCACCTCCCCCTAACCCCACCTCCACCTAACCCCATTTCCACCTAACTCCACCTCCACCTAACCCCACCTCCACCTAACCCCACCTCCACCTAACTTCACCTCCACCTAACCCCACCTCCACCTAACCCCACCTCCACCTAACCCCACCTCCACCTAACCCCATTTCCACCTAACTCCACCTCCACCTAACCCCACCTCCACCTAACCCCACCTCCACCTAACTCCACCTCCAACTAACCCCACCTCCACCTAACCCCACCTCCACCTAACCCCACCTCCACCTAACCCCACCTCCACCTAACTCCACCTCCACCTAACCCCACCTCCACCTACCTCCACCTAACCCCACCTCCACCTAACTCCACCTAACCCCACCTCCACCTAACCCCACCTCCACCTAACTCCACCTCCACCTAACCCCACCTCCACCTCCACCTAACCCCACCTCCACCTAACCCCACCTCCACCTCCACCTAACCCCACCTCCACCTCCACCTAACCCCACCTCCACCTAACCCCACCTCCACCTAACTCCACCTAACCCCACCTCCACCTAACCCCACCTCCACCTAACCCCACCTCCACCTAACCCCACCTCCACCTAACTCCACCTCCACCTAACCCCACCTCCACCTCCACCTAACCCCACCTCCACCTAACCCCACCTCCACCTAACTCCACCTAACCCCACCTCCACCTAACCCCACCTCCACCTAACCCCACCTCCACCTAACCCCACCTCCACCTAACCCCATCTCCACCTAACCCCACCTCCACCTAACCCCACCTCCACCTAACCCCACCTCCACCTCCACCTAACTCCACCTACACCTAACCCCACTTCCACCTCCACCTAACTCCACCTAGCCCCACCTAACTCCACCTCCACCTAACCCCACCTCCACCTCCACCTAACCCCACCTCCACCTAACTCCACCTCCACCTAACCCCACCTCCACCTAACCCCACCTCCACCTAACCCCACCTCCACCTCCACCTAACCCCACCTCCACCTAACCCCACCTCCACCTAACCCCACCTCCACCTAACCCCACCTCCACCTAACTCCACCTCCACCTAACCCCACCTCCACCTAGCCCCACCTCCACCTAACTCCACCTCCACCTAACCCCACCTCCACCTAACTCCACCTCCATCTCCCCTCTCTCCATCTCCACCTAACCCCACCTCCACCTAAGCCCACCTAACTCCACCTAGCCCCACCTAACTCCATCTCCACCTAACCCCACCTCCACCTAACTCCACCTAACCCCACCTCCACCTCCACCTAACCCCACCTCCACCTCCACCTAACCCCACCTCCACCTAACTCCACCTCCACCTAACCCCACCTCCACCTAACCCCACCTCCACCTAACCCCACCTCCACCTAACCCCACCTCCACCTAACTCCACCTCCACCTAACCCCACCTCCACCTAGCCCCACCTCCACCTAACTCCACCTCCACCTAACCTCACCTCCACCTAACTCCACCTCCATCTCCCCTCTCTCCATCTCCACCTAACCCCACCTCCACCTAACCCCACCTCCACCTCTCCATCTCCCCTCTCTCCATCTCCACCTAACCCCACCTCCACCACCACCTAACCCCACCTCCACAACTCCCCTCTCTCCATCTCCACCTAACCCCACCTCCATCTCCACCTAACCCCACCTCCACCTCCACCTAACCCCACCTCCACCTAACCCCACCTCCACCTCCACCTAACCCCACCTCCACCTCACCCCACCTCCACCTCCACCTCCACCTAACCCCACCTCCACCTAACTCCACCTCCACCTCCACCTAAGCCCACCTAACTCCACCTAGCCCCACCTAACTCCATCTCCACCTAACCCCACCTCCACCTAACTCCACCTAACCCCACCTCCACCTCCACCTAACCCCACCTCCACCTCCACCTAACCCCACCTCCACCTAACTCCACCTCCACCTAACCCCACCTCCACCTAACCCCACCTCCACCTAACCCCACCTCCACCTAACTCCACCTCCACCTAACCCCACCTCCACCTAGCCCCACCTAACCCCACCTCCACCTATCTCCACCTCCACCTAACCCCACCTCCACCTCCACCTAACCCCACCTCCACCTAACTCCACCTAACTCCACCTCCACCTAACCTCACCTCCACCTCCACCTAACCCCACCTCCACCTCCACCTAACCCCACCTCCACCTAACCCCACCTCCACATCTCCCCTCTCTCCATCTCCACCTAACCCCACCTCCACCTCCACCTAACCCCACCTCCACCTAACCCCACCTCCACCTCCACCTAACCCCACCTCCACCTAATCCCACCTCCACCTCCACCTAACCCCACCTCCACCTCACCCCACGTCCACCTCCACCTAACCCCACCTCCACCTAACCCCACCTCTCCATCTCCCCTCTCTCCATCTCCACCTAACCCCACCTCCACCTCCACCCACCTCCACCTCCACCTAACCCCACCTCCACCTAACCCCACCTCCACCTAACTCCACCTCCACCTAACCCCACCTCCACCTCCACCTAGCCCCACCTCCACCTAACTCCACCTCCACCTAACCCCACCTCCACCTAACCCCACCTAACCCCACCTCCACCTAACTCCACCTCCACCTAACTCCACCTAACCCCACCTCCACATCTCCCCTCTCTCCATCTCCACCTAACCCCACCTCCACCTCCACCTAACCCCAACTCCACATATCCCCTCTCTCCATCTCCACCTAACCCCACCTCCACTTCCACCTAACCCCACCTCCACCTAACCCCACCTCCACCTCCACCTAACCCCACCTCCACCTCCACCTAACCCCACCTCCACCTCCACCTAACCCCACCTCCACCTCACCCCACGTCCACCTCCACCTAACCCCACCTCCACCTCTCCATCTCCCCTCTCTCCATCTCCAATAAGGAGTTTCCTTCTGGATCGTTCTTGCATTCTGTCTTCTCATCCATGGATGAAAGATGTAGAAGAGAAGGAGACCCCAAGCTATGTTGCCCAAAAAACAATTCCTAACTGTCCTAAACTGTTCTTTTAGGCTGAGCCATAGCTCAACTGTTTTTTGAGGTGAATAGATTTGTTTTATGGTGAAGCGGGTAGCCGGGTAGCTTATACCCCTTCATCACCTGTAAGCACCAGGGCAATGTTATAGATTTCAGACAGTCGTTTCAGACAGTCGTTTCAGACAGTCGTTTCAGACAGTCCAAAACCCATTCAAACTCTCAACTCCTGTTTGACACTAATAAATACTTCAGCCTGATGGCAGTGAGTGAGTTGGAGTCGTTTGGTGAGATCGTACAACTCATTTTCCAAATTTTCTGAGGCAGTGGGACTGACTGGCAGTCGCCCCTCCTCCTCCTCACCCCGTCCTCCCACCCCTCATGCCAAATGGGCACTGTGTGTGTGTGTGTGTGTGTGTGTGTGTGTGTGTGTGTGTGTGTGTGTGTGTGTGTGTGTGTGTGTGTGTGTGTGCGTGTGCGTGTGCGCGTGCGCATGTGTGTGTGCGTGTGTGTGTGAGTGTGTGAACGGTAATCTCCAGGAGATTACCTCACTCTAATAGACCCTCAGAGTACCAGAAACACTATTAGTCTCTCTCTCTCTAAAACGTTCCCCCACTCTCCTTCTCTCGGCTCCTCTCCCACTCTCCCCCACTATCTCTCTCTAACACGTTCCCCACGTTCCCCCACTCTCTCTCTCTAACACTCTCCCCCACTCTCCTTCTCTCGGCTCCTCTCCCACTCTCCCCCACTCTCTCTCTCTAAAACGTTCCACCACTCTCCTTCTCTCGGCTCCTCTCCCACTCTCCCCCACTCTCTCTCTCTAACACTCTCCACCACTCTCCTTCTCTCGGCTCCTCTCCCACTCTCCCCCACTCTCGCTCTCTAACACTTTCCACCACTCTCCTTCTCTCGGCTCCTCTCCCACTCTCCCCCACTCTCTCTCTCTAACACGTTCCCCCACTCTCCTTCTCTCGGCTCCTCTCCCACTCTCCCCCACTCTCTCTCTCTAAAACGTTCCCCCACTCTCCTTCTCTCGGCTCCTCTCCCACTCTCCCCCACTCTCTCTCTCTAACACTCTCCACCACTCTCCTCTCGGCTCCTCTCCCACTCTCCCCCACTCTCTCTCTCTAACACTCTCCCCCACTCTCCTTCTCTCGGCTCCTCTCCCACTCTCCCCCACTCTCTCTCTCTAAAACGTTCCCCCACTCTCCTTCTCTCGGCTCCTCTCCCACTCTCCCCCACTCTCTCTCTCCACCACTCTCCTTCTCTCGGCTCCTCTCCCACTCTCCCCCACTCTCTCTCTCTAACACTTTCCCCCACTCTCCTTCTCTCGGCTCCTCTCCCACTCTCCCCCACTCTCTCTCTCTAACACTTTCCCCCACTCTCCTTCTCTCGGCTCCTCTCCCACTCTCCCCCACTCTCTCTCGCTAAAACGTTCCCCCACTCTCCTTCTCTCGGCTCCTCTCCCACTCTCCCCCACTCTCTCTCTAAAACGTTCCCCCACTCTCCTTCTCTCGGCTCCTCTCCCACTCTCCCCCACTCTCTCTCTAAAACGTTCCCCCACTCTCCTTCTCTCGGCTCCTCTCCCACTCTCTCTCTAAAACGTTCCCCCACTCTCCTTCTCTCACCTCCTCTCTCTCTCTCGCTCTCCTTCCCACCAGTTGACTCACCATTTGAGCCGGTTAATTGAGTGGGAAGTAAAGGTCAAATATTTATTAGACTTCTTAACGCTTTTTCTTCATGGCTGATATAAGATTGGAGGAGTCTTCTAGCAAAGGGAACCGTATGGTCTCAGTTTTCTCACTATTTCTACAGTAAATCTGCTTTCAAACGTTTTCAATGCAGCTATTCTTACCAATTGGTAGGTCTATTTTGTTAAGCTGTTACTGTTGTTACAGGTGTAAACAAGCTGTAACCCTGTTACAGTGGCACTGGTGTAAACAAGATGTAACCCTGTTACAGTGGTACTGGTGTAAACAAGCTGTAACCCTGTTACAGTGGCACTGGTGTAAACAAGCTGTAACCCTGTTACAGTGGTACTGGTGTAAACAAGATGTAACCCTGTTACAGTGGCACTGGTGTAAACAAGATGTAACCCTGTTACAGTGGCACTGGTGTAAACAAGATGTAACCCTGTTACAGTGGTACTGGTGTAAACAAGCTGTAACCCTGTTACAGTGGTACTGGTGTAAACAAGCTGTAACCCTGTTACAGTGGTACTGGTGTAAACAAGCTGTAACCCTGTTACAGTGGCACTGGTGTAAACAAGCTGTAACCCTGTTACAGTGGCACTGGTGTAAACAAGCTGTAAACCTGTTACAGTGGCACTGGTGTAAACAAGCTGTAAACCTGTTACAGTGGTACTGGTGTAAACAAGCTGTAACCCTGTTACAGTGGCACTGGTGTAAACAAGATGTAACCCATTTACAGTGGCACTGGTGTAAACAAGCTGTAAACCTGATACAGTGGTACTGGTGTAAACAAGCTGTAACCCTGTTACAGTGGCACTGGTGTAAACAAGATGTAACCCTGTTACAGTGGCACTGGTGTAAACAAGCTGTAACCCTGTTACAGTGGTACTGGTGTAAAAAAGCTGTAACCCTGTTACAGTGGCACTGGTGTAAACAAGCTCTAACCCTGTTACAGTGGCACTGGTGTAAACAAGCTGTAACCCTGTTACAGTGGCACTGGTGTAAACAAGATGTAACCCTGTTACAGTGGCACTGGTGTAAACAAGATGTAACCCTGTTACAGTGGCACTGGTGTAAAAAAGCTCTAACCCTGTTACAGTGGCACTGGTGTAAACAAGCTCTAACCCTGTTACAGTGGCACTGGTGTAAACAAGATGTAACCCTGTTACAGTGGCACTGGTGTAAACAAGCTGTAACCCTGTTACAGTGGTACTGGTGTAAACAAGCTGTAACCCTGGTACAGTGGTACTGGTGTAAACAAGCTGTAACCCTGGTACAGTGGTACTGGTGTAAACAAGCTGTAACCCTGTTACAGTGGTACTGGTGTAAACAAGATGTAACCCTGTTACAGTGGCACTGGTGTAAACAAGATGTAACCCTGTTACAGTGGCACTGGTGTAAACAAGATGTAACCCTGTTACAGTGGCACTGGTGTAAACAAGATGTAACCCTGTTACAGTGGCACTGTTGTAAACTAACTGTAACCCTGTTACAGTGGTACTGGTGTAAACACGCTGTAACCCTGTTACAGTGGCACTGGTGTAAACAAGATGTAACCCTGTTACAGTGGTACTGGTGTAAACAAGATGTAACCCTGTTACAGTGGCACTGGTGTAAACAAGCTGTAACCCTGTTACAGTGGCACTGGTGTAAACAAGATGTAACCCATTTACAGTGGCACTGGTGTAAACAAGCTGTAAACCTGTTACAGTGGTACTGGTGTAAACAAGCTCTAACCCTGTTACAGTGGCACTGGTGTAAACAAGATGTAACCCTGTTACAGTGGCACTGGTGTAAACAAGCTGTAACCCTGTTACAGTGGTACTGGTGTAAACAAGCTGTAACCCTGTTACAGTGGTACTGGTGTAAACAAGCTGTAACCCTGGTACAGTGGTACTGGTGTAAACAAGCTGTAACCCAGTTACAGTGGTACTGGTGTAAACAAGATGTAACTCTGTTACAGTGGCACTGGTGTAAACAAGATGTAACCCATTTACAGTGGCACTGGTGTAAACAAGCTGTAAACCTGTTACAGTGGTACTGGTGTAAACAAGCTCTAACCCTGTTACAGTGGCACTGGTGTAAACAAGATGTAACCCTGTTACAGTGGCACTGGTGTAAACAAGCTGTAACCCTGTTACAGTGGTACTGGTGTAAACAAGCTGTAACCCTGGTACAGTGGTACTGGTGTAAACAAGCTGTAACCCTGTTACAGTGGTACTGGTGTAAAAAAGCTGTAACCCTGTTACAGTGGCACTGGTGTAAACAAGCTCTAACCCTGTTACAGTGGCACTGGTGTAAACAAGCTGTAACCCTGTTACAGTGGCACTGGTGTAAACAAGATGTAACCCTGTTACAGTGGCACTGGTGTAAACAAGCTGTAACCCTGTTACAGTGGCACTGTTGTAAACTAACTGTAACCCTGTTACAGTGGTACTGGTGTAAACAAGCTGTAACCCTGTTACAGTGGCACTGGTGTAAACAAGATGTAACCCTGTTACAGTGGCACTGTTGTAAACTAACTGTAACCCTGTTACAGTGGTACTGGTGTAAACAAGCTGTAACCCTGTTACAGTGGCACTGGTGTAAACAAGATGTAACCCTGTTACAGTGGCACTGGTGTAAACAAGCTGTAACCCTGTTACAGTGGTACTGGTGTAAACAAGCTGTAACCCTGTTACAGTGGCACTGGTGTAAACAAGCTGTAACCCTGTTACAGTGGCACTGTTGTAAACTAACTGTAAACCTGGTACAGTGGTACTGGTGTAAACAAGCTGTAACCCTGTTACAGTGGCACTGGTGTAAACAAGCTCTAACTCTGTTACAGTGGCACTGGTGTAAACAAGCTCTAACCCTGTTACAGTGGCACTGGTGTAAACAAGCTCTAACTATGTTACAGTGGCACTGGTGTAAACAAGATGTAACCCTGTTACAGTGGCACTGGTGTAAACAAGCTGTAACCCTGGTACAGTGGTACTGGTGTAAACAAGCTGTAACCCAGTTACAGTGGTACTGGTGTAAACAAGATGTAACCCTGTTACAGTGGCACTGGTGTAAACAAGATGTAACCCATTTACAGTGGCACTGGTGTAAACAAGCTGTAAACCTGTTACAGTGGTACTGGTGTAAACAAGCTCTAACCCTGTTACAGTGGCACTGGTGTAAACAAGATGTAACCCTGTTACAGTGGCACTGGTGTAAACAAGCTGTAACCCTGTTACAGTGGTACTGGTGTAAACAAGCTGTAACCCTGGTACAGTGGTACTGGTGTAAACAAGCTGTAACCCTGTTACAGTGGTACTGGTGTAAAAAAGCTGTAACCCTGTTACAGTGGCACTGGTGTAAACAAGCTCTAACCCTGTTACAGTGGCACTGGTGTAAACAAGCTGTAACCCTGTTACAGTGGCACTGGTGTAAACAAGATGTAACCCTGTTACAGTGGCACTGGTGTAAACAAGCTGTAACCCTGTTACAGTGGCACTGTTGTAAACTAACTGTAACCCTGTTACAGTGGTACTGGTGTAAACAAGCTGTAACCCTGTTACAGTGGCACTGGTGTAAACAAGATGTAACCCTGTTACAGTGGCACTGTTGTAAACTAACTGTAACCCTGTTACAGTGGTACTGGTGTAAACAAGCTGTAACCCTGTTACAGTGGCACTGGTGTAAACAAGATGTAACCCTGTTACAGTGGCACTGGTGTAAACAAGCTGTAACCCTGTTACAGTGGTACTGGTGTAAACAAGCTGTAACCCTGTTACAGTGACACTGGTGTAAACAAGCTGTAACCCTGTTACAGTGGCACTGTTGTAAACTAACTGTAAACCTGGTACAGTGGTACTGGTGTAAACAAGCTGTAACCCTGTTACAGTGGCACTGGTGTAAACAAGCTCTAACTCTGTTACAGTGGCACTGGTGTAAACAAGCTCTAACCCTGTTACAGTGGCACTGGTGTAAACAAGCTCTAACCATGTTACAGTGGCACTGGTGTAAACAAGATGTAACCCTGTTACAGTGGCACTGGTGTAAACAAGCTGTAACCCTGTTACAGTGGCACTGGTGTAAACAAGCTGTAACCCTGTTACAGTGGCACTGGTGTAAACAAGCTGTAACCCGGTTACAGTGGCACTGGTGTAAACAAGCTTGAACTCTGTTACAGTGGCACTGGTGTAAACAAGCTGTAAACCTGTTACAGTGGTACTGGTGTAAACAAGCTGTAACCCTGTTACAGTGGCACTGGTGTAAACAAGCTCTAACTCTGTTACAGTGGTACTGGTGTAAACAAGATGTAACCCTGTTACAGTGGCACTGGTGTAAACAAGCTCTAACCCTGTTACAGTGGCACTGGTGTAAACAAGCTGTAACCCTGTTACAGTGGCACTGGTGTAAACAAGATGTAACCCTGTTACAGTGGCACTGGTGTAAACAAGCTGTAACCCTGTTACAGTGGCACTGGTGTAAACAAGCTCTAACTCTGTTACAGTGGCACTGGTGTAAACAAGCTCTAACCCTGTTACAGTGGCACTGGTGTAAACAAGCTGTAACCCTGTTACAGTGGCACTGGTGTAAACAAGCTGTAACCCTGTTACAGTGGCACTGGTGTAAACAAGCTCTAACTCTGTTACAGTGGCACTGGTGTAAACAAGCTGTAAACCTGTTACAGTGGTACTGGTGTAAACAAGCTGTAACCCTGTTACAGTGGCACTGGTGTAAACAAGCTCTAACTCTGTTACAGTGGTACTGGTGTAAACAAGCTGTAACCCTGTTACAGTGACACTGGTGTAAACAAGCTGTAACCCTGTTACAGTGGCACTGGTGTAAACAAGCTCTAACTCTGTTACAGTGGCACTGGTGTAAACAAGCTCTAACCCTGTTACAGTGGCACTGGTGTAAACAAGCTGTAACCCTGTTACAGTGGCACTGGTGTAAACAAGCTGTAACCCTGTTACAGTGGCACTGGTGTAAACAAGCTCTAACTCTGTTACAGTGGCACTGGTGTAAACAAGCTGTAAACCTGTTACAGTGGTACTGGTGTAAACAAGCTGTAACCCTGTTACAGTGGCACTGGTGTAAACAAGCTCTAACTCTGTTACAGTGGTACTGGTGTAAACAAGCTGTAACCCTGTTACAGTGACACTGGTGTAAACAAGCTGTAACCCTGTTACAGTGGCACTGGTGTAAACAAGATGTAACCCATTTACAGTGGCACTGGTGTAAACAAGCTGTAAACCTGTTACAGTGGTACTGGTGTAAACAAGCTGTAACCCTGTTACAGTGGCACTGGTGTAAACAAGCTCTAACTCTGTTACAGTGGTACTGGTGTAAACAAGCTGTAACCCTGTTACAGTGACACTGGTGTAAACAAGCTGTAACCCTGTTACAGTGGTACTGGTGTAAACTAGCTGTAACCCTGTTACAGTGGCACCGTTGTAAACTAGCTGTAACCCTTTTACAGTGGTACTGGTGTAAACAAGCTGTAACCTGTTACAGTGGTACTGGTGTAAACTAGCTGTAACCCTGTTACAGTGGTACTGTTGTAAACAAGCTGTAACCCTGTTACAGTGGTACTGTTGTAAACAAGCTGTAACCCTGTTACAGTGGTACTGGTGTAAACAAGCTGTAACTCTGTTACAGTGGCACTGTTCCATACTGAGTTACCACCAGGTGAAAACATTGGTGCGGTCACAGGCACATCTGCGGTTTACACCGTTGCAATAACAGACAGCTGCAACATAATTATAACACATCTGAGCTCTGGAGCAGTGGGAATGGGATTCTTCTCCTCTCACAGTGCGGTTCAGGAAACCACAGTGGCTGGTGGCGAATGACAGTCCAGACCAGCAGATGACACTGACAAGTCCCCAAATTCCCACAATTTCTTCTTTTTCCACATTGGGAACGTTCTCTCTCTCTCTCTGTCATTCTGTCTTTTTTTCCCTCATCCTCTATGGTGTCTACCTTTCCACTGCCCCTGCCTCATGGCACGGTGTATTTTTATGTCTCGCATTAGGCTTGGGGAATAATACCTCTGAGTGAATGGGAGTCTGCAGGCTGCAGTCTCGGGGCCTTTTCAGACATTCAGTCACTACTCTTCTAAGAATAACCGACGTGCTCTCTTGCCAAAGTTTCTCTCTCTTTTTTCTCCTCCTTTCTTCTTCTTTACAACCTCTAGTGATGCTGTCTTCTGTGGCGCGCTGATACCAAGGCTTTGTATTAGTAGCCGACGAAGCCGAGGTCCAAATGTGAAAAGCAGCACAGGCTGTGGGGACTAGGCTAACACTGAGGTGAAATACAACAGCCAGAGTCTTGAGGAACAAGGGGTAATGTTTGGAGATGTTCCAGCGCCTAGCCTCGACTACAACTCCTCTCGAACTCGTTATAGGCCAGAACCCCTGGTCACTTGAGACGAGGAGAAGTATTAGGCGGCGGTTGGATCGAATAAAAACGATGAGTTTTTAGAGAATCGAATATGTTTCAGGCGGCGGCTGAGGTAGAAGTCTGGAGTTTTACACAAACATGTCTGACAAATCACCTCTCCTAAATGTCATTTGGGTTTCATTTGTCCTCGGAGGGGAAATTGTTCAGAAATTGCTGGTAGCTGTTGGATGATGATGTTATGAGAGCCAGAGTCAAAGAAGTCTGTCCACTGTACTTGAGTAGACAACCATTCCCTGAGAGAGAGAGAGAGAGAGAGAGAGAGAGAGAGAGAGAGAGAGAGAGAGAGAGAGAGAGAGAGAGAGAGAGAGAGAGAGAGAGAGAGAGAGAGATGTAGGGATGAATAACTCTAACTTTGTACACTTTAGTAGAACAAGCTGGGCTGGGTATAGAATCTACGGTACACTGCAGGCCATGCCAACATTCCTGAGCCATGGGCTGAACAGTGTAGGAGGCAGACAGTTGGATAAGGAAGAAGACTCGTACTGTACAGTACACAGACCCACCTAGTAGAACACTCTAGAGGTTCGAGAATGGCAGTAAAGCTCCTTCTTCCCTTCTCAGAGCAGAAACAGCCTTTGTCCCAAATGGCACCCTATTCCCTTTTTTGTGCACTTTAAAAAAAAGTAGTGCACTACATAGGGAATACGATGCCATTTGAGATGAATCCACTGTTTCTGATGACCAGAATTTTATTCATTTGAATTTGAGTAATTTGTCCGTGTACGTAACCTGCTAGCCTCATATATATATATACCAGACTGTCAGAGGAAGGACCTAAAAATTGTCAAAGACTCCAGCCACCCTAGTCATAGACTATTCTCTCTGCTACCACACAGCAAGCGGTACCGGAGCGCCAAGTCTAGGTCCTGTAATCAGATTGCAGTATCTGTAATCTGATTCCAATATTTTTGCTGGTGAAGTAACTGATTACAGTTTTTTTAGTAATCAGATGTCAGATGTAGGATCTTAATTTGAGCCAGTTTGCTACAGCAGGATAATAATCCTGCAGCAACAGGAAATGTGAATTATTATGTGGATTATAATTCATGGACATTTGGTAGGGGTTGATACATTTTTCGGAATGGAAAATGAAGTCTGATGTTTTAAGGAAGAAATAACAAACTTCAGAAACCTTTTTAAACCTCAAATACACTGCAAGTTGAATGCCCTGCATTGCAGGAAAGTTATCCTGCAACAGGGTGATCCAACATCTGTACATGTAACTGATACATGTAACTGATACATGTAATCAGTTACTCCTCAACCCTGGTGACCTGGTCCCAGATATGTTTGTGCTGCCTTGCCAACTTGCATTGAGTTGGCAAGACAGCGATAACAGATCTGGGACCAGGCTAGCATGTATCATTGAACATTCTTTGGATGTATTATGCTATATACGCCATAGTAGGCCACACTCTCCTGGGAGCGCATACACCAGTGCCACAATGAGCAAACGAGTTGTCCATCAGTGTTTCATAGGCTTTGTCCCAAATGGCACCCTGTTCCCTATGTAGTGCACTACTTTTGACGAGAGCCCTATGGTCCCTGGTTGAAAGTAGTGGACTATATAGGGAATAGGATGCGTTTGGGAGGCAGGCACTGAGTTGGAAAACCCAGCCCAGTAACAAAGTGGCTGAAGCGTTCCAGGTGGCAAACTCTCTTGTTGCAGTATCCCTCTGGAACTAATAAGGCAGGTACATTTTCACCCTCTAAATCCCTAACATTGGCCGGAATGACTGATTTACTGCAAAGAATTTGACTGAAATTCAGATAATTATACTTTTGACACTTGAACAGCTGTTGAGCTTGTTGAGCTGTTGAGCGTACAAAAGGTTCCCACATTATTCACAGGTCTAAGGAGAAAGTAGGGCTAAAAGAAGTGAGTAAAGGACTTATGATTGGTCCTTTTCTGACATTGTGGAAATTACAGTAGAGCATGTTTTATTGGTATGGCGATTAGCATGTTATGATGCCAACCATGTTGAAAAAAGTTAACTGGGTCTGTCTAGATCATTGAGAAGTGACCTGAGGTGTTATAGTTCTTAGGGGGTGTACTTGGTTTTCTGGGGTTTCCTAAAACAGTATTACTTTGTTATAAACCACATTGGTGTTATGTTCTTACCATACAGTGTGCACTACCGTTCAAACGTTTGGGGTCACTTAGAAATGTCCTTGTTTTGGAAAGAAAAGCACTTTTTTTGTCCATTAAAATAACATCAAATTGATCAGTGTAGACATTGTTAATGTTGTAAATGGCTATTGTAGCTGGAAACGGCTGATTTGTTATGGAATATCTACATAGGCGTACAGAGGCCCATTATCAGCAACCATCGCTTCTGTGTTCCAATGGCACGTTGTGTTAGCTAATCCAAGTTTATCATTTTAAAAGGCTAATTGATCATTAGAAAACCATTTTGCAATTATGTTAGCACAGCTGAAAACTGTTGTACTGACTAAAGAAGCAATAAAACTGGCCTTCTTTAGACTAGTTGAGTATCTGGAGCATCAGCATTTGTGGGTTCGATTACAGGCTCAAAATGGCCAGAAACAAATAACTTTCTTCTGAAACTCATCAGTCTATTCTTGTTCTGAGAAATGAAGGCAATTCCATGTGAGAAATTGCCAAGAAACTGAAGATCTCGTACAACGCTGTGTACTACTCCCTTCACAGAACAGCGCAAACTGGCTCTAACCAGAATAGAAAGAGGAGTGGGAGTGTCACGCCCTGACCGTAGATTGCTTTGTATGTTTCTATTTTTAGTTTGGTCAGGGTGTGATGTGGGTGGGTATTCTATGTCTGGGTATTCTATGTTGTAGGTCTAGGTTTTCTGTTTCTGTGTGTTTGGCCTGGTGTGGTTCCCAATCAGAGGCAGCTGTCTATCGTTGTCTCTGATTGGGAGCCATATTTAGGTAACCTGTTTTCCCACTTTTGTTTATGGGTGGTTGTTTCCTGTTTAGTGTTTTGTTTCACCTTTCAGGACTGTTCGTTTGTCGTTTTTGTTGTTTGTCAAGTGTTTTCATATTTTATTAAAAAATATGACCACTTACCACGCTGCACCTTGGTCCTCCTCTCCTTCTCCAGATGGCAATCGTTACAGGGAGGCCCCGGTGCACAACTGAGCAAGAAGACAAGTACATTAGAGTGTCTAGTTTGAGAAACAGACGCCTCACAAGTCCTCAGCTGGCAGCTTCATTAAATAGTACCCGCAAAACACCAGTCTCAATGTCAACAGTGAAGAGGCGACTCTGGGATGCTGGCCTTTGCAAAGAAGGAGTTGCCAAGAAAAAGCCATATCTCAGACTGGCCAAGAAAAAGAAAAGATTAAGATGGGCAAAAGAACACAGACACTGGACAGGGGAACTCTGCCTAGAAGGCCAGCATCCCGGAGTCGCCTTTTCACTGTTGAAGTTGAGACTGGTGTTTTGTGAGTACTATTTAATCAATTAGCCTTTTAAAAATATAAACTTGGATTAGCTAACACAACATGCCATTGGAACACAGGAGTGAAATTTGCTGATAATGGGACTCTGTACGCCTATATAGATATTCCATGAAATATCAGCCATTTCCAGTTACAATAGTCATTTACAACATTAACAATGTCTACACTGTATTTCTGATTCATTTGATGTTATTTTAATGGACAAAAAATGTGCTTTTCTTTCAAAAACAAGGACATTTCTAAGTGACCCCAAACATTTGAATGGTAGTGTAGGTCACCTACACACGCACAACTATAAAGAACCCAACACAGACAGTGAACGTGAAGCAAGATGGATTGTGTGTGAGAGACAGAGAGAAAGAGAACATTTGTATCGAAGGCAGCAACAGCCTCTAGAATGTTATATGTGAAAACCATTCTGTGCTGTGCATTCACATGGAATACATATTACTTATATATATATATATATATGTATATGTAAAATGAAAAACAGCAGATCGAGGTTGGTCCAATGGGGCCATGAAACAACCACTAACGTGCAGTATCAACAACCACTAACCTGCAGTATGAAACAACCACTAACCTGCAGTATGAAACAACCACTAACCTGAAGTATGAAACAACCACTAACCTGCAGTATGAAACAACCACTAACCTGCAGTATGAAACAACCTCTAACCTGCAGTATGAAACAACCACTAACCTGCAGTATGAAACAACCACTAACCTCCAGTAGGATACAACCACTAACCTGCAGTATGAAACAACCACTAACCTCCAGTAGGAAACAACCACTAACCTGCAGTATGAAACAACCACTAACCTGCAGTATGAAACAACCACTAACCTCCAGTAGGAGACAACCACTAACCTGAAGTATGAAACAACCACTAACCTGCAGTATGAAACAACCTCTAACCTGCAGTATAAACAACCACTAACCTGCAGTATGAAACAACCACTAACCTGCAGTATGAAACAACCACTAACCTCCAGTAGGATACAACCACTAACCTGCAGTATGAAACAACCACTAACCTCCAGTAGGAAACAACCACTAACCTGCAGTATGAAACAACCACTAACCTGCAGTATGAAACAACCACTAACCTCCAGTAGGAAACAACCACTAACCTGAAGTATGAAACAACCACTAACCTGCAGTATGAAACAACCTCTAACCTGCAGTATAAACAACCACTAACCTGCAGTATGAAACAACCACTAACCTGAAGTATGAAACAACCACTAACCTGCAGTATGAAACAACCTCTAACCTGCAGTATAAACAACCACTAACCTGCAGTATGGAACAACCACTAACCTGCAGTATGAAACAACCACTAACCTGCAGTATGAAACAACCTCTAACCTGCAGTATAAACAACCACTAACCTGCAGTATGGAACAACCACTAACCTGCAGTATGAAACAACCTCTAACCTGCAGTATAAACAACCACTAACCTGCAGTATGGAACAACCACTAACCTGCAGTATGAAACAACCACTAACCTGCAGTATGAAACAACCACTAACCTGCAGTATGAAACAACCACTAACCTGCAGTATGAAACAACCACTAACCTGCAGTATGAAACAACCACTAACCTGCAGTATGGAACAACCACTAACCTGAAGTATGGAACAACCACTAACCTGAAGTATGAAACAACCACTAACCTGCAGTATGAAACAACCACTAACCTGCAGTATGAAACAACCACTAACCTGCAGTATAAACAACCACTAACCTGCAGTATGAAACAACCACTAACCTGCAGTATGAAACAACCACTAACCTGCAGTATGAAACAACCACTAACCTGCAGTATAAACAACCACTAACCTGCAGTATGAAACAACCACTAACCTGCAGTATGAAACAACCACTAACCTGCAGTATGGAACAACCACTAACCTGAAGTATGGAACAACCACTAACCTGAAGTATGAAACAACCACTAACCTGCAGTATGAAACAACCACTAACCTGCAGTATGAAACAACCACTAACCTGCAGTATGAAACAACCACTAACCTGCAGTATGGAACAACCACTAACCTGAAGTATGAAACAACCACTAACCTGCAGTATGAAACAACCACTAACCTGCAGTATGAAACAACCACTAACCTCCAGTATAAACAACCACTAACCTGCAGTATGAAACAACCACTAACCTGCAGTATGAAACAACCACTAACCTGCAGTATGAAACAACCACCAGTGGTGTAAAGTACCTAAGTAAAAATACTTTTAAGTGCTACTTAAGTAGTTTTTTGGGGTATTTGTACTTTACTTTACTACTTATATTATTTGTACTTTACTTTACTATGTATATTTTTGTCAACTTTTACTTTTACTCCACTATATTCCTCAAGAAAATAATGTACTTTTTACTCGATACATTTTCCCTGACACCCAAAAGTACTCACTCCATTTCGCAGGCTTAGCAGGACAGAAAAATGGTCGAACTTACAAACTTATCAAGAAAACATCCCTGGTCATCTCTACTGCCTCAGATCTGGCAGACTCACTAAACACACATGCTTCGTTTGTAAATTATGTCTGAGTGTTGTAGTGTGCACCTGGCTATCCATAAATAAAAAATATAAATAAAATTGTGCCATCTGGTTTGCTTAATATAAGGAATGTGAAATTATTTATACTTTTACTTTTGATACTTAAGTATATTTAAAACCAAATACTTTTAGACTTTTACTCAAGTAGATTTTAACTGGGTAACTTTCACTTTTACTTGAGAAATGTTCTATTAAGCTATCTTTACTTTTACTCAACTATGACAAGTGGGTACTTATACCACCACTGACAACCACTAACCTCCAGTATGAAACAACCACTAACCTGCAGTATGGAACAACCACCAACATGCAGTATGAAACAACCACTAACCTGCAGTATGAAACAACCACTAACCTGCAGTATGAAACAACCACTAACCTGCAGTATGGAACAACCACTAACCTGCAGTATGAAACAACCACTAACCTGCAGTATGAAACAACATCTAACCTGCAGTATGAAACAACCACTAACCTGCAGTATGGAACAACCACTAACCTGCAGTATGAAACAACCACTAAACTCCAGTATGAAACAACCACTAACCTGCAGTATGGAACAACCACTAACCTGCAGTATGAAACAACCACTAAACTCCAGTATGAAACAACCACCAACATGCAGTATGAAACAACCACTAACCTGAAGTATGAAACAACCACAAACCTGCAGTATGGAACAACCTCTAACCTGCAGTATGAAACAACCACTAACCTGCAGTATGAAACAACCACTAACCTGCAGTATGGAACAACCACTAACCTGCAGTATGAAACAACCTCTAACCTGCAGTATGACACAACCTCTAACCTGCAGTATGAAACAACCTCTAACCTGCAGTATGAAACAACCACTAACCTCCAGTATGGAACAACCACTAACCTGAAGTATGAAACAACCACTAAACTCCAGTATGAAACAACCACCAACATGCAGTATGAAACAACCACTAACCTGAAGTATGAAACAACCACTAAACTCCAGTATGAAACAACCACCAACATGCAGTATGAAACAACCACTAACCTGAAGTATGAAACAACCACAAACCTGCAGTATGAAACAACCACTAACCTGCAGTATGGAACAACCACAAACCTGCAGTATGGAACAACCACTAACCTGCAGTATGAAACAACCACTAACCTGCAGTATGAAACAACCACGAACCTGCAGTGTGAAACAACCACTAACCTGCAGTATGAAACAACCACTAACCTGCAGTATGAAACAACCTCTAACCTGCAGTATGAAACAACCACTAACCTGCAGTATGAAACAACCACTAACCTGCAGTATGAAACAACCACTAACCTCCAGTATAAACAACCACTAACCTCCAGTATGAAACAACCACTAACCTCCAGTATGAAACAACCACTAACGTGCAGTATAAACAACCACTAACCTGCAGTATGGAACAACCACTAACCTCCAGTATGAAACAACCACTAACCTGCAGTATGAAACAACCACTAACCTCCAGTATAAACAACCACTAACCTCCAGTATGAAACAACCACTAACCTGCAGTATGAAACAACCACTAACCTCCAGTATAAACAACCACTAACCTGCAGTATGAAACAACCACTAACCTCCAGTATAAACAACCACTAACCTGCAGTATGAAACAACCACTAACCTCCAGTATAAACAACCACTAACCTGCAGTATGAAACAACCACTAACCTGCAGTATGAAACAACCACTAACCTCCAGTATAAACAACCACTAACCTCCAGTATGAAACAACCACTAACCTGCAGTATGAAACAACCTCTAACCTGCAGTATGAAACAACCTCTAACCTGCAGTATGAAACAACCACTAACCTGCAGTATGAAACAACCACTAACCTGCAGTATGAAACAACCACTAACCTGCAGTATGAAACAACCACTAACCTGCAGTATGAAACAACCACTAACCTGCAGTATGAAACAACCACTAACCTGCAGTAGGGGAAGAGGTTAATGTAGCTGTATATTTTCTTAAGTAGATTCCAGGGAACAGAGGCTTGGTTTCTTTGCTATTCTGTTGTGTGATGCAGTTGGGCCAATATCTACATTATATAAATATTTGTATTTAACCTTTATTCATGGTTTATTGGAAATTAATTAGTTGATTGATTTGTTGACAAATAACAATTAATAGGTTTGTTCGTGATTGTTCATGTTTTATACTATCAAGAATTGAGCTGAAACATTCATGTTTGATAACTTGTGAAATCGGGAACAATCCCAACACTGAAAATAGCCTAACAAGGCACAAAGCCTAGTCAATTAATTTGCATCATATTTGTGAAATACCTCAACATGGTCAGGTGTCAATCAATACATGCCACTTTCAGTCCTCCTCAGCCTGTTACTATCTCCCACCAAAGGCTCCGCCTGCTCTCTGCAAGGATATTGCCTTTCTCGCAAGTGAAAGTATTTAAATGTTGAGGGCAGGATCCGCTGTATTCTGAAGTAAACCGGACCACAAGAAACACACGTGTGGGAAGTTGACATTGGAGCCGAACAATATCGACCATCTAACAGCGTTTCTTTGAGAGGCAAACATCACCAGTGGCTACAAATAGATAGAACTATACATTTGCTACCATTTTTAATTCATATCTATGCAAGATTCAATTTTTTTTAATGATTGAATGGACATGCTTCTCCTCACTGTCGCGCGTAAAATATGCATACAAATAGGCGAATCTCCATGCGCGTAATAATTCCATCCCACCAGTGCATACGGATGTATTACAATTCCACGAAAGCAACCGGGATATACATTATCTCTACTAAGCAACATCAAAGAGGACCTTGAATTCTTCAGAGGAGGGATGATTGACACGAGAGGGAATTGACCGACTTGTGGAATAACGGTGGTCGCTTTATCAGTGCGATCTCTGGACTTGTAATTCTGGATGACCACATGAACGTCTTTAAATAGTCCCGGGACGTTTTATTGTGAATGAGTGAATGTGAATCCTACCTGGAACATTGGACCGAACCTTCAGTTGTTTCTGGATCTCCATCGTCGGGCTATCAATTTATAAGCTGTAACAGAAGGGAGATAAAATCCAAGCTGAAATTCCCGATGGGAAGGACTGTTATTTCCCAGAGAACTTATGTGGAATTGGAATAGTGGAATTCATGAAGAAATATTTGACTTATTTCAATATGAGGCTTAGAACATCGAGATTAGGCTACCTGTGAGTTATTATACTACTGAACTGTTAATATTTAAGGAATTGGCTATATAGGCCTATACAGTTACTTGACATATTTGGAAATGTATATGAAACATAAATATTATTTTTTTTTCTTTTTTATGTTTCAGGTTACTTCAGTTCTTAGCGCTGTGTTTTTACACACAGGTACGAACTTGCATGCATTTTTATGAAGTTTGCAGAGCAATGGGCATACAATAACATTTCATAGCCCCTTAAAAAGATTTCAGTCCATCAATGCTAACTAATTATACCCATTTACAAGCATTTTTATTCTTATTGATATTAATCCAATTCGTTTGCATATCTGCAGTAAATGTGTAATAACAATGAAAACATTTTATTACGAGCCCTAAGCAGTTGGCAACAAGTCAAACATCTTGAAAAGACGTAAACGCGAGCCTAAAAGGTAATTGTTAAAACATATGGGGATGGCGTATGGCTGAATTGAAAAATAATCGTTAAGGGATATAGCTAAGGGAGATGAGGGTGAAAGATCATTCGTGGTAAAACAACCTATCATAGGCATGTCATCTCGAGTGAGGACAGCGGACTCGCTGCGTGCATCTCCCCAAACACTCACCGTACAAGGGCACTTTTTCTCTTCTGAAAGCCATGTGCCCGCAATTCCCTTTGAAATGCCTATAGCCGAACTCCATATGAAAAGCATATGATTGGTGTTCATTGAAATATATAAATATGTTTTAGTTGGAAAATAACTTGATCTGCTTCTCATTCATTTAGACTGAACATCAATTAGCGTTAATTATCAGTTCAGCTATTCTCTCATTTATGCTTTTATTTTTATACTTAAATGTTTTTATTCATGCATTTTTATTGTATGTGTTTTTCTTGTTTGATAGAACACAGTGCAGTCCCACTCCCCACCTCCTAATTTCAAGCACCATGTGAACGAGCAGTGCCGGTTGTCTGACCGGATGAGCCGCCGGTTGATTCGGACCTACCAGCTCTACAGCCGGACCAGCGGCAAACATGTCCAGGTTCTGGGCAATAAGAAAGTGAATGCCATGGGCGACGACGGAGCAGTGCACGGTAAAAAACGAATAAATCACGCCTAGCACGAAATGGGTGCCTTCAAGTAGGCCTACGCATCTTCGTAATAATTGTAGGATATAACAGGCCTAGGCCTATTCCATATTTTGAAATGACTTAAATCTACTTATGGACACGTCAATTTACAAGTCATGTAGGCCTATCGGAGAAGAAAATTAGGTATATTATGAAAATGTTACCATTTAAAAAGCAAACAGTTCTATTTAGCATGAAGAAGTTTAGGTTTGAGTAGGCGGCGGGAATGAGAAAATGCATTCGAAATGGATTCTATAGTATTGTTCTGGACTGGGATTCTCGGGAGAAACCCACTCATAATATCTGGTAAACACATCAGAACTTCTCTTACTTTCTACCTTCTTAACAGTTACTGAGTAGCTTACCCTCTCAGAAGCGGCTGAAAGAAAGAAATATGACTTGCAATTTTCATAACCTTGAGATGCCCTATTTTTTACCCAAAGTTATTTGAGGCGAATGTGTTTTTGTTGAATTCTGTCCCCCATTGGTCTTTGATGGACACATGTCAATGAATATTCAAATAGCGAAATATTTAAATGTTATAAATATACAGTAGCTCTCTCAAGTCCATCCTTTGAACAAAACATAAATTCATTCATATCTGCTTAAATATACAAAAAAAAAGTACGACATTTTTACATGCGATTTAGTGGTTTAAAATATCAGTGACTGATTGACATTTGCCACGAGAATTACAAAAATGTGATAAATGTCATTGATAAAACAGAATTGTTTTAACTCACTTATCCAGAGTGGTGCTGAATGGCCCTTAGAAACAATGCATTGTTTTGGAAGGGTTTGGGTCAACTGCATTTCTGCCAAGTGGAATAATTAGCACAACATTTCTCAGGGCAACTTCATCGCACTGTCATTGTTTCATCCACATGAAGTTAACACGTTGTATTTCTCAACAGTGATGGTCTAGACGTATTCATAGGCCTCCTGTGCACTATTTGAAAAAAAAAGTGCTATCTAGACCCTTAAAAGGTTATTCGGCTGTCCCCATAGGAGAACCCTTTGAAGAACCCTTTTTGGTTGCAGATTGAATCCTTTCGGGTTCCATGTAGAACCCTTTCTACAGAGGTTTCTAGATGGAACCCAACATGGTTCTAGCTGGGAACAAAAGGGGTTATCCTATGGGGACAGATAAAGAACCCTTTTAGAAGAAAAAAATTCTTAGAGTATAGCCTATGGACAAAGTGTACAATATAGACCGCTGTTTTGATTAAATCTATGCGAGGTTGGGAATTGTTTCTCCCCACAAGGAAATAATTGTCTGAAATTTAAAGGGAGCAAATTCCTGTCACCAACGTTTTTTTTGTTGGTCTGTCTAGCCATCTTTCCACCACAACCATCTATTTCTCCCTATGCCTGCTGCCTGCTTTTTGGAGTGTCATTTAATGAGGAATTTTCATTGCTTTACAACTCAATGTATGACTCGGTTTATAAAAAGCGGTGAAGTCAGCATCTTCATTTTATCCCCTCTCTTCTCTCTCTGTTCTTCATCTCCATCTCCCTCAAACACACACACACACCTCGCCTTGGCTCGAGCGTGCATGTCCAAAGTGGATGTCACTCTTGTAGCAGGCCCAAATCTGACCACTGCTCGGTGCTTTTGTGGCTGTGTCGCTGACCGCTATGCTCTCTCACTCCCTCGTTCCTCCTTCCTCCCCATCATCTAAGTGGAGCGTAGCTCGGCATTTTATAGCCGTTCAATGACAATGGCTCAGTGCAAAGTCAAAGCCACTTGCTGCTATTCTAAAAGACTTTAGTGTTTTTTGCCAATGTTTCGATTTTAATTTATGCTTGAATGTTTTGCCATATACAATACTTTTCTCCCCGCTGCATGCAAGGTTGATGCCATGATAACGAGTAGTACAACACTGCTAAAGTCATTATAATATAATACATAACTTAAGGTTATTAGATTGAGGTTAAATGTAGTCCTCTGAACCAGTCATTACAATAACTTAACACCCTTTCTGATGTCATCACGTCAATACTACTGGGCCGGCATAGTCTCACAGTCTTCAAGTTCAATTCAGTCTCAAATGATACCGCTATTGGATTATTTTTCACAAGGGTTTTAGCTCAAAGTTACGAATGCATGCATACCGTGTTCACAAAATAGAATAACCTCATAAGCTTGAGAACCATTGTGCATTGTATCTAAGCTGAATAAAGTTAAGAATATTATGTGTTTTATGTTTTTCTAGCCAAACTTGTGGTGGAGACGGACACGTTTGGTAGTCGTATTCGGATCAAAGGGGCAAAGACTGGCTACTACATCTGCATGAACAAGACGGGGAAATTGATTGGCAAGGTAAATATTAGATTTATGTATTAATCCTTTATTTAGGGAAGTCACATTGAAATGTACGTCTCTTTTCATGTGAGCCCTGGAGGTCGGTTGAGTTCAATAAGTTCTGTCATCATTTTGACTGTGACCATGAGTACAACGTTTCAGAGAAAAGTTATGTCTGTCCTGTGTAAGGCTCTTCACTTGAGTTATGACCAGAAAAGCCCTTGTAGGGAGTTGGACATGATTTGGGAAGAAACTTGAAGGATTGATAGGACATTTACTTGTCAAAACAATATTTTAACATCCTCAGAGACTGACTCCTTATTAACTCATTCTGTCATTCCGTCTCTCGCCCTCACACCCACCCACCCCTCTCTCTCTCCCTAACAGCGGAAGGGTCGCGGCAAAGACTGCATCTTCACAGAGATCGTTCTGGAGAACAACTACACTGCTCTCCAGAATGCTAAATATGAGGGCTGGTACATGGCCTTTACACGTAAAGGAAGACCCCGCAAGGCCTCCAGGACCAAGCAACACCAGAGGGAGGCCCACTTCATGAAACGCCAGCCCAGGGGCCACCTCCTGGGTGACACCCAGCCCTTTGATGTCCTCCCCCTCCCTGTGGTCCCCTTCCACCCTCGGAGGACTAAACATACCCATCACCACAGCTCAGGGGCCCACTGAGGAAAGAACAGACGAAGAAGAAGAGGAAGAATAGGGAGGGAGGGGAATACACCAAACAAAATACCACTACCACATTTCTGCTCCTTGCAATGACTCCTTTTGTTATGTTTTGTACTGGATTGTGTCTAAAACAATGAGTAGGCTATCTAATCTGCTACGTCAGACCGAGGTTGATTCGTAGGAAAGAGTTTTTATAACCAGAGGACGATTTTAGTGCTCAAGCACTCGATGAGATTTGAATGAATGAAAGAAAGGACATCTTGGGCTTAGTGAGAACCCTACTCAGCTATAAAGAGAGGATGTTATGAGAGAGAAATAATGAATACACATTACATGGCAGCTATCTTTGGATCATCATGTGGTTGCATCAACTAATTAACAGTAAATACATGTAAAACACATTATTTTGCATTTAGGAGGCCATTTTCGTTAGTCTGTTTTCTACATATATGAATATATTTTTAATTGGAAGATTTGTAAAATACTTTTAAATGATGGAAATATTTATTGTAGAGTGTATATTAAAATCACAAAATAATTTTGAGTCAATGCGCCGTTTCTAACCATTTGTCTAGCTGGGTCACTTTGGGGTCCCAAAGGTTCTAACGTTGCCTAAAAAACTGGAGACCCAGATAACTGAGGGGCAATATCTGTGACAGGCTACTGCAATTCAATGTGCTCAGCAAGTGAGACTTGGGCCTGAATAGCTGGGGCTATGCATTAAAAGCAGATGAGGTCAGCCCACAATTTTGTTTTCGAGACAAAGGTTACCACCATGTAGTTGCATATCTCACGATCACACACCGTAACCCTGTGATCAAATGGGCCCTTTGTGGCCCTCATATAAAAGGACATGTTATACAATAGTGGGTTCGAATAATAACACGAGGAGGGGTCAGTTATCAAAAAGAAGCTAGTCTCACAGGAGGGAGGGATGGAGGGAGAGAAAGCGAAAGAGTACCGGGGCTCAGTGTGGCAAAATGTGGCACCGGCTGAAAGAGGGAATGGCTGGGAAGAGGCATTCGGGAATGAAAGGACGAGGCAGAAAGAAACCCTCCTCTCTCTCCCAGGAGCAACTGAGCATGACCGGCAGAGGCCAAATGACAGTGGGAAGAAGACCCGGTCGGCCTGGCAGCACAACAGAATCAGATGACGGGGAAGAAGACCCGGTCGGCCTGGCTGCACAACAGAATCAGAGCAGACCCTCTCTATTCCCTTCTCTCTCGTTCTCACTGTTTGAAGTCTGGATGTCCTATTGGTTGTTTGCTAAAGGTCGGATTCCAAATATGAGGAATGGTTTTTCAATATATAGCTAAGCGCAAAGCGTCGCCAGCTTTGAGGACAATAAAAGCTGTGATCAAAAAGGTTCAATAAATCTGACAGGATAAAAACCCTGAACTTTTAGTGTTATTATTGTTACTCCTATTGAGAAATGAATGGCTATCCTCATGGCTCAATGGCTACTAGAACACATCATGCACTTTAATTGAGGCATTATCCTGCTCTGACAAATGAGAAAAGACAGCAGTGTACGCAAATCACCCTCCAAATGGTCGTTTAATTCCGTGTCCAATATTTTATTTGGACAACACAAAGTCAAAGCAATCCAACAGCCACTCTTGATTTGAGAAATTAGATGAGCCTTTTTTTCTCAGATCTTATGCTTTGGTTGGATCTGGTTCCCAAATCCCATGACATATCTCCTCCCCTTTAGGAAGTATGCAAAGCACAATAGTGAGTGACCTGTGGTTTAGTCGCCGTGTTTAGCCCTTGTACTGCTCACTTGGTTAGGCACATAGAGTCATAGAAATGCAAGGAATCACTACTAGGTTAGAGGAATCTATATTTAAATGGAATTGTTCCTTTTTTGCAGCATTGTTTTCTTTTCATGCAGCATCTATGTTTCGTTTTGAACTGCTCTAGGTAAGCTGCTATACAATAACACATTGTGGTAAAAAGTCAATCAGTCAAATTTCACTTCAGTTTTCATTTCATTCAATCAAACTTTGATGGTCAAACCTCAGTCATATTAACTTAGTCAGATATAATGTCTTGTTACTCATCTCTCTAGAGTTTGATGGTCAAAGTTAGCAAGCATTCAGTCAGATAACGTTTCTCACTGTGGCTCAGTGTGGTACTCGATTTACAAAAGAGACTACAACCTTTTTCCACTTTGCAGTAATTCAGTACTACTGTCATGCAAGAACCTATATTTACAAAGAAGTATACGACTTGTTCACTTCCCAGTAATATAGTGCTTCTGTCATCCAAGCTCCATACCTATCCTTGGCTATCCCCAGTCTTGGGGTTTGCGAGAGGATTTGTTGGAGGACTCTGGGCCAGTAAAGTCACCCCCTGGAGGACAGGGCCAGGCTCAGGGGACCAGTAAGGCCTGCTAGTGCTGGCTAGCTCGGCCATAATGGCTTTCAGGGTGGCCTACTCTGGGCTGCACAATCATGAGCATAAGGGTATTCAGTTAACACAAATGGGACGTGCTTGTAAGGGCGACCCCGTCGAGAACAGTGTGTGTGTGTTTGTGTGTGTGGAAAGAATAGGGAAAAGGCATTGTGTGTTAAAGTGTTTTACAAGGGAAGGAGACCAAGAATTGTGGGAGGGGGATGAACTCTCTGCGTTTGGACTATTTTAACAACTAATAGTTTGCATAGTTAAGGGAAAGGAGAGATGTAGAGACAGTTGTTAACAATGTTATGGAATTGTATTCATCTTCAACGGACAACATCACGTATTAAACCCAATAATTGTTCGTATCTCGACAACAACAATTCAAAACTTTTTACAGAACAGCAGTGACATTTCTCAAATATATTTTTGACAGAACACTTGTAAGTGTTCTTTCAAAAACTAACAAGTTTAAACAAGTAACTATGTTTGTAATTCACTGTCTCAATTCCACATCCCCCCGCCTCGACCGCAATAAACACAATGGAAAGTATGGAAAAGGCACTGCGCAAAATTTTTCCAATAGTGGAATCCCCTTGAGAACCAGAAATCAGAGTAGAAAACATACAGGATACTGCATCACCAGTGCAAATCAAAAACGACTTGTTTGAGTGACATCCCCTCAGATCCACACTGGGACTTCATTGAGTTTTGCAGTCGACGTCCCCTTCATTGGTTCCCTTCAGTTTCTTCACCTCCCGGAGTAGCTCGTGCTCAAGCGTTAATATCTCCTTGGGCTTCTTGTACTTGAAAGGAAAGACAGAATATGTCATTACCTCTACAGAAACCCCTTTCCCTTCCATGTACATCCTGTAGTGTAATGTTTGGCCTGAAGTGGGTTAACACAAGGGCTCCTTATTCCCTATATAGTGCACTACTTTCAACCAGAGTCGGGCTCAAAAGTAGTGCGCTATATAGGGAATAGGGTGCCAATTTGAACAAACACAAGGAATAAGAAATCGAATAGCACAGAGAAACCGATTATGATAGGTATACACATAAAGTAACGGTCAATCTCTTCATCAGATACTTAGAACAAACATTAGGATAGCCTACTAACTAATTCAATGATTCGATCCCTTGAGTTTATAGGCGTGTTCTGATACAAGTGAGACGAATACAAAAATATAGTTTCAATCTAGTCTCCAGTATCAACTTACAGTTTAGCCTCAAGTTTGCCTATCAGTCTCTGTATATTGGATATAAGACTTGCAGTGTAAAATCACCCAAGGTGGGATTTGAGAAGTACTGTAGTTGGTTTGTTAGTTGTTGTTGTTGTCAGGAGTACTTACACTGACGATTAACGTGTTATTGGCATGGGTGAAGTTGAGCGCGGAACTATCCAATGGCAGCTGGCTTCGGTCCAGATCAGGAACATTAAACTTCTTGTAGTACCTGCAAAGGATAACGCACCATAGTGAGAAAAGGGTTTCTTGAAGGCAAGAGATCAATATTTTTGTCAACAGTGCCACCTATAGGAGAGCCAGCCTCACTTACATATGCGGAACTGTAACAAGCACTGACAAAGAAAATAAAGGAAAATATAGGAGGCCTTCTCCATTGTGAAGAAGTTACAACTGTAGAAATTATATAGACTTTGAATGTGGTATCACTTTTCAGGGACCTGTAGTTAACGATATCTGAAGTGATATAGGCCTAGCAGTTTATCAGTAGATTTCCAAGGAGGGGAAACATATCAACTGTATGCTTAACTTTTAAAGCATTTTGGCATGAGAGTGGAATAGAGGCTATTCGGATGTTACTTTTTGTTATTTGTTCGTATGATGCAGCATCGTTGATCAGGCTCCACTGAAATATTGTAGACCTCTTTGGGGTAGGGAAGGTTCCGGACTCTCCACAGGAAACTGGTCTTTGTGTCTTTGCGCATAAATACAGGCTGAGGAAATACAACAGAGCATTGTACTGTTAAATGCATACTGATTATTGATGATTAATTTAATAGTGAAATGATGAAAATGAAGTTAATTCCAGAAGTTAATCGTAAAAGTATTAGTTGACACATTTGGATGAGTACTGTTGGTGATAGTGAACTAGAATCAATTAGCAATTTAGATCATGGCCTGAAATATAACAGATGTAAATATTGTATAATACAACTCACGTTTGAACAGTTTTCCTTGATAACATCTGATTCCAAACAGGCTACAGTAGATGGGACTGGCTCTCCGACTTCTATCTCCCATGGTCCCTGTCCCTTCAAGGTGCTTTTTGAACGCCACTTTCGTACTGCAAAGTAAGAATACATGTAAGTAACAACAGCTGAGAGTGGAAATAATATAATGCACAGGAAGCAATGTCGCTAATGCAGGATACTTTTTTAGAAGATGTCTAATCTGAAACAAACTTACCAAGGAGCTCATCTGTTGTCAAGTCATATTCTTCTGCCATTTCTTTCCCATCTGTAAAGAGATAGTGTACCTTCCTTTTCCCTGGAAAGAGGTTTGGAAAGCACCAATAGAAATGCATTTAAATGTGAATTAGCTAGCTTTCATCTTTGCTAAACAGATTTGCTAGGCTAAGTGGAAGTTAGTGTTAGTTAGCAGCTAATGCTAGCGAGCTTATAATTGACACTGAAGTCTTACTAGATGAATGCAAGGGTAAATGTTGTGATACAAAACACAATAATGATGATAATTTGTCTATATCTCTCTGTTTCACTCACCATCGTGTATTAAAGCGGTTTTCGTGGATGCTTTTAGAAGATCTGACCAGCTCTGCACAGCCATATTGCAAAAAACTGACACTTCCTGAAACATCACGTGTAGCCACGGCAACGGAGGTCATCGTGAAACGTACAATACATTTTTCATTTTTTTAAACTCCATAATCTGTCAAAAACATGTTTACATTTACTCAATAAATAATACATAATGGTTTACAATATTTTCTCGAAAAATATTTAACTTTGTCGTGCAAAAACTAAAAATAGGTCTATATCGAACCGGAAGTTAAATTATTTTTAAACCATCTGCATTGTAACGTTGGTTTGTGTTTTGGTCGTCCAAAGGGGTAAAACATGTATTTTCAAAAGTTTATTGACCAATGATAGTAAATTAGTTTAATAAGTATATAACGTAACATATTTCAGTGGAGTGAGTGAATCCCAGCTGTTCAAAACAGTTAAATGCCGCTGTTGTTGTCCGTTTGCTAGCTAACTTAGCTAGTTAGCTAAAGTTAGCTAGCTAGCCGGTGTCAGTTGTCACATTCTGTTTTATATTTTTCAGGGCTCCCCTTTCCCTGGCGAAATGTCTGCCTACGGAATTATGAAAGCTTTCCCCAAAGTGAAGAGAGCAGGGGCACGTGAGGAAAAGGATGCCCCCCCACCAAAGAGGAATGAAACTGTACCTGTTACAGGTGTGGGCCGTGTTTGAGAGCATCACATTCGTAATGCATTTTGGGCACATTGTGACTGATTGACAGATCTACAAATAATAATGATTTTATGACGCTAGATTTGTAGATCAGTCAGCAGTCGATGTTGAACAAGCCCTGGGTGTGTGTAAAACTACTTTTTTCACAATCCCATTTCAGGGAGTGCTTTCCAGGGCGTCACCATACACATATTACCAGCCAGCATCGGGAACGCCAGATGTCAGATCTTCCAGAGACAGATTGTCCAGAATGGAGGCCAAACTGAGAGTTCCCTCTGTCCCACAGTCACCCATGTAGTAGTGGATGACAGTATGGACTGTGACAGGGCTCTCAGGCTGCTCAAAGTGGACAGGCTGCCCTCTGGAGTTTATCTGTTGAAGTGCACCTGGCTCAGCACCTGCATCAGTGAGCAGAGACTGCTGGATACAACAGACTACAGCCTACTCAACCCAGACAAAGACATTGAAACTACAAAGGACAGTGTCAAAGAAGACGTGCTCAACAGTATCCCACTTCCAGCCACACAGGACATGAAGCAGCCGATCTCTGATGAAATAAAACCAGATGAGTCAAAAGAGACTGTAGGTTGACGACCACATAACCATTAACCATAACCCTGTCACTGCATGATAGCTTCTTCTGGCCCTAATCATACACTTCATTACTTCATGTATCCATAGGTCCAAGACACTAAAGATGAATATGGCGTCTCCCAGAGCGATCTGGAGGCTCTGATCAGTGGCCTGCACCCCAAGGACGAGACCCCCAGTACCACCACTGCCCCCTCAGACCCCCAACAGAAGGCTCTCTCAGGGAAGTGGGTGTGTGCCCAGTCCTCCCAGTCCAAGGTTGACAACCACAACAAGCACATCACAGATAAACTGGAGGTGCTGGCCAAGGCCTACACACACCAGGGGGACAGATGGAGAGCGCTGGGCTACTCCAAAGCCGTCAACGCCCTCAAGAGCTACCACAAGCCTATCACGTCCTATGAAGTAGGTTATTTAGTCCCATATCTGCATAGTTGGTGATTATGGTCGGCCATTTTGTATTTGTGTCATCATAATTAATTCCTGTCTCTCTATTCACACTATTGCAAACATTGTGAAATGTGGTTGGTTGGTTTACGCAACTGCATCCCTGTTATTGACAAGATGGGTGCATGAATCGTGTATTGATGGATGCATAAATTGATTGCTGCTGGTTCAATTTCAAGTGGCCTGAAAGGAGTCTTTAAAGGCCCAGTGCAGTAAAAATTCTGTTTTACTGTGTTTTGTATCATATTGTACAACAGCCGATGAAGCCATTGAGGAAATGCTTCCTTTTAAATCAATGATAGCTGCGTGTTGCGTCAAGTTCAAGAATCGTGTTCATTCTATCTTGTGAATGGCCTCAGCTATACACCGATGGTTATTTACATAGATTTCTGAAGTCACGAAGCTGCTACTACTAGCTAGCTAACTACATTGACTATCTAGCAACTTGTAAAATTAGAGGATAATTTAGTACAACCACTAGTACCTGCGAAAAACTGGGCCAAAGCTATTGTACTTACGCATAATCAATTAATATGTATATTACAGTAGGAAAAATAGAATACAGACACTCCCCCTCTGCTCCTCTCCACTCTCATAACAACGTGCTCTGTGTAGCAAGTAAAACGTCACATTGACGAGATGCTGATGGAAAAGCAACGTGACGTGTATAGTGGAGTTAAAGTGTGACAATGTGATCAATGTTATTTCCTGATAGTTGCTTCATTTGTTGAAAACACAATCTACACAGGACCTACTAATCTGCATGGTTTGACAAGGTTTTTTTAATAAGGTTGTGCTGCTGAGTACCGGCGGGGGAGGCCTGGAGGAGGGTAGTGCCCCCCGTTTGAACTTAGAGATTTTTGCATTTTTTAACACCTGTAACTGCCATTTCTTGCAATATAAATACAAAAATGATAGCAATTAAAGTAACACAAATAAAATATGCTGGCACAGCTCCTCTCTTCACCCAGGTTTTTCCCCAAAGAATGGGAGTTTTAGCTTGGTAAATTAGTTAGTAGACCAGTAACAGAGTTCCAAACCTCTCTGCCAATAACAGCTAGTTTTCTGTTTTCCCTCCCCACTGTGACAGTCCTTGCTAAATTCTTGCTTCAGAAAATTAGTTTTTTGCTTAAAATCCATTTTTGTTTATTTTTGACCATTTGAATGGAAAACTATTACAGTAAGGTACATCATTTTTATCCAGAAAGATTTGATATTAGTATAAAAATGGCTGCAGTGGGCCTTTTAACTCCTTGTAATTAACTAAACCATGCCTGTCAAATTTCAGGAGGCCTGTAAGATCCAGGGCATTGGCAAGAAGATGGCTGACAAGGTCATGGAGATCATGGAGAGTGGGCACCTCCGTAAGATAGATCACTTGGGAGAGGCAGTGCCAGTACTGGAGATGTTCACCAATATCTGGGGGGCAGGGGCCAAGACTGCCCAGCTTTGGTACACACAGGTTAGATGGATTGGTTGTCACACAGTCAGTCTCTCTGTCTGTGTGTGTCTCTCTTTCTCGCTCTCTGATTTTGCATGCAACACTGCTATGACTGTGTAAGATTTGTTATTTTTGTATTGTGTAGTGTGCAGTTATTTTAGTTTGATAGTGTGATACAAATCGATTTGACATGAGATTAAAAAAAATATATATTTTCCATCTTAGGGGTTCCGCACTTTGGAGGACATCCGCACCAAGGCCAATCTGAACCACAACCAAATAATTGGACTCAAACACTACGACGACTTTCTGGACCGGATGCCCAGAGAAGAGGCAGCCACCATTGAAAAAACGGTAACACATCTCCCTCTTATTGTCTCAAGCACCCACATTAAAGGTCAATCAATGTTAAAATGTAACATTCTAACAGTATATTAGTTATAGACTAAACAGACCTCTTCTTCCCACTTCATCTAGTGGGGTTAAGAGAGTTTCTTTAGGAAAGTGTCTCCAGTCCAGTATTCTAACCCCCTTGCGAACAAGAGATCTTGTAAAGTGAAATGCTACGGAACCTCAAAGCCAAGTTCAGATGTTTTAAGTTTGCCTTGGCCCCTAAGCAGACTGTCAGTCCAGTTCTCCTAGCCTGGTCTGTGTGTGATGGAGAAAGCAGACATCCCACTCTCTGTCAGAGTCCTGCCGGCCGCATCCCAAAGGGGGGGAACTCACTCTTAGAAACTTGGCGCATCATATGTCAGCAGATACCAGGGCTGTGTTTCATTCCAGAAAGGTGTTTCCTCCCCCCTGCCTCCGTTAACTCCCTTTCATGGATCTGAGACAACTGGGTGGGTGTAAAGCAAGAACTCATCTACTGTAGATTCCGCCCATACAGATAGAGGACTCATCATGGATATAACCCGTTTTAGCATGGACATTGCCATTGAGGGCTTTCACCACTTTAAAGTAGTCAACTGCGTGGGGAGTCCTATGAGTTGGGAGCAATCAGCCAATGAAGAAGAAGAAAATGGACTACTTTAAAATGGAGATTGTCGCATGTATAATGGCACAGATACAAAGATGAGTCCTCTATCTAGCTCTGTGATTCCGCCTTATTGCTTTCACCTGTCCAGTCCTATCAGATCTGTGAAGGGGAGGGAACATAATCCTGGAATGAAACGTGGCCCTGGTCACTGGGAGCACCGGGTACAAAGCCAGTTGTTTTCATATAGTATTACTTGGATTTCCCTGTTGCTTTCGTGGCTGCCAGATATAAAGTGCAGATTAGAAAGATGACTATAGCATGTGTCCTTTTGACTTGTGGCTTGTCAAGATAATATGTAGTGTCGTCAAAATGTATCTGGCTTGCTTGAATACGGTTAATGCTTACCTGTTGACCGGCAAGGCTTTATGAAAATACACCATTTTCTTTTCTAATTTCAAGTAGGTAATATAAATACAATTTGAGGACTTGTCTTGAAGATTCAAAATGTGTACAACATGTTATTTTGAGTCCAAATATGAACGAGAAACAAACCAAACTTTCTGTTATAATGAAGGCCCCTGAGAGAACATTACTGGGGAAAACTTTGAAACATAGTCTAGAACCCATAACCATTCATTATAAATACATTGTATGCAAAGTGGTCCTCCCCACCACTGGTTTGGGATCCAAGCTGAATTGCTCTTTTACACAGTTGTTTTTTAACTGAGACAATAGTGAAACACAATAGTGTATCAGAAAAACAATAGGGAAACAGCGATTCAATTTGGATTCCCAGGCTACCCCCACCATAGATTTGACTGTATTTCAAACAAACAAAATGTCCCTGTTCTGTTGTATAGGTGAGAGAGCCCCCACCATATATTGTATCCCAAACGGTAACATTTTTCACTGTATGTGGAACAAGCTAATTCAGTGTGGTCTAGAGTTGGGCGATTTATGTGATTAAATTGAATATTGTGATATTTGACATTGATGATATATCATGATGTGCAAGACTATACTGTAATTGAGCTTTACAAATCAAAACTGTGCCGTTTTATCAGTTAGGTTGTATCATGTTGAAAATGAAGTCTAAATGAATGAATTAAGCCTTATTTTTATTTTTTTTGCCATACAATGAATATTTAATGAGAATGCGACTACAATATCGTAAATAAGCACAAAAATGGCCCAGTCTGGAATGATTCAGTCATTAACCCTTTACACTTGTGGGAATTGGCCTATATGGATAGGGCTAAATTGAAATGCTTCTTACAGAATAAATATGAAAAGCATATGCATAACCATGGTAGCAATTGAAAGGGAACAGTTTGGAGATAAATGATTAGACCAAAGGTGAGCACACAACAGTTCACCTGACACAAGACTGAATCCAAACATTACACTGTTGATTTTATGTGCATTTTATGTTTACTGTACTTTTCACCGCATTTGTTGATAAGGAAATCTGAAAATACTCTGGATACATTCAGTAACATGATAACAGTATTCCTGAAAAATGTGGGGTAGGTGCAACATAAGACAAAAAAGTTACAAGGGTTTGAGTGAGAGGACTAACTGGTGTCTCCAAGTTGCCACACACCTATCCAAAGTGTGCACTAAGCAATTTCAATGCACTTTTATGATTCAAAGAAGTCTTCAACTATAAGGTACTTTTTGACCTCTCCTAGCTGTGCCATTGAGGAACTAGAGCAAGCACACTTGTAGTTGTTTAGTTTAAAACACAACCTTGCATTCCCGCCATCACACAATTACTGTTGCTGTTTACACGATCCCAAAACAGTCTATTATAAATCACAATCTGGGTCATGTGGGCATGAAAGCTTGTTCTATAGGCAACATGACTAGCTAAGTTATAAGTTGGGCTTTCACCAGGTCATTCAGAGAAACGGATTGTAATTTTGGTGCATAGAAAGGAGTCATGAGTGCATTCAGGTGGCAAATTATCTTCAGAATAAACAAACATCGTCTCATTCTGTTCAGAACAACCAGGGTATGACGCCATGTCACCTTGTAACTGTACATCAAACATAGTGATCATAAACGCTGACACTGTATATGACATGACTTTTATGATATGGAGATGTGAAGTGCAAGTTTGGACTCACGGGTGTTTGGTTTGCTTGTGTGACATCAAAGTGGTATTTATAATAATCTTCAATCTTCAGTCTCATCTTTCAAAGTACATAGAGTCGTCTTAACTTAAAGCATTTCCCTCAAAAAATTGCAAATGTTGCCCAAGTACTGGGAGAGATGGTGGCAACTTCTTAACGCGCGCGGTGCTCAAGTTCAGAATGGCTGTCAGTCCAAACCCATACAGCGCTGTGAAGCGCATAGCCTGAGCTCTGACGTCATGTATAGTTACTGTACAGCTACTATGTCCCAATTTAGCTGCTTATTAGTGCCCAAATCTGCCATTTTCAACACGTATACGGGTACAGGTACGAGTGTAAAGGGCTACCAACTCAAAACAATTATTGGATATCGCAAACTGTTACTTTGTTCCTCTCCTGTTGTACAGTATCTATATGTGAAGGAGGCAGCCCTGTTATTCCATGACAAACTGTAACATATCCCTGTCCTTTTCTACTGTATAGGTGAAGGAGGCAGCTCAGTTTCTGGACCCTGGCCTGTTGGCCATGGCCTGTGGTTCGTACCGCCGGGGGAAGGACACGTGTGGCGATGTTGACGTCCTCATCTCTCACCCAGACGGGAAGTCCCACCGGGGTGTCTTTAGCAAAGTGTTACAGAGCCTTCACCAGAGCGGTAGGAGGGCACGTCCAAATACAGGACATTTGATTTATTAACTGTCGGTGAATTCCCAACCAATTATAGCTACATGAAGTTTTTTTTCTCTCTTGTATTGACAATTCATCTTCTTTCAACGTGATATTATTCATCATTTATTTTTTTATTTAAAGTATTTAATAGTGGGATAAGCTGAGAGCTGGATCATAATTCACTAGGCGTGATCGTTTGTGTTTTCTGTTTCAAAACATTTTGCTACGGTGTGCCCTAATGAATGCGACCCGGTTCTTGTTCTTAAATTTTTTATTTATTCAGGCTTCCTGACGGACGACCTAGTCAGCCATGAGGAGAGTGGCGAGCAGAAGAAGTATATGGGCGTGTGTCGTCTGCCAGGACCTGGCCGGCTCCACCGCCGCCTCGACATCATCGTGGTGCCCTACGGCGAGTTCGCCTGCTCCCTCATGTACTTCACCGGCTCGGCACATTTTAACCGCTCTATGAGGGCATTGGCCAAGACAAAACGCATGAGCCTATCAGAGCACTCATTGAACAGCGACGTGTTGAGACAAGGAAGTTTGAAGGTGTATGGGGGGACACCACTACCCACGCTCACTGAGAAGGATGTCTTCACCCATCTGGGAATACCTTTCAGGGAACCTCAGGAAAGAGACTGGTGACTGGTGATGATGTTTTTAACACTGGTGGTATGAGGCGATGCATAAGTTATATATTTCTATATTTTTACAGACAAATTATGATGGTGATAGTGGTGAGGTGAAGATCATGCTTATGTATGCAGATTTCAGACAGTGTCATATTAACATGTCAACTGTGATTTTAGACTTGAATTGTATGATAATCTCATTTTACATTAGGAAAAACACTTAAGATGCATGGTGACTGCTTGGTATGTTTTTATGAAGATAATGGTGATTACAGAAATATTAAACACTACTTTTAACAATCACTTAAGGAATCCTTGTTTTTACAACTTTGTGTTTATTATTGGTTTATTACTATAAAGAATTGAATATTAAACCTCTGTTCTTTTTCATTAATGCCTGTCCTCGCTCTCAAATATGATTGGCTGAGGTAAGAGCCAGCGGGCTCTTTTTGCTTCACCATAGGTCAGCCTGCAAAGTGAGTGGTGGTGAGAAATGCAACTCAACACCCATCACGTTGCGCACATGGAACTAAAGATGTGACCGAGTACGCCACACCCAGCCCAGCCCATGGCCATTGACATTAACGGGCAAAAGCGGTGAGGGAGGAGCGCCCTTCACAAATCCAACAGTAATCTGTGCTGCTCGATCATGTAGTCGACAAGGCAGCATGGTGCATGGTCCAGAAACATACATCTCTTTTCCAATAAATACTGTATGTTTGAATTTTTCAAACTAGTTTTCATTGGGAAGGCAGATAAAGCATTTTTAGCAAAAGCAATCACTTTTGTATGTGAAAACACAGAATCCTACTCATTGTTCCACGTGCTTAATTACATCACTTTTGTTCTGAGCTGACTTCCCCATGGGCTTTGAACGGGGCACCTGGCTAACGCCCGGGAGACAGCCCAGTTTCAAAACAAATGCAATCAACTTTACTGTTCATTTGAGAAGGCTGCTGCTCCCTCCCGCTTTCGCCTCATGTGTAAAAAGACCATAAATGTCTGGTTTTCTTGGAAAGCTGTGTGCGCTATTATATGATGCAATATTAGTAATTGTTGCATTTACAATTTATCTAAGTCCTATCAACTGATTTGAGCCAGAGTATGGCTGTGGATTGACTGCATTATTTAAATGAAATTTTGGCATATTGGCAGTTAATTTGCTAAATTTATGGAATCATTCCTCTAACACTGTCTGGCTAACACACATACAGTGCAGATAAATTCTTCACATTCATTGTTTTACACACTATCTTATCACAGCACTGGCAAACCAAACCATGGTTGAACAACTCCCTGACCAACATGGCTGATCTTTGGACCATCACAAGAAGGTTCAAACCATTCTAGTATTCAAATTCTACGCTCGGGGTGCCCCGGGCCAGATTAATCGAATTCGCCCAATGTGCCTCCTTGACATATCAAATTACGCAGTAGCAAGGAGGCAGCGCATGCGTGGTCTTTCAGTGCGTCGGGTAGAGCCGTAAGCGAAATGTCAAACTAGTTAAGATTTGTGAAGTGGACAACAAACGTCTACGCTTATGTTTTTACACGAGTCAGGTCGGAGGAATGAACGAGATTTTAGGTGTGGGTCTTAAAATGGGATTGTTTTTGCACGTTGTAGCTGTCAGCCCCTCCGACGCGACATTAGACGAGGTAAGATTTGGACTCGAGTCTGCCAGGATTTGTTTTTGGTTCGGGTCGTGCATGTTGTTTATTTGGGTAGCTAGTAAAGTTGCATATACGGCTAGCTACTTTGTTAGGTAGCTAGTTATTAATTTGGCCAGCTGTTTTCCTACAAGTTTGTTGGCTGACTAGTCTCGGTTGGGTGTATTGGGTATAACTTTATAACTTCGAAGTTCGACCGCTGTAGCTAGCTTTAGCTATCTTGCTAGCTAACTATTTGATCAGTCAGCTATTTAGTTGGCATCACAGGCACTTAGCCATATTGCTAGCTAGCGTTGACGGAAATCGACAAAGTATGTGCTGCAACGTTAGCTACATGGCTACTGTTAGTCACTAACCTTAATGACCTTAATGTTATACAAACTTCTCTAGCCGCACCCATTGACAGCTGTCTAATTGGTTGACAGTTATCAAATATCTCGCCACGCACAGCATTATCATCCTACTAGCCAACAAGTCAGTAGCTGTCTTATTAAAAACAATGATTAGTTGATGTTTTGTTATACACATGCAGTTTCAATGCAAATATAAGTGCCGTTTATAAACGGTTTGGCTGTTGTAACGAAAATGATGCGCGTGCATCGATGTGACCGGAATCTGCTTTATGATTCTTAACAGCCAACTAGCTAGTAACAATGAGGGGATTCGGTTAATCTGGCACGAGTAGGCGTGTTTTGCATAATGTAAAAGTTGATTGTATTGGTTTTAGAACCGGGCTGCCTCCCGAGCATGAGCCAGGTGCTCACTGAAGTCGGCTCAAATAAACGGCGTAATTAAGCACGTGGTGAGATTGCGTTTTAACATGCGAAAGTGTTCGCTTTTGATACAAATTTGTATCTGCCTTCCCAATGAAAACTAGTTTTAAAGTTGAACACACATATTTTTGGGGAAATAGGTGTATGTTTCTGGACGATTCACGATGACCGAGCAGCGCAGATTACTATTCCATTTGAGAAAGGAGCTCTTCCCTCACCGTTTTGCCCGTTCACGTCACCGGCCATAGACCGGTGCCCCGCGGCTCAGCATAATCGAATCAACCCAATCACAAGAAGCTGCATTGAAGGGAATCGTGGGTGTCTCGTTTCAACTAGTGTTATCTTGTTCTTTATATCGTGTCTTGTTTTCAGGTGTTTTGACTGATTTCATGTCAATGTTAACATGTACAAAAAAAATGCTTGCTAGCTAACCAACAACTGTAACGATGTATTTGAGACAAGTGCTCATTGTGCAAATGCATTTATTTTCCAATAAACGTTGTACACGCGTCGATTTTGTTGCTAAACAACCAACCTGTCTGTACTGTAATTCACTTTGTTATGGAATACACTGGAGTTGTTGACGGGGATTCATCATCGTTCATGTCCCTGTAGTCATTAATACAAGAGGTTATCAGTGAAACAGATTAGCTATCGCTGGTCTTAATTCGCAGGTTGACGGTTATTGGGATGAGGCAGAACTGAGCTATTTCCGCTAGATGGACCATCTGCAAAGTCAAAATTTTAAAAATTGATGAAAACAAAAATGTTTATGACTTTGTGGCTGTGCCAGCTAGTTACCACTCTGCAGAGCTGCCTCCAGAACAAGATTCATATCGAGAAAAACGCTAACCTGCTCTTGTCGTGCTTTCAAGACCACTGGAAATGCTGGGGTAAAAACGACGTCAAATCATGACGTCAGTGATCTTCAGGTCGGAAAGTCGGAGCTCTAGAAAGATGCCAAGTTGGATGACCAACCAAAAAGTTTTTTCCCAGTTGGAGCTCTTTTTAGTTCCCATTTGTCTTGAACACACTGAAGTTGGACATTTTAGAGTGCCCAATTGTTTTGAACCTGGCTTAAATTCAGTCCATGTCATGACACACAAAGTCCCCCCTCATATACAAGAGCATTGTAAGCATTTTGTTATCATTAGATAATGAAAGATATCCCTGCAAAAGGTTCAGATAAATATTACTACAAGTAATGTTTAAGTTATGGACCATTTTATACAAATAAATTGATATAGAAGCCAATCACAGCACTCCTTTTGGGTAATTCTCACAACTGGCATTTGACCCCCAAAATATTATATATTCATGTTTGTATTTTCCAATATTCATATAATGTGATTTTTTAAAATTAAAGTACCACTCATATTACAGAGCAGGCGGTAAAGCTTTGACACCAATTTTTCCTTTGTAGTGCAGATTAAACATTATGGAGTCTTAAAGGCCTGGGTAATGCCAAAATGTCATGTTCCAACTTCAATTCATTATTTCTCAATTATGCTTTAAGATACAAATGTCAAATATACACTGATGGTAAAAAATATAACACCTTCCTAATATTGAGTTGCCCCCCCCTTCCTTTTCCCTCAGAACAGCCTCAGTTTGTCTGGGCATGGACTCTACAAGGTGTCAAAAGCGTTCCACAGGGATGCTGGCCCATGTTGACTCCAATACTTCCCACAGTTGTCAAGTTGGCTGGATGTCCTTCTTGATACAAACAGGAAACTGTTGAGTGAGAAAGAAATGCAGCAGTGTTGCAGTTGTTGACACAAACCGGTGCGCCTGGCACCTACTACCACACCCCGTTCAAAGGCAATTTAATCTTTTGTCTTGCCCGTTCACCCTCTGAATGGCACACAAACACAATCCATGTCTCAAATGTCTCCAGGCTTAAAAGTCCTTCAACCCGTCTCCTCCCATTTTTATCTATACTGATTTGAAGTGGATTTAACAAGTGGCATCAATAAGAGATCATAGCTTTCACCTGGTCAGTCGATCATGGAAACTGTTCTTAATGTTTGGTATAGTCATCTACGTCAACAATCCTTCCTCTAAAGGACCCTTCTATGGATAACATTTTGTCAAAATTTAAAAAATCATGGTCCTGTTTTGTGAGGAATCACCCACAAGTCTAAAGTTCATTTAACAATGTTTTTCTTTATTTCTAGGAAGGAGGCTACAACCCCTCGCAGATATCTGAACGTTCTCCCTGTTTGCTGCTACATCATTGATACTTTCATTTTGTATCTGGCATCTTGCCTTAGTTCTGGGTGACTGAATATGGTTACCAGTTGCTGAGTGCAGGTGCCAATGTTAATACCAATGTCTTGTTTAACCTCTGGATTTGTCAAGTTCTGTTTGAGAGAAATATTGAGTGACACAATACATTGATTGCATTGTCCTACTTGGTTTTGGCCTAGGCCTACATCAGTCACCCTCATTTTTCAAACTACCAAACTGTGTAGGCCGAGGCTAACTGACCACGTATCAAACCCAGGTTGTCCGTACATTGCATTTCAAGACTGCATTAGCCCCCTGTGCTACAGCTTAGACGTGTAGCCTAATATCTGTCTGCAAAGACAAAACTTCAGATCTCTTGCAAGGTGGTTACTCTTCACGTGGGAGTATTGTTGGTGAACCATCAACCACAAATAGGCTAGTTCCCTGAGCACGTCCTCTTTTCCCTTTGAAAAGTAGTGCTGAATGTGTGTGGTGGTCGAGAATGTTGTTTTTGTTGTCACCACAGTTCTGTTCAGCACTAACTGTCCAACCTTGAACTTTCTTCAGAACGTTCCTTGAACTTTTGAACTATCTCTTCTAGAACACTGTTGCTGTACATTCCCCTTGCCAGTCAGCTCTGTGTCAGTATTGAATCTGCAAAATAGGAAGTGAACTATGCAGGGTTCTACACTAACTTTTTCCAGCTACCACCTTTTTCAGTGGGTGGCACCAGCACACAATTTATTCACACTAAACTTTTAATTAAAAAATAGATAATGGACAATGACATGGCCGGTGTCCCGTAATGACCTCATTCTGTGCAGAACCAGGCTAAAAATGACTAGTCATCTTTTTAAATTAGTATTCCCTTGTTCTTTGATGTAGATAGATTTACTGTAACAGAAAAGAGACTTAAAATAAAATGCTAAATGTATTCATTGCAGATTTCAAAGTGGCATGTGTTCTGTGAAATCATCTAGAGGGCAGAATTTGAAAAAACGATACGTGATACTGTACCAAAACGATATCACGGCAAAAAAAATAACATTCGCTGTTCAAAATCCACAACAATTCTTAAAACATATTTGCGGACCATTGTTGAGAGAATTTGTGAAAATTTGATTTTTGTGTAGTTACCCTTTAATTCAGGCGCTTACCAGCCAGACAGTTGTTTGGCTAGCTGTGTTTCTGCAGCGCACTCGTGATGTTGTTTTCAAAACAATGACCACTGGATTGATGCAAATAATCATGATTCTGCCAAGAATGCAAAGGCTACTTTGTAGTTAACTTTTAATTGTCTTTCCATCTACCCGAAAATAGTAAGGGTATCATTAGCATCGCTAACGGCTACATAAAGTGGTCGACATATAGGTCCTACACGTACCACACACAGCAGGGCTCGACATTCAGGTAAATTTGCCAGTGGAACACCGGGCCAATGCCAACTGAACGCTACTGACCCAAATTAGAGAAATACCGACACGGGTCAAGATCTGACAGGAAATCGAATGTTAAAATCAGCTGCTATTGAAATTACGCACTTATCATTCATTTGCGGCCTGAGCAAGTAGCCTATACAGGGTTCATACAGACAAATTCAAGGACTTTCTCCAAGCACTTAAAGCTGCAATATGTAACTTTTTGGGCGACCAGACCAAATTCGCATAGAAATATGAGTTAAAGATCCCTCATTGAAAGCAAGTCTAAGAAGCGGTAGATCGGTTCTATGTGCGCTATTTCTTTGCTTCCCGTTTTAAGTTTTGCTCTGGCGTCTTTTACTTTCAGTTTTGTACACCAGCTTGAAACAGCTGAAAATAGTGTTTTTGGTTATGGGAAATTGTACAATTGTTACCTCTATTGTTGCCTCAATTGTTGCCCGTGCCATTGTTGCCTCTACGCTATATTTCTGTCACATAAACTGAATTTAGGTGAACTATTAGAATGTTAGCAACCAGGACATGCCAGAGTGATTTCTACGTAGTGCATCTTTAAATAAGAAATGTGAAGGACCTACATTTGATATTTAATTGTTGTAATAGCGTATAGGAGAAAATCTATGCCATAAAGTGTGCATTACCACTTTTAAGAAAAATGAATTTATTTAAAGGCCTTATGCATTGACATTTGGATTATTTTGACCTTCTAAAATATGTCAAAAATAATGTGGGTTTTGCCTGACTAAATAGACATGTTCCCGACACACACGCTAATGAAGTCTGGCTTAAATCAACTAACATAACTTCAATTACTTTTCAAGGACCAAAGAGCATAGACGTAGGGCTCTCCAGCTCTGTTCCTGGAGAGCTACTGTAGATTTTCACTCCAACTCTGTTCCCGGAGAGCTACTGTAGATTTTCACTCCAACTCTGTTCCCGGAGAGCTACTGTAGATTTTCACTCCAACTCTGTTCCCGGAGAGCTACTGTAGATTTTCACTCCAACTCTGTTCCTGGAGAGCTACTGTAGATTTTCACTCCAACTCTGTTCCCGGAGAGCTACTGTAGATTTTCACTCCAACTCTGTTCCCGGAGAGCTACTGTAGATTTTCACTCCAACTCTGTTCCCGGAGAGCTACTGTAGATTTTCACTCCAACTCTGTTCCCGGAGAGCTACTGTAGATTTTCACTCCAACTCTGTTCCTGGAGAGCTACTGTAGATTTTCACTCCAACTCTGTTCCCGGAGAGCTACTGTAGATTTTCACTCCAACTCTGTTCCTGGAGAGCTATTGTAGATTTTCGCTCCAACCCTAATCTAGTGCACTTGATTGGAATAATTAGCTGGTTGATTAACTGAATCCGGAGTTCCCTGGAATTGGAGCGTAAACATAGTTCTCCAGGAACATGGTTGGAGTGATCCTATAGGAGAGTAGCTCTCCAGGAACAGGGTTGGAGTGAACCTATAGGAGAGTAGCTCTCCAGGAACAGGGTTGGAGTGAACCTATAGGAGAGTAGCTCTCCAGGAAAAAAAAGCTAATAGTGAACCTAATACTAACGTTACCAGGTTAAAAAAAAATCTCAATGTTTTGGTCGCAGTAGCGACCTGTTTGCTTTGCTGTTTGAGTCTTTGCCTGTCATGTAGCTTACGTGAGCAATCCATGATTCTATTGCAGGCCTAAGAAAGACTCAGTTGGGTTTTCATTTTCATTCAAGACATTTTGTAGTGTTTAGCGATGGGCCCGACCTAAGAATTTGAAACTAACATGCTTCTTTGCATGAAAAGGTAGAGATCCTCCATAAATAATTTAGCTTAGACACTAGTATACAGCATCAATAGTCTGTCAGTATTGCAGGCTTTGTGCATATTCATGCCAGATCAAATGCTATATCATATGCACACGGTCAAGAATCCACTTAGTCACTTTTTAGTAGCTGCCAAGAGAAAACAATGATCTGATAGTCAAGTAGTGACACCGGACTGTTCTTGTATGTCTGGTTGTTTCAGCACCTTCTCATTATGGTCGATTTTACGTTTAATTAATCTCTATTATGCCTGTAGGCTTTGGCAGAGTGAGTAACACAATCCACCCGTCCCTAATCTTCTACTGTAGTACGAGAAGGGACGGTTGTTCCATCCTGCAGCAGCCTATTGTTGAAGGCTGAGAGACTGAGGAATCTTGTCTGTCGAGATTCTTTGTTGGGTCAATGTCTCAATGTCTTGTCTGATGCGTCTCCTAGGTGATAGAAAATTCAGACGCCCCAAAAAAAACGTAACTCTTCATCTCTTAACCTAGGCTTTTTTATCTCTTAACCTACGCTTAGGCAATTTGTTGGCCATTAGTATTCTTAAATGGATTTGGCTTTAGTTTTTGTTTCTAGGCCTAGCCTATCGTGCTAACTGGACTGGATCCAACATCCTAGCACAAATACAACAACAAGTAACAAAAACATCACGTCATACAGTATAGGTCATAGGCCTAAGGGTTATAACTTTGCACTTTGGTTCTCGACAACAGCCCAGAGGCTGGGAGCCAGGGAGTTCTTGATCTCCTCTAAAGCCAAAGATCTCTGACCCGAGACTATTGTGTAATCTCCTCAGTGCAAGTTATTTCAGAACTGGAAATGCCTCCAAACCAAACAGTAGCCTAGTTTCTCTGCAGTTTTCAGCTTTAACCTGTTTTTTTTTTTTTTGTGATGGGCTTATGCCATGTCATACAATGTAGTTGTATGGTGTAAACAATTTGTGGGAGGTTGTTAAAAAGATACACTGCGGAAATGCTCCAGACTTTCCTAGTGGAAACGCAAAGGCTAGTGTGTGTGTGTGTGTGTGTGTGTGTGTGTGTGTGAAGTTGATCTGTGGCTGGGTTTCACTTCCTGTGTTATAACTGTCCTCACTCGGGGACACACACTCCGCCTGCCGTTTTGAATACAGAGGGTGCTCCGCTCTTCATTACTATGCAGTCCTCTACTCTGGCTGGCAGCTCACACCACTGCCGCTTGGACATTTCCTTAGAGCAATCCTTGTCCCCTATCTTGCTTGGTGTGTGTGTGTGTGCTTTTTTTTTTCTTCACTTTTTTCTTCTGTCGACTGGAAGGATAACGACCCTTGAGTTGAAAGGACTTGCGTTCCGTGGGATTTAGGAATTTTGGACTGCTATGCCTCTCCAGCTGGGAAGGAAACGGGTATAGAAAACCTTGGCTAACATTTCTCCTCAGGATTTAATCCATAATCTAATCTTGAAGATAATGTGTAGCCTGGTAGGGGTTGCCTGATAAATCAATATACAATCTGAAGCAGTTTTTGATTAGAGGCTTCCTTGGCTGTCTTCCTTGTCTGGTTTCTGGTTTTTAGTTAATTCTTTATCAATGGCTATTCCTGCTGTCCCCTTTGAAAGTAGAAACTGATTGATTTGAAGGATAACGTTTGTATTACCACTGATTTTAAGTGTGTCTTTGATGTATCAGGTTCTACAAGCTTCTGATGTAGGCTAACAGGCTAGTTCCTGTTTGACTGGAGGCACATTTAGGCCATCATCTACGCAAACAGAAGCAGCTTGTACATTGTGTTTCTCTTGGCTAGACTAACTTGGTGTGTTTGTTCCAGGGTGGGCCATGTCTGTCTGTCCACTCTGTTGTATTGAATGTAGTATGAGGCTGAGGCTACTAGCGCCCCCCCAGTCTACAGCTTGTGGTGCGTGCCCAGGTGTTCCACGTTATAATCCAAGTAATGAGTGATAAGTGATGAGGAAATCTGAGCCGTGGATATTCTAGCAGCTTAGCACCCATGTATAAGAGGGATGATTGAGAGGTTCAATACTACCATTTATGTCTGGACCTAATTCTTCCAGAAATTATGGCTACATTGAACACTAGTAATCAGTTACTGATCTTTTTTTTGAGAGCGAGACTTATTTCATTTTTTAAATGTTTATTCTGGTCAGGTACAGTATCTGTGAGTGCTGTTAAAGTGACCTAGCCTAAACCCTAGAGGGCAACATGCAAATAAGAGTGATCACTAGCCTATCAACTGTCTGAATGTCTTGATATAGGCTATACTAACTAGTTGTTCATCAGTTGTTTGATTAATACATGTATTTGTTATTCAGGTCCATACAGTTACAGTATCTGTGTGAGTGTAGTACTCAGGTGACCTAGGTCTAATCCCCTGAGCAATTTCTGTAGAGATAAACATTTGTAGAATATTTACATGGAATAGCTAAACTGCTGTATGTTGTGATCTTATAGTTGGTGTTTCAGTCAATGCTCCATAATGCTATCATGAGTTGAAGGTGCTACACACAGGATTTATTTCTGCATTGTAATTTCAAGAGATGTCATCATATATATGCAGTGATAGTGTTTCACAGTATTACTTACCCGCCAGTGTTGTGATTAGCTGCGATATTTACCCATCGATTTCTCCCGCGGAGCGACATCAATTGTCAAAATAGGAAAGCTGTTTTGACTTTGGCTGTGTATTTAGTGGAAATGGAGTCAAGTGGCCAATGTAGAAATCACTCTTCTCCTGGTTGCTAAAATTCTACACTGTTCGCTCTATTTCAGTTTGTGAAAAAACAAGCATTGTACAATGATTCCCTACACTTTTCAATCTAAATCGCTGTGAAATATATTTTCAACAACAAAATATATGCACTGAAGAAAAATATGAACACCACCTGTAAAGTGTTGGCCCCATGTTTCATGAGCTGAAATAAAAGATCCCAGAAAGGTTCCATACGCACAAAAAGCTTATTTCTCTAAGATTTTGTGCACAAATTTGTTTGCATCCCTGTTAGTGAGCATTTCTCCTTTAACAAGGGTAATCCATCCACCTGACAGGTGTGGCATATCAAGAAGCTGCCCACCAGAGCTGTTGCCAAATAATTTTATGTTAATTTCTCTACCATAAGTCACCTCCAATGTTGTTTTAGAGAATTTGGCAGTATGTCCAACCAGCCTCACAACTGCACATTACTTGTGTTGTGTGGGCAAATGGTTTTCTGATGTCAACGTTGTGAACAGAGTTCCGCATGGTGGGGTTATGGTATGGGCAGGCATAAGCTACGGACAACGAACACTTGCATTTCATCGATGGCAATTTAATAGCACACAGATACCGTGATGAGATCCTGAGAGCTATTGCCATTCATCTGCTGCCATCACCGCATGATAATACTCGGCCCCATGTCGCAAGGATCTGTACACAATTCCTGGAAGCTGACAATGTGGTAGTTCTTCCATGGCCTGCATATTCACCAGACATGTCACCCTTTGAGCATGTTTGGGATGCTCTGGATCAACGTGTACGACAGCTTGTTCCACTTCCCGCCAATATGCATCAACATCGCACAGCCATTGAAGAAGAGTGGGACAACATTCCACAGGCCACAATCAACAGCCTGGTCAACTCTGTGAAGGAGATGTCGCACTGCATGAGGCAAATGGTGGTCACACACTGCAGATACTGACTTTAAAAAAATATATATTATCAAGTCCCTACTTTTTTTGTTATCTGTGACCAACCGATCCAGATCTGTATTCCCAGTCATGTGAAATCCATAGATTAGGGCCTAATTAATTTTATTTGAATTGACTGATTTCCTTATGAACTGTAACTCAGTAAAATCTTTGACCTTTTTGCATGTTGCGATTAAAAAATATATATACAGTGGGGAGAACAAGTATTTGATACACTGCCGATTTTGCAGGTTTTCCTACTTACAAAGCATGTAGAGGTCTGTCATTTTTATCATAGGTACACTTCAACTGTGAGAGACGGAATCTAAAACAAAAATCCAGAAAATCACATTGTAGGATTTTTAAGTAATTCATTTGCATTTTATTGCATGACATAAGTATTTGATCACCTACCGACCAGTAAGAATTCCGGCTCTCACAGACCTGTTAGTTTTTCTTTAAGAAGCCCTCCTGTTCTCCACTCATTACCTGTATTAACTGCACCTGTTTGAGCACGTTACCTGTATAAAAGACACCTGTCCACACACTCAATCAAACAGACTCCAACCTCTCCACAATGGCCAAGACCAGAGAGATGTGTAAGGACATCAGGGGTAAATTGTAGACCTGCACAAGGCTGGGATGGGCTACAGGACAATAGGCAAGCAGCTTGGTGAGAAGGCAACAACTGTTGGCGCAATTATTAGAAAATGGAAGAAGTTCAAGATGACGGTCAATCACCCTCGGTCTGGGGCTCCATGCAAGATCTCACCTCGTGGGGCATCAATGATCATGAGGAAGGTGAAGGATCAGCCCAGAACTACACGGCAGGACCTGGTCAATGACCTGAAGAGAGCTGGGACCACAGTCTCAAAGAAAACCATTAGTAACACACTACGCCGTCATGGATTAAAATCCTGCAGTGCACGCAAGGTCCCCCTGCTCAAGCCAGCGCATGTCCAGGCCCGTCTGAAGTTTGCCATTGACCATCTGGATGATCCAGAGGAGGAAGGGGAGAAGGTCATGTGGTCTGATGAGACAAAAATAGAGATTTTTGGTCTAAACTCCACTCGCCGTGTTTGGAGGAAGAAGAAGGATGAGTACAACCCCAAGAACACCATCCCAACCGTGAAGCATGGAGGTGGAAACATCATTCTTTGGGGATGCTTTTCTGCAAAGGGGACAGGACGACTGCACCGTATTGAGGGGAGGATGGATGGGGCCATGTATCGCGAGATCTTGGCCAACAACCTCCTTCCCTCAGTAAGAGCATTGACGATGGGTCGTGGCTGGGTCTTCCAGCATGACAACGACCCAAAACACACAGCCAGGGCAACTAAGGAGTGGCTCTGTAAGAAGCATCTCAAGGTCCTGGAGTGGCCTAGCCAGTCTCCAGACCTGAACCCAATAGAAAATCTTTGGAGGGAGCTGAAAGTCCGTATTGCCCAGCGACAGCCCCGAAACCTGAAGGATCTGGAGAAGGTCTGTATGGAGGAGTGGGCCAAAATCCCTGCTGCAGTGTGTGCAAACCTGGTCAAGAACTACAGGAAACGTATGATCTCTGTAATTGCAAACAAAGGTTTCTGTACCAAATATTAAGTTCTGCTTTTCTGATGTATCAAATACTTATGTCATGCAATAAAATGCAAATGAATTACTTAAAAATCCTACAATGTGATTTTCTGGATTTTTGTTTTAGATTCCGTCTCCCACAGTTGAAGTGTACCTATGATAAAAATTACAGACCTCTACATGCTTTGTAAGTAGGAAAACTTGCAAAATCGGCAGTGTATCAAATACTTGTTCTCCCCACTGTATATATTTTTTTTGTTCAGTATAGTTTGGTGGACCAAAACTGAAAGTAAAAGGATCAAGCGCAAGTCCCTGCCATGTTACGGGATGAGGGGGAGATTTGTTTTGAATGCAGCCAAGTGACGTTGCAATACACCTAGCTTCCACATAGGGAAGACATTCTGAGAAATTCTAGGGGTAGCACCTTTTAATTAAGATGATGACGAACAAAAATTAACATCAGTATTTGAGTGGCGGGTGCTGGGTCATATTCACTAGGCAACAGACGGAAGAAAACAGACTGAAACGGCAAGAGACTACCTGGGCTTGTCCGATATGAAACGCTTATTTCCGTTGTTCATTGCAAAGGTTTCGCTACCCTGTGACTTAATGAACACGACCCAGGTGGTGGATATACGGTTTTACACTCCTGTCTCTTCTTGTCTTCCAGAGCGTACTGCACTGTGAGGGGCTGAACAACCAGAGCTACGTCTGCGAATCAGGACACTGCTGTGGGGAGTCACAGTGCTGCAGTTACTACTATGAACTCTGGTGTAAGGACTCTCTCTCTCTACGCTATCACACACACCCACACACATGCTCTCTCTCTACCTCTCACTTTCACTCTCATTCTCTGAAACACATTTGCATTTTAGTCATACAGCAGTGCACCCTCACATTCACCTGTACACGTGAACAGTGGTGGAGAAGGTATCCAATTGTCATACTTGAGTAAAAGTAAAGATACCTTAATAGAAAATGACTCAAGTTAAAGTGAAGTCACCAAGTAAAATACTACTTGAGTAAAAGTCTAAGTATTTGGTTTTAAATATACTTAAGTATCAAAAGTAAAAGTATACATCATTTCACATTCCTTATATTAACTTTTAGTTGGTACTCATCCCGGATCCGGGAGCACCCCCCACAGTAAAAAAGCTGACTAGCATAGCCTAGCATAGCGTCACAAGTAAATACAAGCATCTAAATATCATTAAATCACAAGTCCAAGACACCAGATGAAAGATACAGATCTTGTGAATCCAGCCATCATTTCTGATTTTTAAAATGTTTTACAGGGAAGACACAATATGTAAATCTATTAGCTAACCACGATAGCAAAAGACACCACTTTTTTTTCTCCACTATTTTTTTCCTGCATCAGTAGCTATCACTAATTCGACTAAATAAAGATATATATAGCCACTAACCAAGAAACAACTTCATAAGATGACAGTCTGATAACATATTCATGGTATAGGATCGTTTTTTTTAGAAAAATGTGCATATTTCAGGTATAAATCACAGTTCTACATTGCAGCTGCAATCTGAAATAGCGTTGGAAGCAGCCGGAATAATTACAGAGACCGACGTCAATTACCAAAATACTCATCCTAAAACATTTCTGAAAAATACACAGCATACAGCAATCGAAAGACACAGATCTTGTGAATCCAGACAATGTTTCAGATTTTCTAAGTGTTTTACAGCGAAAACACAATATATCGTTATATTAGCATACCACATGAGCTAACATCACCCAGCATTGAATCAAGCCAAAAGGGTCGATAACGTTATCGCCACCAAAATATATTAATTTTTTCAGTAACCTTCTCAGAATTCTTCAGATGACAGTCCTGTAACATCATATTACACAATGCACATAGAGTTTGTTCGAAAATGTGCATATTTAGCATCAAAAATCTTGGTTATGCAATGTAATCTGTCAAAACATGGCATGCATTCGGGCCGGCGCCATCTTGGAAAGGCACCTATGATTACGATTATTTATCGATTAGATTGACTAAAAAAATACAGGTTGGACAGCTAATGAAAGATGCATTGGTTATTAATGCAACCGCTGATTTAGATTTTTAAAATTAACGTTACAAGACACATTATGAGTTACAGCCAGACTAGTGCCGCAAAAAATGGCCGACAACTGCGTTTAAATTTTTCCACATAAATACGGAATAAAATCATAAATAACTCTTACTTTTGGACGAGCTTCCATCAGTATCTTGGGCAATGTGTCCTTTGTCCAAAAGTATCGTTGCTTTGTTGTAAAACGACCTCCTCAACTTCAGAACTAGCAGCTAACGATAGCTTCACGGCACACACATGCCCAAATCGTCAAACGCAATACTAAGGAAATTCAGAAAAATAGCAATATACTCGCACGAACTGATATAAATCGGTTTCAAATAACTTCGTTATGATGTTTCTAACACCTATATCGAACTAAATCACAGACGGATAGATCTTTGATCAATAACGAGAGCTTTTGAGCATGCGATTCTGATGTCCTCCCTTGCGTCCTGGCGAGCGTCAAAAGGAAGGGTAATCTCACTCCACTCCCTTCGCATGTCCTGTCATGAGTTTCGCTGTAGAAAGAGTTCTGGTTCACCCACAGACATAATTCAAACGGTTTTAGAAACTAGAGATTGTTTTCTATCCAATAGTAATAATAATATGCATATTGTACGAGCAAGAATTGAGTATGAGGCAGTTTAATTTGGAGACGATAAATGCTAACGTTGAAACAGCACCCCCTATATTGAGAAAAGGTTTTAAGCAAACCAGACGGCACAATTGTCTTTTTTATTTACGGTTAACCAGTGGCACACTAACGCTCAGACATCATTTACAAATGAAGCATTTGTGTTTAGTGAGTCGGCCAGATCAGAGGCAGTAGGGATGTTCTCTTGATAAGTGTGTGAATTGGACCATTTTCCTGTCCTGCTAAGCATTTGAATTGTAACAAGTACTTTTGGGTGTCAGGGAAAATGTATGGAGTAAAAAAGTATATTTTCTTAAGGAATGTAGTGGACTTTAAGTCAAAAATATAAAAAGTAAAGTACAGATTCTTTAAAGTACTACTTAAGTAGTTTTGTGGGTATTTATACTTAAGTACTTTACACCACTGTACGTGAACATGCATGTACTGAACATACCGTACATGTTCTGAATGCACGCCGCACATTTTTCAAAAAGACAGGTCAGTTCTGACACTCATTTAAAGCTTATTTACTGTACTAGGACCTTCCTCCCCATCCCAGGAGTTAGGTCCTCTGCATATCACTTCCTCCTCTTCCCCCATCCCAGGAGTTAGGTCCTCTGCATATCACTTCCTCCTCCTCCCCCATCCTAGGAGTTAGGTCCTCTGCATATCACTTCCTCCTCCTCCCTCATCCCAGGAGTTAGGTCCTCTGCATATCACTTCCTCCTCCTCCCCATCCCAGGAGTTAGGTCCTCTGCATATCACTTCCTCCTCATCCCAGGATTTCGGTCCTCTGCATATCTCTTGTTGCCATGATGAATGAGCTACAACATCAACTGTGATCTCAGATTGGGATGTAGAATACCAATCGATACCATGGTACACTGTTGGTACCAAAAGTTCCAATGCAGTTACATCCTTGCTATGGAACAACATTTAGAACAAACCTGGAGGGTTGTTGGCCAATATCTATGGCTCTGCCTCCACGTTGTTACTGTGTAGTGATGCACTATATATCTCTATTACATTCATTAGCAATTTGTCACTTCTGGCATTCACTGTACAGGCACTAGATGTTTACAGTAGTAATGTACTGTAGCTCTCTGTTGCTTTCAAAAACAATATGTCACTCCTTCTGTTCAGCAGTACTTTTTTACAGTAGTTTCACCATAGAGATATGAATAACATGTATTAACATATGTCTATGTTTGTCTTTCTACTGCGTCTCTGTCTCCGGCAGGGTTCTGGCTGGTGTGGGTCATCATCTTCATCCTGAGCTGCTGCTGCGTGTGTCACCACCGGCGCACCAAGCACCGGCTGCAGCAGCAGCAGCGCCAGCACGAGATCAACCTCATCGCCTACCGCGAGGCACACAACTACACCTCCCTTCCGTTCTACTTCAGTAAGAGTCCCGCCTATCAGTGTTCTGTACACAGCGTCAGACTGGTGGTAGTCGATCATTGACGTCGTTACCGTCATATTGCGTTATTGCACGGTGTGCTGCCCGTGTTAACCATGGCATGGTGTGATACAGCTTAGGAGGCGCTGCACAGATGCACAGCGTTATACTGGTAGTAGTCAACAACATGGCATTATTGCGCAATGCCCTTCTATTTCAGTCCTATCATTACCGTGGCGCAATGAAACACGAGAGCACTAAAGCTTCATACATACTCAACTTCAGTCTCAGTAGTTCTCTCCTTCTGCCTTTCTGTCTGACTACATTGCATTGTTATTCCCCAGTGCTGAAGCTTACTCAAACATGGCACCTTGGGTGAATTTTTGTGGTTATCCCTCTCAGCTAGGGGGGATATTTCTCAGTGGCAATTATTGCATCAAACTGAGAGTTTAGTCACTGCTTGGCAGCACTACCTTGACTCAACTGCAGTCCTTTGTTTGAACTAGGAGTTGCGGTTTCGTTTTGGTGTGGGATGAAACACGGCCTTGTTTCATGCCCCAGATTGCAGGAAACCTTAACCACCGGTTCTTGGCTCAATGCCAACGTTGCAACATGTTTTCCTTGCAATCATTTTCAGTTAATCCTAACTGTCCTTTATGTGTCCCTCTCTTCTTCACTTCCAGGGTTTCTTCCAAATTCCCTCCTACCTGACTACGAGGAGGTGGTGAACCGCCCTCCCACCCCTCCCCCTCCCTACAGTGTCTTCCATACAGTCAGCCCCCTGCCCACGGACCCACAGGACGGCCTGGGACTGGGACACTGCCCGACCATCCAGACCACTCCGGTCCCCCCAGTGTCCGACACCCTCTGTTCCAGGCCGAGCCTGGAAGAGCCCCACCGCATTGGGGCTCCCACCATTGGCTACAACAGACACAAGGCAGACAATAAGCCTCAGGAGCCCCAGGGTGGTGGACCAGGGCTAGGGCCCCAGGAGGCCTCTACAGAGGAGCCTAGAGGCCCAGAGAAGAGTTGCAAGGAGCCTCTGTTACTCGGGGACCTAGGGGGGCCCGAGGGCGGTGCCCAGGAGGACAAAGATAATAGGGGGGCCCTTGGGCGGCGGCGCCGTTTCACGGGTGACTCGGGTATCGAGGTGTGCGTATGTGACCGTGGTGGTAGTACAAGTATTGGAAGCCAGGAGGGCAAGGAGCTGAGGGAGAAGGATAGCCTAATGGGGGAGGAGGTTGAGGAGCAGGAAGGAGGAGACTTCTGCGACGGGTGTGGTCACCCCGCTCCGGGAGTAGAAGAGGAGCAGGCCCTAGCCCTGGATGGACCCGAAAGTAGGTCGGAGTGCGGGTCGGCGACAGGGTCCACCTCCCTGCCACCACCCGCCATGACGCAACCCACCCAGCCCCCGGTGTGTCTGCTCCTCCACACCATCAACGAGCTTGAGGGGCCCCCTCACCATGGCAACAGCACAGAGCCCCAGGGCTGAGCTACGCTAAGCTAAAGCACATCTTCACCAAGGAGGGAGAGAGAACCAGGAGTGGGAGTCAAGACTTTAGTGTGTGTGTGACTGTCTGAGATCGTGTGTGTGACTGTCTGAGATCGTGTGTGTGTGTGTGTGTGACGAGTAGGAAGTTATATTTTATCCCAGAGTCTGGACTTGAAAGCCTGATGTTGATAGCTAAAGCCCCTTTGGCATACTGTAATGGTGGCCTTAACTGCAATGTACAAGGAGACCGGAGGAGAGGTTTATCCTATCACCAACCTACCTACAGACTGCATAAATGTCCTCCTTTGTCTGCCTTTACCAAGAGGAGGCGAAAGGAGACCGTGTTAAGACTTATGCAAGCTGGAGGAGATTGATAGTCTGGTCAGTGGAAGCTGACCTGACGGTTGGTGCGACTGTAGTATAGTGTAAATACACACTGGTGCAACTCTAGCCTGGTCCCAGATCAGTTTGTGCTGTCTTGCCAACTCCTATGCTCAGTGTACCAAGCTAGTGGAAATCATCGCAGCTACTTCCTGTGTCTGTTCACAGGAAGGAACATCCTGGACAAATACACTGAAGCGGTACAGGAACATTGTCAAGCAGTGCAGTGTGGATCGTCATGGCGACGATGTGTGCTTATGTAATGTGATAGTCCCAGTCGGTATGAAATAGAACGTGGTGGCCCTGCCTGCCTGTGGGGAAAACAACCCATGGTTACTTTGGTTACCCCATTGGCTCACAGCAAAAACTTGACCTTTTTCCAAAAGCAATTTTCTTGTCTGCTTGTTTTAGTCAATTACAAAACTACATTTAAGAAAAGTACAACATGTGTAAAGATTACTTTTCAAGTTTGCCTGCTCCTCAGCGTTCTTACTACTTAGAACAATGTAATGTTGTAGGGGCTTCCCTCGTTTTTATGACGGCACTAATGTTAACCGAGTGAGTGAGTGCGTTCTAGCTAGCTACCAACCAGAACAGGACCCCCAACCATGTTCCTGGAGAGCTACCCTCCTGTAGGGTTTCACTCCCAACCCCAGTTGTAACTAATCTGATTCAGTTTATAAACAGCTCATTTTTAGAATCAGGTGTGCTCGATTAGGGTTGGAGTGAACCTACAGGACGGTAGCTCTCCAGGAACAAGGTTGGAGAGCCCTGAACCAGAACATTAAGCTAGCCAACACAAACAAACGGACTAGCTATAAACCTGCAAGTAGTGAGTGGAGTTCCAAACGGACTGTACTAAGCAAGTTAAATGTCTTACCTGTGATAAAATGTTTTCCACACACGTAGCTAAAGTGTAGCCTTTGACACCGGGTCCCACAATTTCTCACTCTTCCACAAGGAATAGCCTGAAGCCACAGGGCTCTTCTCACTGGCTCTATTTCCCTACGTGGGAAATGTACTACGAAGTTGGCTCTTTTACAGTTGGGATCAATGGGGAAAGAATGTTTGTTTTCCCCAATTGGTGGGCGTTGTCGAGGGCAATTAATTCTTATGACATGAATACTGACTCGGAGTATACTGTACAGGAAGAGCCTGACGCTAAACACTGCGTGTGATTGTTTCACATAAGACCTTTTAGCCTTATGGTTTTTTACTCTCCTACAACCCTGTTGTCACAGGGACCCAAGTGCATTAACACATTTTGTGTGACACAATCATTTTATTTTGCACATAAATATATGTAACTCTAATAATGGAGACAAAGAAATGAATCAAACATAAAAAAGTTGTATCTGCGAATCCTGTCTTTTTTTCAAATTTTTATTTTAAATTGAATCCGTTACTATTTGTTTTGTAAAGGATGTTTTTCTAATGTGTCGTTGAGATTAATTATACATGGGTAAAAACACAACACTTACCACATACAGTATGGGCCTCTATCGGAGTCTAGGACGTGATCGGTTCTTCTCAGAGAGATTGATTACATGAGTGTATTGTGCATCTCTGAGAAACTGTCATGTTTGCGATAGCTCGCAATGATTGTGCATTAGTGAAACTTACAGGTCCGTAGGAGAAACGGGTACCAAAAAAAACGTTTAGTTACGAGAACCAAGCTATCATAAGTGCTTTATATAGGCCTATTATGCATTTTGTATAAACAAATAGCATATTCTATAATTGTGGTACAACAAAGGTAAACTATTCTGCATTTTGGACGGATGTCTTTGTCAACTTGTGTAATGAAATTGTAAAGCTTTTGATCGACATATTGGCAAATTGTGTATTATAATATCATACAACGCGTTTATGAACCAAACTAGCTACTTTTAAATCTGTCATAGCAAAATGTCAGTCTACAATCATTAGTTTTTTAGTTAGTGAATGATTAATTTCTATTTTAATAAATAACTTACTATTGTTTTGTTGAGTATAGAATTGTTGTACTCTTGAAACATTCAATCTCCAATCAATCAAAAGAGTGTGAAGGTGAAGATACAGGGAACTCAATGCACAGATGAAATGACCTATTGAATGATGTGACTATTGTGAATAATGGACATCATGCCAAAGATATTATGCTGTTTCCACACGGGATGTAAGGTGGTTGTGCACATTTTCTGTCTTTTTGTTCGTAAGCCATTTTATTACAGCAGCGAAATTGACACATGTTCAATAAATGTAAACCAGAAATACTTTTCTTAGTAATGTTGTGTTCTTTGTTTGTGTTCCACACGTGCTGAATTGATAAATGATTTGAAAGCTGCATTTGAATCAAATGGATGAGGTAAGGTGAGTTGAAAATCAGTGCTATAAGAAATAGTATTATCTGTAACATATGTATAATTTGCTCCCTTAACCCTCTTGTTGTGTTCGTTAATTCTGTGTTCCCGGTCCAAAATGACCACCCCATTATAGCTGATTGTAAATCCATAATAATACATATATTATCACCTAATGTTGTGTTAGATCTTTTAATCAACTTAAGTTCTTGTGAACATTACAAGTTTTGAACTTCTTTTTGCAATTTATGGCCTGTAGCCCTCATTGACCTGAGCTCATACAACTCGTTTTTGAGTTTAAAAAAAAAATCTTAATGAATGGATTATTTTGACTATAACAAATACTCAGATGAAACATATATATAATCTACCACATAAACTGGTGGTAGATTAGTTTCTGGATCTGTACACACCAGCCAAATTAAGAGACCCACGTATGCTTGGACGTCTGTCTGGTCTACCTGTTGTCTTTGTAAACACGTCTCCCCTCCAAGTTGGGCATGTTCATCACTATAGTTTCGATTGATTCTATCAGAAACAGTTCGAAGCAGGATTTTATGTCATCAACCCGGAATATGGCGTATCTTGTTGGCTCTGGGGTCATCCTGATAACATTTTCAGCCGACAGCCGACCTCTCCTCTCAGGTGGGGATGAAGACCAGGACAAATTCCCATTCTTTGACCGGAATGTAACAACAACTTCAGCAGGGCCCTTTTTCTCATCACTGGTTGTCTCTTTGTCTGGATCATATTCTGTGTTGTCTTCAACTTCTGACACTTCCTCCTCTAATGCATCTTCACTGTCAGTTTCCTGGCCTCTCTCCTCCTCACCAGTGTCATGATCAAAGATATGATCAAGAGCCTCACATACAGTATATCGTTTGGTCATTGTGCTGCCACAGAATGAATTGTGAGCAAGGCCTCAAAAAGCTTTATATGTCAGAGCTGTGAGAAAAGTTGTATATATTATTGAAACAATGTTGTGATTGTTTGTGAGAATGCCAACATGTGTGGTTCCCGTGGGGGAAAGATTCTATTGGGGAAAGGTTCCCATGGGGGTTGCCATGGAAGCCAAGAAGGGGAGGGAGGTGTGTGTATGCGCTCATGTGCATGCTCAAACACATGCATGTGGGGGTCTGGGAGAGGAAGTGTGACCATCTGATGAATGGGCATGTGCCTGAACTAAATTTTATACACTAATTGTAGTTTCACCCATTTATTTCATTTTTGACCGGGAACACCAATTAGTAATGAAGATCATCTAAATGTGTTTTGTGTGTTCAGATGCCCTGTGTGGACAAAGTCATGGAATCTTGTGACAATCAGATTAAATGAACTACATTTTTTCAGAGAGAGAACTTGTAAATCGGTCCATGTCGACCAGAACACAACAGGAGTGTTAACCAGTTTTAACATTTTATTTTGAAAGAGACTTTTAATTTGAAGGATAGGGGGCGGTACAGAGAACCAGGAAGTTAACATTTTGTTATGACGAGTCGTAAAATGAACTTTGATTCCAATGTTTATTTATTAGACTTATGTAATAATTAGGGTCATTTGGACCACAATGGCTGAATGCAAGAAAGAACACGGGTAAGCTTCCACAAGTATCAGATGTAGATGTGTTGTCCATGCCCCTCGCGGTGTCATTTCTTTCTACAATTGTTGTCACACAATCCAGCCAGCATTCTGCTACAATTTTTCAGATTGTGCAAAGTGAAAGACCAAACTGTTTCCCACGACTCGTTACAATCGCGACATCGTTACAATGGCCTATCGTGACAATATACTTGCAGGTTACTGTAGCAAGGTCTTGTTTGACATGTTTGTCTTGACCATGTTTTTTCTGTTGTGAAAATGTCTGTCCGTTAATTTAACTACAACTAAATGGCATGTCTTACATTTTTATAGGGAATGTGGGAAAGGCTGTTTCGTTGATTCAGCGATTCATGTGGATGTCAAGGTATGACAACGTTAAAGTATAATTTTGTTAGTACATTTTACATATTTGTAGCCCATTGCTGACTAGTAGAGTGGGTTTATACACTGAGCGTACAAAACATTAGGAACACCTGCTCTTTCCATGACATAGACTGACCAGGTGAAAGCTATGATCCCTAATTGATGTCACTTGTTAAATCTACTTCAATCATTGTAGATGAAGGGAAGGGGACAAGTTAGAGAATGATTTTTAAGCCTTGATACAATTGAGACATGGATTGTGTGCCATTCAGAGGGTGTTTTTATTTGAACTGGGTATGGTAGTAGGTGCCAGGCGCACCGGGTTGAGTGTCAAAAACTGCAACGCTGCTGGGTTTTTCACGCTCAACAGTTTCCTGTGTGTATCAATAATGGTCCACCACCCAAAAGACATCCAGCCAACTTGACACAACTGTGGGGAGAATTGGAGTCAAAATGGGCCAGCATCCCTGTGGAACACTTTCAACACCTTGTAGAGCCATGCTCTGACGAATTGAGGCTGTTCTGAGGGCAAAAGGGGGGTGCAATGCAATATTAGGAAGGTGTTCCTAATGTTTTGTACATTCATCACAGTATGTCCAGGCAGTATGCTTATGGCTACTGATAGCCTAGTTGAATTAAAGAAGTTGAACATTAACCTGAAATGGATAATCATGGAATGAGATGCAGCCAAGTAAAAATGTGTAAGACTTTCATCATAACTCTTGATACAGTAGGTATTTTTAACCTTCCCTCAGGACTACTATGGGAAGACCCTGAAGAAAACGTCTGACCTGAAGAGTAATGCATGCTTAGCCCCGTCTCAGCCCATCCCAGCCTTCATCCTCAAGGCTCTGAAGAAGATCCATCCTGAAGTCACAGCCAAGTGGGTTCACTATTGTAACATTGTACTTACAATGTAATGACATTTTGATAACATCAGTGGTATCATAAGTCATTTTCACACATAATTGCATGTGTGTGTCTTTCTGTCTCTGTCGGTCTGTGTCTGCCTGCTTGCCTGTAGATTGTTAAGGATACGATTGTTGTGAATAAGATCATCCATCAGATCATTGAATCATCCATGAATAACTGTTACACTTGATTCAATTCACTCACCATGTAGCCCTTGACCTGCTGTTGTTCTGTCAGGTACTATGGGTGTGGGCTGGTGGTCCCAGAGTGTCTGGAGGGCTGCAGGCTGCTGGACCTGGGCAGTGGCAGTGGGAGAGACTGCTACATGCTCAGCCAACTGGTCGGGGAGAAGGGCCACGTCACAGGCATCGACATGACTGAGGACCAGGTACACAACTGTGTGGTGTGGTGGTGACCATTCAATTAAAATGTTTTTAACATCATAAAGGGCAATTGCTGAACACAACACTTTGTGGTGCTTGTTTACAGTGCCTTGCAAAAGTATTCATCCCCTTTGTAATGCAACGAAATAGGAAAAATGCCAACCTGTAATTTTAAATGGATTTTTATTTGGAATTCATATAATGGACATACACAAAATAGTCCAAATTGGTGAAGTGAAATGAAAAAAATTACTTAGTCCCCAAAAAATGTAATGGAAAAGTAGTGCGTGCTTATGTATTCACCCCCCTTTGCTATGAAGCCCCTAAATAAGATCTGGTGCAACCAATTACCTTCAGAAGTCACATAATTAGTTAGATTGCACACAGGTGGACTTTATTTAAGTGTCACATGGTCTGTCACATGATCTCAGTATATATACACCTGTTCTGAAAGGCCCCAGAGTCTGCAACACCACTAAGCAAGGGGCACCATGAAGACCACGTAGCTCTCCAAACAAGCCAGGGACAAAGTTGTGGCGAAGTACAGATCACGGTTGGGTGATAAAAAATATCTGAAACTTTGAACATCTCACAGAGCACCATTAAATCCATTATAAAAAAAATGGAAAGAATATGGCACCACAACAAACCTACCAAGAGAGGGCCGCCCACCAAAACTCACGGACCAGGTAAGGAGGGCATTAATCAGAGAGGCAACAAAGAGACCAAAGATAACCCTGAAGGAGCTGCAAAGCTCCACAGCGGAGATTGGAGTATCTATCCATAGGAACACGTTAAGCCGTGCACTCCACAGGGCTGGGCTTTATGGAAGTGTGGCCAGAAAAAAAGCCATTGCTTAAAGAAAAAATAAGCAAACACGTTTGGTGTTCGCCAGCAGGCATTTGGGAGACTCCCCAAATACATGGAAGGTACTCTGGTCAGATGAGACTAAAATTGAACTTTTTGGCCATCAAGGAAAACGCTATGTCTGGTGCACACCCAACACCTCTCATCACCCCGAGAACACCATCCCCACAGTGAAGCATGGTGGTGGCAGCATCATGCTGCGAGGATGTTTGTCATCGGCAGGGACTAGGAAACTGGTCAGAATTGAAGGAATGATGGATGGCGCTAAATACGGGGAAATTCTTGAGGGAAACCTGTTTCAGTCTTCCAGAGATTTGAGACTGGGACGGAGGTTCACCTTTCAGCAGGACAATGATTTTAAGCATACTGCTAAAGCAACACTTGAGTGGTTTAAGGGGAACCATTTAAATGTCTTGGAATGTCCTAGTCAAAGCCCAAACCTCAATCGAATTGAGAATCGGTGGTATGACTTAAAGATTGCTGTACACCAGTGGAACCCATCCAACTTGAAGGAGCTGGAGCAGTTTTGCCTTGAAGAATGGGCAAAAATCCCAGTGGCTAGATGTGCCAAGCTAATAGAGACACCCCAAGAGACTTGCAGCTGTAATTGCTCTACAAAGTATTGACTGAGGGGAGGGGGTGAATAGTTATGCACGCTCAAGTTTTTTGTCTAATTTGTTTGTTTGTTTCACATTTTTTTTAATTTTGTATCTTCAAAGTGGTGTGCATGTTGGGTAAATCAATTTATACAAACCACCCCCAAAATACATTTTAATTCCAGGTTGTAAGGCAACAAAATAGGAAAAATGCCAAGGGGGGTGAATAGTTTCGCAAGCCACTGTATGTATGTGCAAGCCAAATTCCCCTTTTTTTCTGTTCTTGTTTTGGAGTTCTGTTTCGGTCCTGGGAACACATCCGTTTTTCTTTCTTTATAGCTTGAGGTTGCCAGAAAGTACGTGGACCACCACACGCAGGAGTTTGGATACGGGAAGCCCAACGTGGACTTTGTTCAGGGCTACATCGAGGCTCTAAAGGAGGCTGGACTCAAGGAGAACTCCTTCGATATCATCATGTAAGATGCCATTGTTGGTTGTTTGTTTACCCTTGAAAGATTACAGTTCATTTTTACAGTAATATCATAGTGATTAGTGTACGGTGAGGGTTCATTATTTGCCCCTTTTGTTGTGCGACAGATCCAACTGTGTGGTGAATTTGTCCCCAGACAAGAGAAAAGTATTGAGTGATGCTTACCGCGTGCTGAAGGTACACTGTGTGCTATAACGTATCATGTAGAAATCCGGTAATTACAACCAACAAAACTTCAATGAACCCTTTCAAGCTTGTAAGGAAGGTTCATGTCATGCTCCAGTCCTTAGAAGTCAAATGCTGTTACTGTACTTAAACGTGTCAGTGAAAAGTAATTCAGAAAGAGAATCCTTGCTTGGTAACATTGAAATGCAGCAGACACATTTCAGTTGAGCGCATCGTTGTACAACTGACTAGGCATCCTTCTTTCCCTTTCGTTCACGTCTTCTAAGCCTGCACACTAAAGATGTTTGCTACTCTCTCTGGTTGTCAGGATGGAGGAGAGCTGTACTTCAGTGATGTCTATAGTAGCAGTAAGCTCTCCGATGAGATCAAGAATCACAAAGTCCTGTGGGGTGTGTATGTCTACTAAGCAGCTTCTGTATTACATTTCACACTGCTTTAGACTGGTTCCAGCCGCTATTTATATTTGTAGGACCAGCAGCAGTTAATAACCTAGGTGAACTGTAGATGTTAACGCTGTCGTTAGGGGAGTGTTTAGGCGGAGCGCTTTGGTGGGAGGACCTAGTGCGATTGGCTCAGGAGGTGGGATTCAGCCCCCCGCGATTGGTCACGGCCAACGTCATCACCGTGGACAACATGGAACTGGAGGCCGTCCTAGGTGAGATAAGTTGACTCGTCTTAAAACATGAGATGGTGACATTTTTCCATCAGCTCTTAACCATATAAGTTACCATATAGCGGTTACATTGTTAACATACTGGGTCTATAGCATTGATACGTGGGACCCCACATTTTTAAGATTGACTGTTCAACACGTTGGTATTTCTTCTGGAATTACAGGTGACTACAAGTTTGTCTCTGCCACCTACCGTCTCTTCAAGATCCCCAAAATCTCTAACAAAGGCTCTCTGGTCATATACAATGGCAACATCACTGGTTTTGAGGAGAGTCTGGAGTTTGACGCTCAGTACACATTCAAGGTTTGTACAAGATACTGTTTTGTGTTTTTCTGCCAAATGGAGTTGGGCTTTGCTCCTCTCCAATATGAGTATGTTTGTGTTGTATGGGGAAGTTAAAAGCAGAGCAGAAAACACATTTCCCATGTAACAGTTTGGCAAATAAAGTCATATTGGATCATATTGATCCTAGATCTGTGCCCGGTGTGTTTTACACAGTGAGTAATATTTGTGTTTGTGTGTGTCTCAACCCAGGTGGATGAGGTAGTGGAGGTGGATGGAGAGGTGGCCAGCATCCTCAGCCACTCCAGGTTTGCTGAGGAGTTCACTTTCCAACCGCCCGGGGTACCTGCTGGATGTAGTGTAAAGAAACCCAAGGTTTGTACCAATTCCAGGACAATTGCACCTAATGTGTCATAATACTCTGAGTTTTAGATGTGGTTGCAGGGTGTGTGTATAAATGTCATGATGTGTGTGGTATAAAGTTCATGACACATCCACTGACACCTTCCCACTGTGAATTCCAAATTGACCCCTAGCCCCTACGCATGCACGCACACAGACACACACACCAAGGTCAAGCAGATGTGCTGCAGTCACAACTAGGCTGTGTTAAAGTCCTGCTGGGAACCGGTAACCAGGAAGGAATGCATGTCCTCCCGTCAGCCAATGGAATGTCTCAATGTCTTCTTATCATGGTCCCTCATGGTCACTGAAACCACACACACACATTAGCGCAAGCACAAAACACACACACACACTGAGGACTATATTTGGTTTGATTATGTTTCCTACAGTTTGAATCTTTTCATACTCCCTACACATTCTTCAGGCTGTGGGTGTTCAGTTTAGCCTTGATCCTAAGGAGGCTGAGGCTGGTTGAGGTCTCATCCAGGTTGTATTCTCGTGACAAGTTTTACAATGCTTTATACACTGTATTATAATTGCATCATAATGCATTACACCTGTTGTCTCTCAGTCAAGGGTTACCAGTAGCTTTGGGACACATCATCGGTAGTCTGTGTGTTGGTTGAGCTCCCTGAGTTGTGCATCGTTCTGGTGGTTGGCGACGGAAAAGAACCATACCACATTGTGGCCGGCTTCACCTACAACAAAAAAAGATGTCCTTCGCTATCAAATAAACATCTGAATCCAACTTTTGTCCAAACCGCATCATATTCCTGCTGTGTGAACAGTGGTAGATTTAGTGGTAGGAAGTCTTGTGTGAAGGGAGGGGTCAAACTTGGAAGGAATATGGTGCGGTTTGGGTAAAAGTTGTATTCTGATGTTTATTTTATAGCGAGGGACTTATTTCACTTTATGTTTGGTAAGTAGAGTTCCTAGAGATTATACATATGCTTTTGTTGACAGGACATTTTTTGGGGTGTAGCTGGCTATAATGTGGAATGGTTATTTTCCGTCGCCAACCACCAGAACGAGGCACAACTCAGGGAGTCCAACCAGTACACAGACTACTGATGTTGTGTCCCAAAGCTACTGGTAACCCTTTACTGAGAGACCATAGGTGTTGTGTCCCCAAGCTAGTTACCAGGTACTTTATTTAGTTCGCTCCTAACTCTAGTTTAGGTGATTATTATCTCTACCTTTTAGACTCTCTGTTGCAAGTGAACTCAAAGGGCAAACAGATCAGGGCCTGTATTCACAAAGCATCTCAGTGTAGTAGTGCTGATCTAGGATCTGTCCATATAATCTTATCTTATAATGACCTAAAAGGCAAACACTGATCCTAGATCAGCATTCCTCCTCTGAGATGCTTTGTGGATACGGGCCCAGGTCATGATCTCATGCCGTAATAAACTGTATGGAAAGTATGTACAGCTTGAAAAGATAAACTCATGGCAGATAAAAACATATTGCATAGTCACAAGTACCGATTCAGGGTCGCTGACAGCAGTTGCATAATATGACACAACATGGAGTTTGATATGTAATGTAATAATAATGTGATTTAAATGGTTATTATTTAAATAATATTATTTAAATGGTATTTCTCTGTAATTAACTTTAAAAACATTGCTGAATTGACTGGAGGTTAAATGGAATGGACCTTAAACTTGTAAGATAGTGGAGTTATTATCATATAAGGTTATTTTATAACGCACTACCATGACGTTGTGTAAATATGGCATGCGGTGTTTTTCAGTGATTTCCAGGGAAACCCTGTGCTGTCTGTCATGCTGTGTCTCATTGCAGGTGGGCACGGTGAATCCCTTTGAACTGGTGCTGCAGCTGGGGAGTGCAACTGTCTCTTCTGCCACAGAGGGGTGCTGTGGTGCAGAGTCATCCTGTTGCAAGTGATGGCGTACCCAAGATACGAGAGAGACACAGAGAATGATTATACTGTGTATGAATGAACAATAATTGTAATTCATGTCAAACTATGGATTTTTGTCAAGCCTTAAATTAGGCTCATGTGTTAATTGTATAACTCTGTGAATATTATCATAATCCAAACACATTTCCGGCAGTGAAGAAGTGGTCAGTGTGTCTCTCTTTAATGAAGTTGGCCTTAGATTTCAAGATGGGTGTGTGGGAGAGAAATGCAAAAAATATATCCACGGCAGTGGAGGCTGGTGTGAGGAGCTATTGGAGGATATGCTCATTCTAATGGCAGAAATGGAATGAATGGAACGGTATCAAACATCGCAAATATGGAAACCACGCTTGACTCCGTTCCATTAATACCATTCCAGCCATTACAATGAGCCCGTTCTCCTATATCTCCTTCCACCAGCCTCCACTGATCCACAGGGGAACTCACAATCGGAATATCAGTTATATTCTTAGTATTTTAATTTCATTCATAAACAACCAAAGTTTCGACTAAGTATTTTTCAAGGGTGTGCTTTGTGAGGAAACTCCTGCAGTCTGTATTCATACAAGTTCAAGTGAACAACGGGTGTCAACAATTAGTCATTTCAATTAGACAGTTGGTTAGCAATCAAGTCACAGTTGACAATATATTTCTATATACCATGTTTACAAAGGTATACATATTAGACAACACATTCAGACAGAATCATAGGTCAACATGATATATACACTGAGTGTACAAAACATTAAGAACAGCTTCCTAATATTGAGTTGCACCCCCCCTCAGAACAGCCTGGATTCATCTCGGCATGGACTCTACAAAGTGTTGAAAGCGATCTACAGGGATGCTGGCCCATGTTGACTCCAATGCTTCCCACCATTGTGTCAAGTTTCTACTTGTGTATGTACTGACATGTATTTGTAACTGATAGACACACACACACCATACATGTTAGTGTTTTTAGATGGTATTTTTCATTGTCTGTCAGACCCCAGTAAGACTAGCTGTCACCATTGGCGTTGGCTAATTGGGATCCTAATAAGTCAACATCAAACTAAGTTGGCTGGATGGTGGATCATCATTGATACACACAGGAAACTGTTGAGTGTGAAAAACCAGAATAATTGCAGTTCTTGACACAAATCGGTGTGCCTGGCACCTACTAGCATACCCTGTTCAAAGGCGTCTTGTCTTGCCCATTCCCCCTTTGAATTTCCTGCTATTCTACACATTTTGTCATAGGGTGGAGGCAAATGTTTAATTGATGATCAATGCAGTGTTGCCAACTTAGCAACTTTGTCGCTATATTTAGCGAGTATTCAGACCCCTCTAGCGACACATTTTCAAAAAAGCGACTAGCGACAAATCTAGCAACTTTTTCTGGTGTTATTGGAGACTTTTGGAGACTGACATGAAAGCACGTATCGTTCTTACTCTTCTCAACGAGCAGTGGGTGCTGCCGTGGGCCCCACCCCAGTCCCAAAGCATTCACAGGCGGGCCAGTCCTCGCGCAGCAGTCGTTCCAATCTGCAGTCAGAGCAGGAGATGTTCACCCCTCCTCGTCCAGACTGCAAATGAATCGCGCATGCGGAAGCCGCCGCTGGCTGATCCTGCCCTGGCTTACATTCAGGGCGGGATGTAAATGTAAAAAACGAAACAAAAAAAATAAACTAAGTAACTCCGCCAGAGTGTCTCTTTTGGGTCACTTTTGCCGGATCCCAAGCCCAGATAAAGGAGGGTTGGAATTGTGACATAAAAAACCCAAAGAATCGACAGAATAAAGTTTATTTGTAGTTCTAAACATATTTAGGGTGTTTTTTACTCACTTTTTGTCTCTCCCACAACGTTATTCCTCTCTCCTACAGCGTCCATCACAATTACATGCACATGGCCAATTATGCAAATTAGGTTATGACGTCATTTAGAGACTTCTAGCGACTTTTAGGGCAGCCAATAGCTACTTTCCTTACTGAGGAGTTGGCAACATTGGAATGTGCCCCACGCCGGTCAGTAATTCGACCATGCTAACAACACGTTTAGATAGCTGGCCACTAGACTCATTTAACAATCAAACACACGTAGCTGACACGGGGTAACTGAGTGACTGCTGATGCACAACCACATTTCGAAATTGCATCTTGTGTATACTATTATTCTAACTCTCAACAGTATGTTGAGACCCCGACTGAGTTAAAAAAAAATAATAATCCGCATGCCTACAAAAGGGCCGCATGCAGCCAGTTGCCCATCCCCGGTCTATTTCATTGGAAGGGCAGGTGTTCATCATATTTTGTAAACCATTTTATAAAATAAAATAACATTGTATTGGTCGCATACAAATAATTAGCAGATGTTATTGCTGGTGTAGCGAAATGCTCCCATGACTTGTGCAAAGGCCAAACAATACTGATACAAATAAATCTAAACAAAACATGGCTGTGATACAGTAGGCTAAATGTTTTTCAATCAAAAAGAGATCGAGTTCCTCATTACGTCCCTAGGAGAGAGTGTCCAGGTAGTGGACCAGGAAGCATGATCGTTTTACTAGTTATCATGCCTAAGGGGCATGTGAACCTTCTCTATCGCGATGAACTTGATCGAGTGTTGTAATGTCCTGATTGAATTCTGTGCTTGGCGACACGAGACTGCTGATTGTTTCTACGAATGGATGACTTATGGTGATGCGGTCCTTACGTTGTCGCTTAGCACGTAGGCCTACGCTGCCTATTAGCCTGTTCTAGAGAATTTGTAGGAACTGCTCATTCATATCTGTATGTGAGACTAACACTGCTGCTTTGTCCTCTCGCTTCCAGGAACAGGGATACAAGGACACCTGGATAAAGACAGCCTACAATCGAGCAAAAGACACTGAGAGAGATCAATTGCTGAGGCATGCACAAAATTGAGAAATAATATTTGTGTGTTTTCACTTCTACCTTTACACCGCTCTTCAGCAATTATGAACATTTTAAATTAACATTGGCACATATTGACGTTTGATTCCAAATTCAAATATGTAGGCTATTCAAAGACCCTCCCCTGTTCGCCTATAGGAGAGCACGCAATCTCAGAGATGCACTGCTCCAATCAGATGTGGGTGCGCGTCTACAGCGCTCCCAACTGCGCACAGTTGGACACAATCCCTGCCACAACTACATCCATTGTCATAACACCTATAGACTAGTTAGCTGACGATGTCTAGAAAACTTTGCGCGCGCTTCAAAGGCGCAGAAGTCCATGTGTTGTGGTTCTGGATGGCCAGATAGCTAGCAAAAATGACAAGAAACTGCCCTGTGGTGAATTGTAAGTGGCTCGTTTCTGTTAGTTGTATCTTGTTCTTGATACCAGGTATTTTTAGTTGTTGGTTATTTGACTGTCACCTCAATGATGACATGGCTAAAATTCGCTAGCTACCTAACCAACAACTGTAACAATGTATTTGAGAGACAACAAGTGTTCATGGTGCAACTGTATTTATGTTTTCAATAAATATTGGCGACTAACTGTAGTTGACACGTTATCAACAATCTAAGCCAACCCTGTCGGTGTTGTTGATAAACAACCAGCCCCTGAAGAGCACGGAAATATTCCATCACCCGGGAACAGGAAAAAAAAACATATATCTGTAGTAGAACCACATGTGCTTCACCTGATGTTGTTTATTTGCTTTGTTCCATGTTCTGATATGTCAGGCAGAATAGGACTATTATCCATGGGTTGACATGTGTGCCTTTGTCATCATAATCCCCGATTGGACAGATAATGACTCTACTACCTCAATGTGATGTTGTAATACTATCCTAACTATCCCTCTGTTTTTTAAATGATGCCCAATGCCTACTTTGTGAAAGTAGCCCATTGAAATGTGATTCTTGCATAACACCGCGTCATGCGTAGGCTAAATTGCCTATTAATGATGGGTGATTATTAATTAATTTGCACACATTGTATGATATAATTAATTATTTTCACACCAGAACAATGTAGACTACAGTATTCAAAAGAAAATGTCTTATACATGCGTCTAGGCATTTTGCGTAATTATCTGTTTATTAGGCTAATATTACGCATGGCAATTACTGTACGTTTTGTCTATCTATATAATTTCCAATGCCTATCATGTATTTGTATTGGTTTGGTTGGTCAACCAACCCTCCCTACAATTAGGCTTTGCAGATCATCTTTAAATAGCCTACAAGACATACCATACCCTCAGCAATAAAATGCATTGTGACTGCTTGTTTGGTCATCTTAAGGAACTAATCTAAAATGCATAAAGAATGTCACATGGCCTAAAAGCATGCATTCCATTCAGCCTGCTGAAACAACTCTCTCCCTCTACCTCTCGCTCTCCTCTGCAATGGAGAGAACATTGCATAATGACGCACCATTCACCCCACCCAGATAAATCAAATATTATGGATCTACCCACCAATTCATTATTTATTGGTTGCCTCTGAAATCCATCTGAAAAAGTCACGAGGAAAGTGTCTTGGGCTTTTTTGCGTGAGGTGCGCTTGTTTTGGAATTTCATTCGTTGGAGCTGCGGCGAAAACTCCGCCCCCGTCCAACTGCCGCACTGGATTGGGTGCTACCGTCGTCTGTCTCCGGGACATCAGGGGAGGCACGAGTTCGCTCTAGGAGGAATCAGTTTCGGACTCGTAGTGGAACCAAGCGCTTGGGTCCCCGATGCTGCACAAATCACGGCGACCCCCGGTGGAGATGAAGGCGGACTCCGATTGGCTCTGATTTTTAAAAGCCCTTTTCATTCAGGAGGTTGCCCATTATCAACATGGCTGAGCCGTCGGCCCCAGTACCCTCTGCAAAAATGGCGTCACTTAGCCGGGTTCGAGCTCTGACGATGATTTTCTTAACTGTCAGCGGTTGTTTGGTCACCTCGACAAGTGGCAAGGAAGGCGGGGTAGAGTCGGACACGGTTATCATCGGGCTCCGGTTGGAGGACACGGACGACATTTCCTTTATGGATAGGGGCTACCTACGGGTGAGTGAACGGTCTCGTGTCAAATTGAGGGTATACGGGCAGAACATAAACAACGAGACCTGGTCCAAAATTTCATTTACGGAACACGAGCAGATCCGACCAGTCGAGGACATCGACAGCTTGTCGGGGGACAACGGGAGCAAAGAGGATACGTCCGCGCATCCCTGCGGTATCAGGACCTCGGATATAATCATCTTGCCCAACATCATTCTAAGTCGCAGAACGTCGGGAGTAGTTGAAATCGAGGTCAAACCCCTTCGAAAAACCGAGAGGAGTAAATCGTATTACCTGTGCATCGCCACCTCGACACCTGCCCACCACGCCGCCGGCCTGCACGACCCGTGGACCGAAAACACCTGGATTTACCACGACGGAGATGACACTAAAGTGATAGTTGTGGAAGAGAAGAGGTTTCTGCTCCCCTTCTGGCTTCAAGTAATCTTTATTTCCATGTTGCTGTGTCTGTCAGGCATGTTCAGCGGGTTGAACTTGGGACTGATGGCTCTGGACCCGATGGAGCTCCAAATAGTCCAGAATTGTGGCACAGAGATGGAGAAGAATTATGCCAAAAAGATAGAGCCAGTTAGGAGCCAAGGGAATTACCTGCTTTGCTCACTTCTCCTAGGCAACGTGCTCGTGAATACAACTCTAACTATCTTATTTGATGATATTGCAGGTTCTGGGCTGATAGCTGTGGTGATGTCAACTATTGGAATTGTCATCTTTGGAGAGATTGTCCCTCAAGCCATATGCTCAAGACATGGCCTTGCTGTTGGAGCTAACACCATTTTCCTCACCAAGTTTTTCATGCTGCTCACCTTCCCCGCGTCATACCCAGTGAGCAAACTTCTAGATTACCTTTTGGGCCAAGAGATAGGCACTGTGTACAACCGCGAGAAGCTTTTGGAGATGCTCCGAGTCACGGATCCGTACAATGATCTGGTCAAAGAGGAGTTGAACATCATTCAGGGCGCCTTGGAACTACGGACTAAGACGGTGGAGGACGTGATGACCCCGCTAAGAGATTGTTTTATGATTCCAGGTGATGCTATCCTCGACTTCAACACCATGTCTGAAATCATGGAGAGCGGCTACACGCGCATCCCCGTGTTCGAGGGCGAGAGGTCCAACATTGTGGATCTATTGTTCGTGAAGGACCTGGCGTTTGTCGACCCAGACGATTCTACGCCGCTGAAAACCATCACTAAGTTTTACAGCCATCAGCTGCATTTTGTGTTCAATGACACCAGGCTGGATGCCATGCTGGAGGAGTTCAAGAAAGGTGAGAGGGGTTTCATTTTTTATTGGCCGACTGTATCCTGTCAATCAAATGATCATGCCATTTCAAGCAAAAAGTGTGATGACTGTTCCATCACGGCTTTCATTATGGCATGTCTACGGTCTAGCGATTCATTGCAAATGTGAGAATGACGTTTCATCGGAACACAGACCGATTATATAATAACCTAGAGAGACAAGTGTTGCTACGCATTAGTAAGCAGTCAATTCACTGGATTACGTCTCCACTGAAGATTCCAATTCATGTCAACATATTTATGGCATTTTATAGTTAGGGAAAACATCACAATCTTCAATCAGGGGGTATTTGCCTCTGGGAATAACACTGTCCCAGTTCCTTGACTGGATGTATAATGTCACACACTTGACATAATAATATCCAGATCAGATCCCCTACTATGATAATACTATGACATCATAGAGAGCTCGAAGACCTTTTCCCTCTGGAAGATGGTCAAGTAATGTGTGTCTTACTGTCTAATAACAGATTACTGTCATTTAAAACTTGACTGAGACACATGAATGACCTCATAGCACAGATGGCCTGCTGTCCTTCAGGTGTCTCCTTGATGTCCCAAGTGTTTCAAGTGTATAAACAAAGATGTTAAGTCAAACCACAAAACCCGACTTTCAGGAAGATGGAGTGTGGCGTTGCTCCATCTTGAAGGATGTCACGAAAAATCCCAGATACAATAAAGAAAAGAGGCGAGGTGAGGTGGGGAGGAATGGCATCCTAAAGTAGCTGGCTGCCATTCCTTGTCAGAGATGTACGGGCACATTTGTTGTCACCTCTTGGGTCATTTCCAGCAAAGAAAAAGTGGAGAGGGGGAATGTTCATGTTATCTTTCACCATCACTTCCATTCCTGTTAATGTTCACACGGTTCCCCTCCCACTCTCTCTCTCTCTCTCTCTCTCTCTCTCTCTCTCTCTCTCTCTCTCTCTCCCTCCCACTCTCTCTCTCTCTCTCTCTCTCTCTCTCTCTCTCTCTCTCTCTCTCTCTCTCTCTCTCTCTCTCTCTCTCTCTCTCTCTCTCTCTCTCTCTAACCACCCCTCTCCCCCTCTTTGGTTTGTGACTTGCATTAGGAAATTCATTCATGGGAATGGTACAACCGCGTCAGTGCTAAGGTTATCAGGTGGGGGCATCTTGTATGAGAACCTGCTTAAATCCCCTCCTCTCCCTACTCTAAGTTGTGTGCATTGCCTCTGAATGATAGTGGTGATAACTCCCTTCGTCCTGCCCACTGGAATGCAGTCTTGTGAATAATGAATAACTCCTCTCTCTTAACACCCACGGAGTTACACTTTATGACATAGTTATTCACTTTGTAACGTTTTCATTTTAAGGTGTGTTTTGGTTTCGTCACAGTCTGACACTGACAATCACACATGTCTGTTGATAGCAGGAACGATATACGTTTTGATCAAGCAGCTTCTGTGCACACGGTTGTTACGTCATTACAGTTGTTACGTCATTATGGTTGTTACATCATTACAGTTGTTATATCATAAACATTTTTACATCATTACGGTTGTTACATCATTACAGTTGTTACGTCATTACGGTTGTTACATCATTACGGTTGTTACATCATTACAGTTGTTACGTCATTATGGTTGTTACGTCATTACGGTTGTTACATCATTACGGTTGTTACATCATTACGGTTGTTACGTCATTACGGTTGTTACATCATTACAGTTGTTACGTCATTATGGTTGTTACGTCATTACGGTTGTTACATCATTACGGTTGTTACGTCATTATGGTTGTTACGTCATTACGGTTGTTACATCATTACGGTTGTTACATCATTACGGTTGTTACGTCATTACGGTTGTTACATCATTACGGTTGTTACGTCATTATGGTTGTTACGTCATTACGGTTGTTACATCATTACGGTTGTTACGTCATTACGGTTGTTACGTCATTACGGTTGTTACATCATTACGGTTGTTACGTCATTATGGTTGTTACGTCATTACGGTTGTTACATCATTATGGTTGTTACGTCATTACGGTTGTTACATTACGGTTGTTACATCATTACAGTTGTTACGTCATTACGGTTGTTACGTCATTACGGTTGTTACATCATTACGGTTGTTACATCATTACGGTTGTTACGTCATTACGGTTGTTACATCATTACGGTTGTTACGTCATTACGGTTGTTACGTCATTACGGTTGTTACATCATTACGGTTGTTACATCATTACGGTTGTTACATAATTACGGGTGTTACATCATTACGTTTTTTATATCATTACGGTTGTTACATCATTACAGTTGTTACATCATTACGGTTGTTACATCATTACGGTTGTTACATCATTACGGTTGTTACATCATTACGGTTGTTACATAATTACGGGTGTTACATCATTACGGTTTTTATATCATTACGGTTGTTACATCATTACGGTTGTTACATCATTACGGTTGTTACATCATTACGGTTGTTACATCATTACGGTTGTTACATCATTACGGTTGTTACATAATTACGGGTGTTACATCATTACGGTTGTTACATCATTACGGTTGTTACATCATTACGGTTGTTACATCATTACGGTTGTTACATCATTACGGTTGGTACATAATTACGGGTGTTACATCATTACGGTTTTATATCATTACGGTTGTTACATCATTACGGTTGTTACATCATTACGGTTGTTACATCATTACGGTTGTTACATCATTACGGTTGTTATATCATAAACATTTTTACATCATTACGGTTGTTACATCATTACAGTTGTTACGTCATTACGGTTGTTACATCATTACGGTTGTTACATCATTACAGTTGTTACGTCATTACGGTTGTTACGTCATTATGGTTGTTACGTCATTACGGTTGTTACATCATTACGGTTGTTACATCATTACGGTTGTTACGTCATTACGGTTGTTACGTCATTACGGTTGTTACATCATTACGGTTGTTACGTCATTACGGTTGTTACATCATTATGGTTGCTACGTCATTACGGTTGTTACATCATTACAGTTGTTACATCATTACAGTTGTTACGTCATTACGGTTGTTACGTCATTACGGTTGTTACATCATTACGGTTGTTACATCATTACGGTTGTTACGTCATTACGGTTGTTACATCATTACGGTTGTTACGTCATTGCGGTTGTTACGTCATTACGGTTGTTACATCATTACGGTTGTTACATCATTACGGTTGTTACATAATTACGGGTGTTACATCATTACGTTTTTTATATCATTACGGTTGTTACATCATTACGGTTGTTACATCATTACGGTTGTTACATCATTACGGTTGTTACATAATTACGGATGTTACATCATTACGGTTTTTATATCATTACGGTTGTTACATCATTACGGTTGTTACATCATTACGGTTGTTACATCATTACGGTTGTTACATAATTACGGGTGTTACATCATTACGGTTGTTACATCATTACGGTTGTTACATCATTACGGTTGTTACATCATTACGGTTGGTACATAATTACGGGTGTTACATCATTACGGTTTTTATATCATTACGGTTATTACATCATTACGGTTGTTACATCATTACGGTTGTTACATCATTACGGTTGTTACATCATTACGGTTGTTACATCATTACCGTTGTTACATCATTACGGTTTTTATATCATTACGGTTGTTACATCATTACGGTTGTTACATCATTATGTTTTTTACATCATTACGGTTGTTACATCATTATGGTTGTTACATCATTACGTTTTTTACGTCATTATGGTTGTTATATCATTACGGTTGTTACATCATTACGGTTGTTAGATCATTACGGTTGTTACATCATCACATTTTTTACATCATTACGGTTGTCACATCATTACGGTTGTTATATCATTACATTTTTTACATCATTACGGTTGTTACATCATTACGGTTGTTACATCATTACGGTTGTTACATCATTACAAGACTTAAAAAGACTACTTACACTTTGTGGCCTATCATACTTAACTTTAAGACTGGTTGTGACTATGTTCATCTAGTCAATAGCTTTTTATGACTATGATTTCACTGAATTTCACTGTAATTTAGGCATTTTATAGTCATTATTCAAGCGCTAGTGTTTGTTTTGGTTTATTGTCAAATCCGATTAACGAGAAGTAAATTAATGGAAAAAATAACCGTGCTTGTCGAAGTAGCCTTGTTTTCAAGGCTAATGTATAATATGTTACATATTATGCATATTCATTAATTTGGTCACATTCATTTGAAGGTTTCTGTCAGTGATGAAAATCTTTACAGAAACCATGGTGTGATTACTTCAAATTAGGTTTCTATTAATATAGTGGACAACTGTATGCATTTGCATTTGCGTAATGGATTCATTAATGCATGGATATGATTAGCATACTAGAAGGTGGTCAGAACAGAACAGCAGCTGCATTGATAATCTTATATATTATATGATATTGCTGACCTATGGCCAGTCCTTTTGACATCATCAGTGATCCCAGAACATGACCCCTATAACCCCCATTATCTACCATCACAGCTCTCATTCACTAAAACCAACAGCCTGGTTATTTTACCTTCAGTTTAAAACACCAGCTTCACATAGCTAAAAATGCTATATTTTTGGTTATGGAAAATATATTTCACGATACAGTGATTCTCTACACGATACTTGCTTGTTTTGTCACAAACTGAAATTAGGCGAATTATTAGAATTTTAGCAACCAGGAAATGTTGGAGCGATTTCTGCATAGTGCATCTTTAAGAACGGGAAGCATAGAAATGATGCACATAGAACAGATCTACCGCTTCTTAGACTTGCTTTCAGTGAGAATGACGGATCTATAACTCCTATTTCTGTGTGAATTTGGTTGGGTCGCCCAAAAAGTTACATATTGCAGCTTTAAAGTTCTAGATATATCCTTTTTGTAGATTGTACATATAGGTAAGGTACGTCAGACTAAACCCTAGTCCTCCAGGTTCCAGCCTCCCAGCAAGGCCACGAGGCCAGGTGCCAGTGCAGTCTTTGGGTTTCTGTTCTTGGCTCTGCTCCAGAGGGAACTCGCCTTCCTTCCGTCCAACCTCTGGAGCGGTTGTAAATCCTGAGGAAGGGAGGTCAAAGTTTCTCGTCAATCTGCCTCTAGTCACGGCACCACACTCGGTTCAAAGTGCTTTGTATTGTAAGTCATTGTTAATTAATTTGACTGCCTCTTGTGGAGCTGGTTGCTGCACAGCCGTCTGAAGTTGGGTTGAAGAAAGAAAGAGAAAAGCCTCCCGCCACATCTGCTCCAACAGCCACATACTTTAGAGATACACTGAGTGGAAAAAACATTAGGAACACCTGCTCTTTCCATGACACAGACTGACCAGGTAAATCCAGGTGAAATCTGTGATCCCTTATGGATGTCACTTGTTAAATCCACTTCAGTCAGTGTATGTGAAAGGGAGGAGACAGGTTAAAAAAATATTTTTAAGCCTTGATACAATTGAGACATGGATTGTGTATGTGTGTCATTCAGAGGGTGAATGGGCAAGACAAAAGGTTTAAATGCCTTTGAACGGGGTATGGTAGTAGGTGCCAGGCACACCGGTTTGTGTCAAGAACTCCACCGTTGCTGGGTTTTTCACGCTCAACAGTTTCCCGTGTGTATCAAGAATGGTCCACCATCCAGAGGACATCCAGCCAACTTGACACAACTGTGGGAAGCATTGGAGTCAACATGGGTCAGCATCCCTGTGGAACGCCTTTGACACCATGTTGAGTCCATGCCTCTATGTATTGAGGTGTTCTGAGGGTGGGGGGGGGGGGTGCAACACAATCTTAGGAAGGTGTTCCTAATGTTTGGTATACTCAGTGTAAAGCACATGAAAAGCGTAATTAGTTTTACTTTTGAAGTCATGTTTTTGAGGATTCTGAATTAGCCGTTTCTTGCTGGCTCTGTTTGTGGTTGAAGAGGATGCTTTCACTTTCTGCACTGCAACTGTAAAGTAAACCAGCTTCCACCTGAAGAGTGAGAAGGAGCACAAAAAACTTTAAAAACTGTGGTGGCAGTTCTTAATACTATGCCCCCATGCTAAGGTTCAGGTTGGTGGCTTGACCTAAGGAATCATAGCCTGGTTCCTCTCTAGGTTTCTTCCTAGGTTTTGGCCTTTCTAGGGAGTTTTTCCTAGCCACCGTGCTTCTACACCTGCATTGCTTGCTGTTTGGGGTTTTAGGCTGGGTTTCTGTACAGCACTTCGAGATATTAGCTGATGTACGAAGGGCTATATAAAATAAACTTGATTTGATTCGATTTAAGCCACTATCGTCATCCTAGACCTTTAAATGGAGACAGACAACCCCTTGGAAACTTCTGAACCCCTTTGTTAGTTTCTGTCGGATGGCAACAATTCGTGACAATTAGCGACTAGTAGTGACAGTGACAGTTAGCGACAATTAGAGACTACTAGCCATACAGGAGATTAGGTGGTCAAGCAGCAGGAGTAGTGTGTTAATGAGTGGGTCAACGTGGGCCCTTCGGGATGAACCCAAGTAGCACACACAGAATGGGGCCGATCACACTCACGTCCAGTCTTGTTTTTTGAACGAATGAATGTCACTCACTTGTTGCACCCCCTTTGTTGCACTCCCTTTCAGTTTTACTAGCCTTATGTTGTCCTATTTCATAGACACGTGACATATTTAAAAAGGTAGATCAAGGTTCACCTTCTGCTTGTGTTTTGAATCACACACACAGAGAGGGTTGATTTGAATCGTATCCCTCCCTGAACTCCATAACCTTGGACAGTGTAACTTGGCCCAGTGCCAGCCACTGCAGGTGGGAAGGACTGTTGTCGTTCAAACTGAGCAGCGCATCGCCATCGTTCCTCGAAAGTGTCATTCCTCGTTTTCCAGTTCTGCTACATTCCACCCGTGTCTGTTTCTGTCTCACATATAACTAGAATACTATGTGCTGTATGTGCTTGATTGGGGTTGAGAAAGAGGCCTCCAGTGTAGACTACACCGTAAAAACAGAAAGACTCAAAACACGATGATTGTGTAATGAATACACAGAGAGTGTTTTAAAACAGAATAAAAGCACTCTGAAACACCCAAAGGGGTTCTTAAATTTTATTTTTGGTGTTTTTAAGATTGTGCTGTGAAAACACTTTTGGGGGTTTTCAGTGCATGTAAAAGGCAGCATCAAAACACACAAAATATCTATTTTTTGCAGACTAAACTGAGTATACCTAACATTAGGAACACCTTCCTAATATTGAGTTGTTTCAATGATTTGTTAATTTAATTGAACCAAAAAATAGTAAGAATAAATCCAACTTAATGTTTCTCAAAATGTAAGATATTTCATATGAGGATAACCAAAGATAGAGAAAATGTATGTATTTCACTAATCAGAAGTCTGGTTTTATTCTACTTGCATTTCCTATCTTCCCACGTGGCTCAGTTTTGAGAGGATTGTGGGTAATTCAACATTTTAGATTTTATGATTCTTTTACACAATGTTGTATGCATATTTGAAGAAAGACATGTATACTTCTATATTAGTATTAAGCAACTTGTTATGCCATGAGGTGTAATGGATAATAATGAACGGATATCAAAATTGTCAGGTAAAATTACGTTCAATGACGAAACTTTTTACGGTAGAGGCAAATACAGTATCCTGCAATGTTTGATGTAATGTAACCCCCATGCCTGCCAAAATTCTGCACTAAACAGAACTTGAAACATCAAAATAGTGTTTTCAACCTTTTCCTGGAAGTGCTCCCAGCCCCTGGCAAGGTGTTGGACAATGCTTGATCAATTGGTGTTACAACACACTGTGTCATGTTTCAAAACATCTCAAGTTGATGTGTTTCAATAACCCAGAAAAGTTAAGGTTTCGTCTTCTTTGAGTTGGTGGCAGCACAGTTGCCACTAGTTTTAGTATTACAAAGCACTTCATTTTAACAGTGTACTAGAGGCTACATGAGCCCTGGCACGTATTGAACTAGTTCGCCCCTTTCCTGCAATATAGGCCAATCTATGCTTAATTCAGATTCAGCAGCCTCCACAGCTCCCGTTCTCCTTCACTTTTGTCTTAAAGTGAAACAAACCTAGTTGATATTGAAGTGTTTTAACACTTTCAGGGATATTGCTTCAGCGGACGCATTTTGAATTCATATCATGTCACAAAAGTGGCTTTCAGTTCTCGGCAGCAAATAAAGCTGTGCTTGACCGTTTGTTCACCTGGTAACAGTTCTTGTGCTTATAATGCCGAAATAAGAGGTGGGATTAAATGGCGTCATGTTGGCAGTTGGACAGGAATGGCTCCTGGTGAGGGATACCCCTTTGAACACAGCATGACTTTTCTTTCAAGACTCTTTACTTTATCTATTGATTACATGCTTCACCTTAATGTGGATTGCTTGTCTCGGTTTTAGTCACTCTTGTCTCACTAAACAAGAGTTCATTTTACCTCCGTTTTTTTTGTATGCAACTCAAACTAGGCATGTTTTGGCAAGCTTGAAGTGTTCAATGAAAGCGTAGAACGTACTGTAGCTAGAGGATCGGTTTGAAGTAGTTCTGAGAATCAGACCTCGGTTCAAATACTTTTTGTTGTTTTAGTACTTTGAGTGTTTTCTTTAGCCTGCCTGGAGTGCCAGATTGTCATGGTTTGCATTTATTGTGACTACTCTATTGAACCCAGGTCTGTTGAGAATAAATACACTTCTGTGATCAGTTTGTTTGAGCCGGTTGTGTTAAAAGCCAGGCTTTTCAAATGGCCTACATTCCTCAAATTCTAGTATAACATGGAGTAGACTTTTTAAAGGCCAGGTGCAGTCAAAAACTTGAGTTTCCTGTGTTTTATATATATATCCACGCTACTGTGACATTTAGAAAATTATGATAATGTCCTTTTAGTCGTAGAGCTGTTTCAATAGACCATCTGAAATGTCATCCTGTTCTAGGGGAGGGAGTTTTGACTTGCCTGGTGACATCACCATGTGGTGAATTGGTTAATAGACCAATAAGAAAGAGAGTTCCAAACCTCTCTGCCAATAACAGCTAGTTTTCAGTTTTCCCCTCCCCGCTCAGACCACTCCCAGACAGTCCTAGCAAAATTCTTTCTTGAAAAACGTTTGGCCATTTGAATGGAAATCTCTTACAGTAAGGTGCTTAGTTGTTAGACAGAAATCATTTGATATTGAGATAAAAATGTCTGCATTGGACCTTCAAAACTGATTTGCAGCGCCACTGTTGAGGAGTATGGATCCAGCTTCCAGCCTCAGTGTGTTTCTGACTGCAAAGTCTGTCTGATCTGGTATCACAACTTGTCTTCTTCGTGTGTTTGAACACATCTTAAATGACTTCTCGTATTACAGTATTAAGGGCAGAAGCAAACTCATACATTTACCGCTATTTTGTGCAGTCACGATTAATTGCGGTCTTTCCTAAAAAGCCATCCTTACCCAGAAGGCACTTGAGTATTGTTCCATTGTTGTTCCGTTGAAATACGTCAGTTGTTACTTAATGTAATTAATTACACAATAAGGTATTACCACTGTTCTTGTGATCCACACATATAAACAGTCGTTAATCGGTCGTTAACCTGTGAAATTTGGCATGGGTTGAAAAAGCGTGATACTCCAAATTGGTCCTACTTGGCAGGCCTGTATTAGAAGCTGTGTTAGAAAAGGAACATAATGCTTTAGCACTTCCGTACAGTACCTCCGCCGGCTCTTGAGAACAGTTACGTACTCCCGTTGGAGATTCACCAGTAGGAAATAATAGACAAAGGTATGATATGGCATATCTCATTTCCTCACCTGCTTATCCTGAAGGACTGGATAGATGCAAGCAATACAGCAGAGCCATACCGTTCCTGCCACAAACCCACTGAACTGAACCTGCCGGTTGTCTTATCGTCAAATGCCTTTTGATCCCACCCTCTGTTGCAGTTCCTCAAGATGTGGTCGATCCTCAAAATCCTACTGTTCTGCTTCTGCTCAGTCTATTTCTTTTGATGCTGTTGCATCAATGGAATTCTTAGTATGGGATTGTAAGAGTCCGTTCCGTGAATCAGACATTGTTCCTGTGTAGTGAACGGGGGTATTGAAACAGGTTTTAAAAAATGTCAGTAGCTTTGCTGTGGAACACTTTAAAGTTGGCTTTTGAAATGAGCTCAGAGAAGTCTGGAATTGTAGTCTGATCGGAGTAAGGCTAACTCTTTGATTTCATTGAGCTGGCATAATGGCAGTGCTACTAGCGTTCCGTACAACTCGGCCAGAACAAATATCGTTTCACAGATGCAGCTAGTTATTTTGACCAGCAAAGGGTAATGATACTGTCTGTCTCTGTAGTCCCTTGAATTGTCAATGTCATTCTCTAAATGTCATATTGAAAGAATTATGCTATTGAAATGAAACAGAAACTGAATTAGCAGTTCTAATTCCTTCTAATACGAATCATTCTATAAAAGGCAAAGTCGTGTGGTAATGTGAGGTCATGATGACAGTGTGTTGGGCACACCACACACGCATCATGGAATTTGGCTCTTGTGATTCATATCCGTAGGTCCAGTAAGCTCGGTTTTGTCTTACCAAGCTCATGACATGGATTCCAGTAATGTAGCTTATTATACAGTCTGAGCGCATGTTATTCCCAGAAGTGTGACTTTAGCGGTTTTGAGGCTGATGATATGTAGGCTAATCAAGGAAGCCTTGATCAAGGCCGTTGTACAGAGAAAATTATTATATTACGAAAAGTCTATCCCTTACAGGCAGTCCCTCTCTCCAGTGCTTTCGGAAAGTATTCTGGCCCCTTGACTTTTTCCACATTTTGTTACGTTACAGCCTTATTCTAAAATGGTTTCAAGAAAAACATTTCCTCAGCAATCTACACACAATGCGAAAATAGGTTTTTAGAAATGTTTGTAAATGTATTAAAAAATAAAAACAGATACCTTATTAAAATAAGTATTCAGACACTTTGCTATGAGACTCGAAATTGAGCACAGGTGCATCCTGATTCCATTGATCATCCTTAAGATGTTTCTACAACTTGATTGGAGTCCACCTGTGGTAAATTCAATTGATTGGACATGAATAAGGTCCCACAGTTGACAGTGCATGTCAGAGCAAAAACCAAGCCATGAGGTCGAAGGAATTGTCCGTAGAGACAGGATTGTGTTGAGGCACAGATCTGGGGAAGGGTACCAAAAAATGTCTGCAGCATTGAAGGTCCCGAAGAACACAGTGGCCTCCATCATTCTTAAATGGAAGAAGTTTGGAACCACCAAGACACTTTCTAGAGCTGGCCGCCTGGCCAAACTGAGCAATCAGGAGAGAAGGGCCTTGGTCAGGGAGATGACCAAGAACCCGATGGTTACTCTGACAGAGCTCTAAAGTTCCTCTGTGGAGATGGGAGAACCTTCCAGAAGGACAACCATCTCTCCAGCACTCCACCAATCAGGCCTTTATGGTAGAGTTGCCAGACAGAAACCAATCCTCAGTAAAAGGCACATAACAGCCCGCTTGGAGTTTGCCAAAAGGCACCTAAGGACTCTCAGACCATGAGAAACAAGATTCTCTTATCTGAAGAAACCAATATTGAACTCTTTGGCCTGAATTACAAGCGCCACATCTGGAGGAAACCTGGCACCGTCCCTACGGTGAAGCATGGTGGTGGCAGCATCATGCTGTGGGGATGTTTTTCCAGCGGCAGGGACTGGGAGACTAGTCATACCCAAGAAGACTCAAGGCTGTAATCGCTGCCAAAGGTGCTTCAACAATGTGATATATCAGTTTTAAAATTTTAATGAACTAGCAACAATTTCTAAAAACCTGTTTTTGCTTTGTCATAATGGGTTATTGTGTGTAGATTGATGAAGGAAAAAAACAATTTAATACATTTTAGAATATGGCTGTAATGTAACAAAATGTAGGGAAAAGTCAAGGGGTCAGAATACTTTCCCAAGGCACTGTATATGTTTCGATACATTTTTTTTTCATCATAATCTGGGTGAAAGCTTCAACAGGCTTTATAGACTTAGAGGTTCAAGTAGAGAAGATAATTCCATCAGGAAGGTCCCCACCTTCCCACTAACCAGTGGTTTGTCACCATCTACTACTACCTTGACTTGTACTATGAACACTATTAGAAAAAAGATGCTATCTAGAACCTTAAAGGGTTCTTTGGCTGTCCCCATAGGAGAACCCTTTGAAGAACCCTTTTGGTTGCAGGTAGAACCCTTTTGGGTTGCACGTTGAACCCTTTCTACAGAGGGTACTACATGGAACCCAAAAGGGTTCTATCTGGAACCAAAAACGCTTCTACCTGGAACCAAAAAGGGTTCTATCTGGAACCAAAAAGGCTTCTACCTGGAACCAAAAATGGTTCTCCTATGGGGACTGCCGAATAACCCTTTTGGAACCCTTTTTCTAAGAGTGCACCCAGTGGGTCATTATTTACGCAGTACTAGGGTTGTTGTGGTGGGACTCCCTAGTAATGATAATACTGCTGTTTGCAGACTTTTACAGACCTATGTCTATCACATACCTTTGCTTTCTGAATCCAGTGACATCCCGGACGAGCCCCCAATTGATGTTTACTATTTCTGTAATGCAAACCTTGTTTCTGCACAATGTGTACCACACACACGGTCTGTGTTTGGTCTACTATTGTAGTTTTGTTTTGCTCATAGACCAGTACCAAGCCCCTCTGTCCTCTGTCCTTACAACCTACGTCATACCATGGCTATATTGTTTGTGCGGATTGCATTACGGCCCAGTCAATGTTTTCAGAAACCGTACAGTGTTCTGCTTCAGGATTTACGTTTTGGATTGTTGATGTTGTGGATCTAATACCGGATCAAATGGCTTGATCCTTCCCTGAGAGAAATGTCTCTGGGATTTTTGGGGGGGAATGTTTTTTTGCCCTAGATTATGCCATCGTCTAATGTTTCTCTTGGGAGGGAAGATGTGGACGTGTTTGTTTTCCATGTGGTTATGGCTTGAAGATATTATCATTATGGCAGGTTAGATTTTACGCCATCATTATCAAAGAAGGCAAAGTCTATGATGATGATGAATATAATGGTTATGATGATGATGAATATAATGGTTATGATGATGATGATTATAATGGTTATGATGATGATGAATATAATGGTTATGATGATGATGAATATAATGGTTATGATGACGATGAATATAATGGTTATGATGATGATGATGATGATTATTATCATGTACTATCACCTTTATGGAATTGTAATAATTTGAATAACATTTGATACTGATCTCAGTTGGTTTTGTCATGTTCACAGGAATCACATTTTTGCTGACCTTGTCTTCTTTAATGCAAATCAAATAAGAATATACTTCACACAAACACTTCCGTTATTCTAACTAAAGTAGATGAAAGTCCAAACATTGCATTTGTCCTCATCCTAGAAAGACTCTCAATTTTCTATGAATTTGAGAGCCAGTACTTTTTTGACTTCCTTCACTTTCCAGTTGAGCAGCCAGCCACAGAATGGTCATATTCAGTCAGCCAGCCACAGAATAGTCATATTCAGTCAGCCAGCCATAGAACAGTCATATTCAGTTAACCAGCCACAGAACAGTCATATTCAGTCAACCAGCCACAGAACAGTCATATTCAGTCAGCCAGCCACAGAACAGCCATATTCATTCAACCAGCCACAGAACAGTCATATTCAGTCAGCCAGCCACAGAACAGTCATATTCAGTTAACCAGCCACAGAACAGTCATATTCAGTCAGCCAGCCACAGAACAGTCATATTCAGTCAGCCAGCCACAGAACAGTCATATTCAGTCAGCCAGCCACAGAACAGTCATATTCAGTTAACCAGCCACAGAACAGTCATATTCAGTCAACCACCCACAGAACAGTCATATTCAGTCAGCCAGCCACAGAACAGTCATATTCAGTCAGCCAGCCACAGAACAGTCATATTCAGTCAACCAGCCACAGAACAGTCATATTCAGTTCACCAGCCACAGAACAGTCATATTCAGTGAACCAGCCACATAACAGTCATATTCAGTCAGCCAGCCACAGAACAGTCATATTCAGTCAACCAGCCACAGAACAGTCATATTCAGTCAGCCAGCCACAGAACAGTCATAATCAGTCAGCCAGCCACAGAACAGTCATATTCAGTCAGTCAGCCAGCCACAGAATAGTCATATTCAGTCAACCAGCCACAGAACAGTCATATTCAGTCAGCCAGCCACAGAACAGTCATATTCAGTCAACCAGCCACAGAACAGTCATATTCAGTCAGCCAGCCACAGAACAGTCATATTCAGTTAACCAGCCACAGAACAGTCATATTCAGTCATCCAGCCACAGAACAGTCATATTCAGTCAACCAGCCACAGAACAGTCATATTCAGTCAGCCAGCCACAGAACAGTCATATTCAGTCAGCCAGCCACAGAACAGTCATATTCAGTCATCCAGCCACAGAACAGTCATATTCAGTCAGCCAGCCACAGAACAGTCATATTCAGTTAACCAGCCACAGAACAGTCATATTCAGTCAGCCAGCCACAGAACAGTCATATTCAGTCAGTCAGCCAGCCACAGAATAGTCATATTCAGTCAACCAGCCACAGAACAGTCATATTCAGTCAGCCAGCCACAGAACAGTCATATTCAGTCAGCCAGCCAAAGAACAGTCATATTCAGTCAGCCAGCCAAAGAACAGTCATATTCAGTCAGCCAGCCACAGAACAGTCATATTCAGTCAGCCAGCCACAGAATAGTCATATTCAGTCAACCAGCCACAGAACAGTCATATTCAGTCAGCCAGCCACAGAACAGTCATATTCAGTCAGCCAGCCACAGAACAGTCATATTCAGTCAGCCAGCCAAAGAACAGTCATATTCAGTCAGCCAGCCAAAGAACAGTCATATTCAGTCAGCCAGCCACAGAACAGTCATATTCAGTCAGCCAGCCACAGAACAGTCATATTCAGTCAGCCAGCCACAGAACAGTCATATTCAGTCAGCCAGCCACAGAACAGTCATATTCAGTCAGCCAGCCAAAGAACAGTCATATTCAGTCAGCCAGCCACAGAACAGTCATATTCAGTCAGCCAGCCACAGAACAGTCATATTCAGGCAGCCAGCCACAGAACAGTCATATTCAGTCAGCCACAGAACAGTCATATTCAGTCAGCCAGCCACAGAACAGTCATATTCAGTCAGCCAGCCACAGAACAGTCATATTCAGTTAACCAGCCACAGAACAGTCATATTCAGTCAACCACCCACAGAACAGTCATATTCAGTCAGCCAGCCACAGAACAGTCATATTCAGTTAACCAGCCACAGAACAGTCATATTCAGTCAGCCAGCCACAGAACAGTCATATTCAGTCAGTCAGCCAGCCACAGAATAGTCATATTCAGTCAACCAGCCACAGAACAGTCATATTCAGTCAGCCAGCCACAGAACAGTCATATTCAGTCAGCCAGCCAAAGAACAGTCATATTCAGTCAGCCAGCCAAAGAACAGTCATATTCAGTCAGCCAGCCACAGAACAGTCATATTCAGTCAGTCAGCCAGCCACAGAATAGTCATATTCAGTCAACCAGCCACAGAACAGTCATATTCAGTCAGCCAGCCACAGAACAGTCATATTCAGTCAGCCAGCCAAAGAACAGTCATATTCAGTCAGCCAGCCAAAGAACAGTCATATTCAGTCAGCCAGCCACAGAACAGTCATATTCAGTCAGCCAGCCACAGAACAGTCATATTCAGTCAGCCAGCCACAGAACAGTCATATTCAGTCAGCCAGCCACAGAACAGTCATATTCAGTCAGCCAGCCAAAGAACAGTCATATTCAGTCAGCCAGCCACAGAACAGTCATATTCAGTCAGCCAGCCACAGAACAGTCATATTCAGGCAGCCAGCCACAGAACAGTCATATTCAGTCAGCCACAGAACAGTCATATTCAGTCAGCCAGCCACAGAACAGTCATATTCAGTCAGCCAGCCACAGAACAGTCATATTCAGTTAACCAGCCACAGAACAGTCATATTCAGTCAACCACCCACAGAACAGTCATATTCAGTCAGCCAGCCACAGAACAGTCATATTCAGTCAGCCAGCCACAGAACAGTCATATTCAGTTAACCAGCCACAGAACAGTCATATTCAGTCAACCACCCACAGAACAGTCATATTCAGTCAGCCAGCCACAGAACAGTCATATTCAGTCAGCCAGCCACAGAACAGTCATATTCAGTCAACCAGCCACAGAACAGTCATATTCAGTTCACCAGCCACAGAACAGTCATATTCAGTGAACCAGCCACATAACAGTCATATTCAGTCAGCCAGCCACAGAACAGTCATATTCAGTCAACCAGCCACAGAACAGTCATATTCAGTCAGCCAGCCACAGAACAGTCATAATCAGTCAGCCAGCCACAGAACAGTCATATTCAGTCAGTCAGCCAGCCACAGAATAGTCATATACAGTCAACCAGCCACAGAACAGTCATATTCAGTCAGCCAGCCACAGAACAGTCATATTCAGTCAACCAGCCACAGAACAGTCATATTCAGTCAGCCAGCCACAGAACAGTCATATTCAGTTAACCAGCCACAGAACAGTCATATTCAGTCATCCAGCCACAGAACAGTCATATTCAGTCAACCAGCCACAGAACAGTCATATTCAGTCAGCCAGCCACAGAACAGTCATATTCAGTCAGCCAGCCACAGAACAGTCATATTCAGTCAACCAGCCACAGAACAGTCATATTCAGTCAGCCAGCCACAGAACAGTCATATTCAGTTAACCAGCCACAGAACAGTCATATTCAGTCAGCCAGCCACAGAACAGTCATATTCAGTCAGTCAGCCAGCCACAGAATAGTCATATTCAGTCAACCAGCCACAGAACAGTCATATTCAGTCAGCCAGCCACAGAACAGTCATATTCAGTCAGCCAGCCACAGAACAGTCATATTCAGTCAGCCAGCCAAAGAACAGTCATATTCAGTCAGCCAGCCAAAGAACAGTCATATTCAGTCAGCCAGCCACAGAACAGTCATATTCAGTCAGCCAGCCACAGAACAGTCATATTCAGTCAGTCAGCCAGCCACAGAATAGTCATATTCAGTCAACCAGCCACAGAACAGTCATATTCAGTCAGCCAGCCACAGAACAGTCATATTCAGTCAGCCAGCCAAAGAACAGTCATATTCAGTCAGCCAGCCAAAGAACAGTCATATTCAGTCAGCCAGCCAAAGAACAGTCATATTCAGTCAGCCAGCCACAGAACAGTCATATTCAGTCAGCCAGCCACAGAACAGTCATATTCAGTCAGCCAGCCACAGAACAGTCATATTCAGTCAGCCAGCCACAGAACAGTCATATTCAGTTAACCAGCCACAGAACAGTCATATTCAGTCAGCCAGCCACAGAACAGTCATATTCAGTCAGTCAGCCAGCCACAGAACAGTCATATTCAGTCAGTCAGCCAGCCACAGAATAGTCATATTCAGTCAACCAGCCACAGAACAGTCATATTCAGTCAGCCAGCCACAGAACAGTCATATTCAGTCAGCCAGCCACAGAACAGTCATATTCAGTCAGCCAGCCAAAGAACAGTCATATTCAGTCAGCCAGCCAAAGAACAGTCATATTCAGTCAGCCAGCCACAGAACAGTCATATTCAGTCAGTCAGCCAGCCACAGAATAGTCATATTCAGTCAACCAGCCACAGAACAGTCATATTCAGTCAGCCAGCCACAGAACAGTCATATTCAGTCAGCCAGCCACAGAACAGTCATATTCAGTCAGCCAGCCAAAGAACAGTCATATTCAGTCAGCCAGCCAAAGAACAGTCATATTCAGTCAGCCAGCCACAGAACAGTCATATTCAGTCAGTCAGCCAGCCACAGAATAGTCATATTCAGTCAACCAGCCACAGAACAGTCATATTCAGTCAGCCAGCCACAGAACAGTCATATTCAGTCAGCCAGCCACAGAACAGTCATATTCAGTCAGCCAGCCAAAGAACAGTCATATTCAGTCAGCCAGCCAAAGAACAGTCATATTCAGTCAGCCAGCCACAGAACAGTCATATTCAGTCAGCCAGCCACAGAACAGTCATTTTCAGTCAGCCAGCCACAGAACAGTCATATTCAGTCAGCCAGCCACAGAACAGTCATATTCAGTCAGCCAGCCAAAGAACAGTCATATTCAGTCAGCCAGCCACAGAACAGTCATATTCAGTCAGCCAGCCACAGAACAGTCATATTCAGGCAGCCACAGAACAGTCATATTCAGTCAGCCACAGAACAGTCATATTCAGTCAGCCAGCCACAGAACAGTCATATTCAGTCAGCCAGCCACAGAACAGTCATATTCAGTCAACCAGCCACAGAACAGTCATATTCAGTTCACCAGCCACAGAACAGTCATATTCAGTGAACCAGCCACATAACAGTCATATTCAGTCAGCCAGCCACAGAACAGTCATATTCAGTCAACCAGCCACAGAACAGTCATATTCAGTCAGCCAGCCACAGAACAGTCATAATCAGTCAGCCAGCCACAGAACAGTCATATTCAGTCAACCAGCCACAGAACAGTCATATTCAGTCAGCCAGCCACAGAACAGTCATATTCAGTCAACCAGCCACAGAACAGTCATATTCAGTCAGCCAGCCACAGAACAGTCATATTCAGTTAACCAGCCACAGAACAGTCATATTCAGTCATCCAGCCACAGAACAGTCATATTCAGTCAACCAGCCACAGAACAGTCATATTCAGTCAGCCAGCCACAGAACAGTCATATTCAGTCAGCCAGCCACAGAACAGTCATATTCAGTCAACCAGCCACAGAACAGTCATATTCAGTCAGCCAGCCACAGAACAGTCATATTCAGTTAACCAGCCACAGAACAGTCATATTCAGTCAGCCAGCCACAGAACAGTCATATTCAGTCAGTCAGCCAGCCACAGAATAGTCATATTCAGTCAACCAGCCACAGAACAGTCATATTCAGTCAGCCAGCCACAGAACAGTCATATTCAGTCAGCCAGCCAAAGAACAGTCATATTCAGTCAGCCAGCCAAAGAACAGTCATATTCAGCCAGCCAGCCACAGAACAGTCATATTCAGTCAGCCAGCCACAGAACAGTCATATTCAGTCAGCCAGCCACAGAACAGTCATATTCAGTCAGCCAGCCACAGAACAGTCATATTCAGTTAACCAGCCACAGAACAGTCATATTCAGTCAGCCAGCCACAGAACAGTCATATTCAGTCAGTCAGCCAGCCACAGAATAGTCATATTCAGTCAACCAGCCACAGAACAGTCATATTCAGTCAGCCAGCCAAAGAACAGTCATATTCAGTCAGCCAGCCACAGAACAGTCATATTCAGTCAGCCAGCCACAGAACAGTCATATTCAGGCAGCCACAGAACAGTCATATTCAGTCAGCCACAGAACAGTCATATTCAGTCAGCCAGCCACAGAACAGTCATATTCAGTCAGCCAGCCACAGAACAGTCATATTCAGTCAACCAGCCACAGAACAGTCATATTCAGTTCACCAGCCACAGAACAGTCATATTCAGTGAACCAGCCACATAACAGTCATATTCAGTCAGCCAGCCACAGAACAGTCATATTCAGTCAACCAGCCACAGAACAGTCATATTCAGTCAGCCAGCCACAGAACAGTCATAATCAGTCAGCCAGCCACAGAACAGTCATATTCAGTCAACCAGCCACAGAACAGTCATATTCAGTCAGCCAGCCACAGAACAGTCATATTCAGTCAACCAGCCACAGAACAGTCATATTCAGTCAGCCAGCCACAGAACAGTCATATTCAGTTAACCAGCCACAGAACAGTCATATTCAGTCATCCAGCCACAGAACAGTCATATTCAGTCAACCAGCCACAGAACAGTCATATTCAGTCAGCCAGCCACAGAACAGTCATATTCAGTCAGCCAGCCACAGAACAGTCATATTCAGTCAACCAGCCACAGAACAGTCATATTCAGTCAGCCAGCCACAGAACAGTCATATTCAGTTAACCAGCCACAGAACAGTCATATTCAGTCAGCCAGCCACAGAACAGTCATATTCAGTCAGTCAGCCAGCCACAGAATAGTCATATTCAGTCAACCAGCCACAGAACAGTCATATTCAGTCAGCCAGCCACAGAACAGTCATATTCAGTCAGCCAGCCAAAGAACAGTCATATTCAGTCAGCCAGCCAAAGAACAGTCATATTCAGCCAGCCAGCCACAGAACAGTCATATTCAGTCAGCCAGCCACAGAACAGTCATATTCAGTCAGCCAGCCACAGAACAGTCATATTCAGTCAGCCAGCCACAGAACAGTCATATTCAGTTAACCAGCCACAGAACAGTCATATTCAGTCAGCCAGCCACAGAACAGTCATATTCAGTCAGTCAGCCAGCCACAGAATAGTCATATTCAGTCAACCAGCCACAGAACAGTCATATTCAGTCAGCCAGCCACAGAACAGTCATATTCAGTCAGCCAGCCAAAGAACAGTCATATTCAGTCAGCCAGCCAAAGAACAGTCATATTCAGCCAGCCAGCCACAGAACAGTCATATTCAGTCAGCCAGCCACAGAACAGTCATATTCAGTCAGCCAGCCACAGAACAGTCATATTCAGTCAGCCAGCCACAGAACAGTCATATTCAGTTAACCAGCCACAGAACAGTCATATTCAGTCAGCCAGCCACAGAACAGTCATATTCAGTCAGTCAGCCAGCCACAGAACAGTCATATTCAGTCAGTCAGCCAGCCACAGAATAGTCATATTCAGTCAACCAGCCACAGAACAGTCATATTCAGTCAGCCAGCCACAGAACAGTCATATTCAGTCAGCCAGCCACAGAACAGTCATATTCAGTCAGCCAGCCAAAGAACAGTCATATTCAGTCAGCCAGCCAAAGAACAGTCATATTCAGTCAGCCAGCCACAGAACAGTCATATTCAGTCAGTCAGCCAGCCACAGAATAGTCATATTCAGTCAACCAGCCACAGAACAGTCATATTCAGTCAGCCAGCCACAGAACAGTCATATTCAGTCAGCCAGCCACAGAACAGTCATATTCAGTCAGCCAGCCAAAGAACAGTCATATTCAGTCAGCCAGCCAAAGAACAGTCATATTCAGTCAGCCAGCCACAGAACAGTCATATTCAGTCAGTCAGCCAGCCACAGAATAGTCATATTCAGTCAACCAGCCACAGAACAGTCATATTCAGTCAGCCAGCCACAGAACAGTCATATTCAGTCAGCCAGCCACAGAACAGTCATATTCAGTCAGCCAGCCACAGAACAGTCATATTCAGTCAGCCAGCCAAAGAACAGTCATATTCAGTCAGCCAGCCACAGAACAGTCATATTCAGTCAGCCAGCCACAGAACAGTCATTTTCAGTCAGCCAGCCACAGAACAGTCATATTCAGTCAGCCAGCCACAGAACAGTCATATTCAGTCAGCCAGCCAAAGAACAGTCATATTCAGTCAGCCAGCCACAGAACAGTCATATTCAGTCAGCCAGCCACAGAACAGTCATATTCAGGCAGCCACAGAACAGTCATATTCAGTCAGCCACAGAACAGTCATATTCAGTCAGCCAGCCACAGAACAGTCATATTCAGTCAGCCAGCCACAGAACAGTCATATTCAGTTAACCAGCCACAGAACAGTCATATTCAGTCAACCACCCACAGAACAGTCATATTCAGTCAGCCAGCCACAGAACAGTCATATTCAGTCAGCCAGCCACAGAACAGTCATATTCAGTTAACCAGCCACAGAACAGTCATATTCAGTCAACCACCCACAGAACAGTCATATTCAGTCAGCCAGCCACAGAACAGTCATATTCAGTCAGCCAGCCACAGAACAGTCATATTCAGTCAACCAGCCACAGAACAGTCATATTCAGTCAGCCAGCCACAGAACAGTCATATTCAGTTAACCAGCCACAGAACAGTCATATTCAGTCATCCAGCCACAGAACAGTCATATTCAGTCAACCAGCCACAGAACAGTCATATTCAGTCAGCCAGCCACAGAACAGTCATATTCAGTCAGCCAGCCACAGAACAGTCATATTCAGTCAACCAGCCACAGAACAGTCATATTCAGTCAGCCAGCCACAGAACAGTCATATTCAGTTAACCAGCCACAGAACAGTCATATTCAGTCAGCCAGCCACAGAACAGTCATATTCAGTCAGTCAGCCAGCCACAGAATAGTCATATTCAGTCAACCAGCCACAGAACAGTCATATTCAGTCAGCCAGCCACAGAACAGTCATATTCAGTCAGCCAGCCACAGAACAGTCATATTCAGTCAGCCAGCCAAAGAACAGTCATATTCAGTCAGCCAGCCAAAGAACAGTCATATTCAGTCAGCCAGCCACAGAACAGTCATATTCAGTCAGTCAGCCAGCCACAGAATAGTCATATTCAGTCAACCAGCCACAGAACAGTCATATTCAGTCAGCCAGCCACAGAACAGTCATATTCAGTCAGCCAGCCACAGAACAGTCATATTCAGTCAGCCAGCCAAAGAACAGTCATATTCAGTCAGCCAGCCAAAGAACAGTCATATTCAGTCAGCCAGCCACAGAACAGTCATATTCAGTCAGCCAGCCACAGAACAGTCATATTCAGTCAGCCAGCCACAGAACAGTCATATTCAGTCAGCCAGCCACAGAACAGTCATATTCAGTCAGCCAGCCAAAGAACAGTCATATTCAGTCAGCCAGCCACAGAACAGTCATATTCAGTCAGCCAGCCACAGAACAGTCATATTCAGGCAGCCAGCCACAGAACAGTCATATTCAGCCAGCCACAGAACAGTCATATTCAGTCAGCCAGCCACAGAACAGTCATATTCAGTCAGCCAGCCACAGAACAGTCATATTCAGTTAACCAGCCACAGAACAGTCATATTCAGTCAACCACCCACAGAACAGTCATATTCAGTCATCCAGCCACAGAACAGTCATATTCAGTCATCCAGCCACAGAACAGTCATATTCAGTCAGCCAGCCACAGAACAGTCATATTCAGTCAACCAGCCACAGAACAGTCATATTCAGTTCACCAGCCACAGAACAGTCATATTCAGTGAACCAGCCACATAACAGTCATATTCAGTCAGCCAGCCACAGAACAGTCATATTCAGTCAACCAGCCACAGAACAGTCATATTCAGTCAGCCAGCCACAGAACAGTCATATTCAGTCAGCCAGCCACAGAACAGCCATATTCAGTCAGTCAGCCAGCCACAGAACAGTCATATTCAGTCAACCAGCCACAGAACAGTCATATTCAGTCAGTCAGCAAGCCACAGAATAGTCATATTCAGTCAACCAGCCACAGAACAGTCATATTCAGTCAGCCAGCCACAGAACAGTCATATTCAGTCAACCAGCCACAGAACAGTCATATTCAGTCAGCCAGCCACAGAACAGTCATATTCAGTTAACCAGCCACAGAACAGTCATATTCAGTCATCCAGCCACAGAACAGTCATATTCAGTCAACCAGCCACAGAACAGTCATATTCAGTCAGCCAGCCACAGAACAGTCATATTCAGTCAGCCAGCCACAGAACAGTCATATTCAGTCAACCAGCCACAGAACAGTCATATTCAGTCAGCCAGCCACAGAACAGTCATATTCAGTTAACCAGCCACAGAACAGTCATATTCAGTCAGCCAGCCACAGAACAGTCATATTCAGTCAGTCAGCCAGCCACAGAACAGTCATATTCAGTCAGTCAGCCAGCCACAGAATAGTCATATTCAGTCAACCGGCCACAGAACAGTCATATTCAGTCAGCCAGCCACAGAACAGTCATATTCAGTCAGCCAGCCACAGAACAGTCATATTCAGTCAGCCAGCCAAAGAACAGTCATATTCAGTCAGCCAGCCAAAGAACAGTCATATTCAGTCAGCCAGCCACAGAACAGTCATATTCAGCCAGCCAGCCACAGAACAGTCATATTCAGTCAGCCAGCCACAGAACAGTCATATTCAGTCAGCCAGCCACAGAACAGTCATATTCAGTCAGCCAGCCAAAGAACAGTCATATTCAGTCAGCCAGCCACAGAACAGTCATATTCAGTCAGCCAGCCACAGAACAGTCATATTCAGGCAGCCAGCCACAGAACAGTCATATTCAGTCAGCCACAGAACAGTCATATTCAGGCAGCCAGCCACAGAACAGTCATATTCAGTCAGCCAGCCACAGAACAGTCATATTCAGTCAGCCAGCCACAGAACAGTCATATTCAGTCAACCAGCCACAGAACAGTCATATTCAGTTCACCAGCCACAGAACAGTCATATTCAGTGAACCAGCCACATAACAGTCATATTCAGTCAGCCAGCCACAGAACAGTCATATTCAGTCAGCCAGCCACAGAACAGTCATATTCAGTCAGCCAGCCACAGAACAGCCATATTCAGTCAGTCAGCCAGCCACAGAACAGTCATATTCAGTCAACCAGCCACAGAACAGTCATATTCAGTCAGTCAGCCAGCCACAGAATAGTCATATTCAGTCAACCAGCCACAGAACAGTCATATTCAGTCAGCCAGCCACAGAACAGTCATATTCAGGCAGCCAGCCACAGAACAGTCATATTCAGTCAGCCACAGAACAGTCATATTCAGTCAGCCAGCCACAGAACAGTCATATTCAGTCAGCCAGCCACAGAACAGTCATATTCAGTTAACCAGCCACAGAACAGTCATATTCAGTCAACCACCCACAGAACAGTCATATTCAGTCAGCCAGCCACAGAACAGTCATATTCAGTTAACCAGCCACAGAACAGTCATATTCAGTCAGCCAGCCACAGAACAGTCATATTCAGTCAGTCAGCCAGCCACAGAATAGTCATATTCAGTCAACCAGCCACAGAACAGTCATATTCAGTCAGCCAGCCACAGAACAGTCATATTCAGTCAGCCAGCCAAAGAACAGTCATATTCAGTCAGCCAGCCAAAGAACAGTCATATTCAGTCAGCCAGCCACAGAACAGTCATATTCAGTCAGTCAGCCAGCCACAGAATAGTCATATTCAGTCAACCAGCCACAGAACAGTCATATTCAGTCAGCCAGCCACAGAACAGTCATATTCAGTCAGCCAGCCAAAGAACAGTCATATTCAGTCAGCCAGCCAAAGAACAGTCATATTCAGTCAGCCAGCCACAGAACAGTCATATTCAGTCAGCCAGCCACAGAACAGTCATATTCAGTCAGCCAGCCACAGAACAGTCATATTCAGTCAGCCAGCCACAGAACAGTCATATTCAGTCAGCCAGCCAAAGAACAGTCATATTCAGTCAGCCAGCCACAGAACAGTCATATTCAGTCAGCCAGCCACAGAACAGTCATATTCAGGCAGCCAGCCACAGAACAGTCATATTCAGTCAGCCACAGAACAGTCATATTCAGTCAGCCAGCCACAGAACAGTCATATTCAGTCAGCCAGCCACAGAACAGTCATATTCAGTTAACCAGCCACAGAACAGTCATATTCAGTCAACCACCCACAGAACAGTCATATTCAGTCAGCCAGCCACAGAACAGTCATATTCAGTCAGCCAGCCACAGAACAGTCATATTCAGTTAACCAGCCACAGAACAGTCATATTCAGTCAACCACCCACAGAACAGTCATATTCAGTCAGCCAGCCACAGAACAGTCATATTCAGTCAGCCAGCCACAGAACAGTCATATTCAGTCAACCAGCCACAGAACAGTCATATTCAGTTCACCAGCCACAGAACAGTCATATTCAGTGAACCAGCCACATAACAGTCATATTCAGTCAGCCAGCCACAGAACAGTCATATTCAGTCAACCAGCCACAGAACAGTCATATTCAGTCAGCCAGCCACAGAACAGTCATAATCAGTCAGCCAGCCACAGAACAGTCATATTCAGTCAGTCAGCCAGCCACAGAATAGTCATATACAGTCAACCAGCCACAGAACAGTCATATTCAGTCAGCCAGCCACAGAACAGTCATATTCAGTCAACCAGCCACAGAACAGTCATATTCAGTCAGCCAGCCACAGAACAGTCATATTCAGTTAACCAGCCACAGAACAGTCATATTCAGTCATCCAGCCACAGAACAGTCATATTCAGTCAACCAGCCACAGAACAGTCATATTCAGTCAGCCAGCCACAGAACAGTCATATTCAGTCAGCCAGCCACAGAACAGTCATATTCAGTCAACCAGCCACAGAACAGTCATATTCAGTCAGCCAGCCACAGAACAGTCATATTCAGTTAACCAGCCACAGAACAGTCATATTCAGTCAGCCAGCCACAGAACAGTCATATTCAGTCAGTCAGCCAGCCACATAATAGTCATATTCAGTCAACCAGCCACAGAACAGTCATATTCAGTCAGCCAGCCACAGAACAGTCATATTCAGTCAGCCAGCCACAGAACAGTCATATTCAGTCAGCCAGCCAAAGAACAGTCATATTCAGTCAGCCAGCCAAAGAACAGTCATATTCAGTCAGCCAGCCACAGAACAGTCATATTCAGCCAGCCAGCCACAGAACAGTCATATTCAGTCAGCCAGCCACAGAACAGTCATATTCAGTCAGCCAGCCACAGAACAGTCATATTCAGTCAGCCAGCCAAAGAACAGTCATATTCAGTCAGCCAGCCACAGAACAGTCATATTCAGTCAGCCAGCCACAGAACAGTCATATTCAGGCAGCCAGCCACAGAACAGTCATATTCAGTCAGCCACAGAACAGTCATATTCAGGCAGCCAGCCACAGAACAGTCATATTCAGTCAGCCAGCCACAGAACAGTCATATTCAGTCAACCAGCCACAGAACAGTCATATTCAGTTCACCAGCCACAGAACAGTCATATTCAGTGAACCAGCCACATAACAGTCATATTCAGTCAGCCAGCCACAGAACAGTCATATTCAGTCAGCCAGCCACAGAACAGTCATATTCAGTCAGCCAGCCACAGAACAGCCATATTCAGTCAGTCAGCCAGCCACAGAACAGTCATATTCAGTCAACCAGCCACAGAACAGTCATATTCAGTCAGTCAGCCAGCCACAGAATAGTCATATTCAGTCAACCAGCCACAGAACAGTCATATTCAGTCAGCCAGCCACAGAACAGTCATATTCAGGCAGCCAGCCACAGAACAGTCATATTCAGTCAGCCACAGAACAGTCATATTCAGTCAGCCAGCCACAGAACAGTCATATTCAGTCAGCCAGCCACAGAACAGTCATATTCAGTTAACCAGCCACAGAACAGTCATATTCAGTCAACCACCCACAGAACAGTCATATTCAGTCAGCCAGCCACAGAACAGTCATATTCAGTTAACCAGCCACAGAACAGTCATATTCAGTCAGCCAGCCACAGAACAGTCATATTCAGTCAGTCAGCCAGCCACAGAATAGTCATATTCAGTCAACCAGCCACAGAACAGTCATATTCAGTCAGCCAGCCACAGAACAGTCATATTCAGTCAGCCAGCCAAAGAACAGTCATATTCAGTCAGCCAGCCAAAGAACAGTCATATTCAGTCAGCCAGCCACAGAACAGTCATATTCAGTCAGTCAGCCAGCCACAGAATAGTCATATTCAGTCAACCAGCCACAGAACAGTCATATTCAGTCAGCCAGCCACAGAACAGTCATATTCAGTCAGCCAGCCAAAGAACAGTCATATTCAGTCAGCCAGCCAAAGAACAGTCATATTCAGTCAGCCAGCCACAGAACAGTCATATTCAGTCAGCCAGCCACAGAACAGTCATATTCAGTCAGCCAGCCACAGAACAGTCATATTCAGTCAGCCAGCCACAGAACAGTCATATTCAGTCAGCCAGCCAAAGAACAGTCATATTCAGTCAGCCAGCCACAGAACAGTCATATTCAGCCAGCCACAGAACAGTCATATTCAGGCAGCCAGCCACAGAACAGTCATATTCAGTCAGCCACAGAACAGTCATATTCAGTCAGCCAGCCACAGAACAGTCATATTCAGTCAGCCAGCCACAGAACAGTCATATTCAGTTAACCAGCCACAGAACAGTCATATTCAGTCAACCACCCACAGAACAGTCATATTCAGTCAGCCAGCCACAGAACAGTCATATTCAGTCAGCCAGCCACAGAACAGTCATATTCAGTTAACCAGCCACAGAACAGTCATATTCAGTCAACCACCCACAGAACAGTCATATTCAGTCAGCCAGCCACAGAACAGTCATATTCAGTCAGCCAGCCACAGAACAGTCATATTCAGTCAACCAGCCACAGAACAGTCATATTCAGTTCACCAGCCACAGAACAGTCATATTCAGTGAACCAGCCACATAACAGTCATATTCAGTCAGCCAGCCACAGAACAGTCATATTCAGTCAACCAGCCACAGAACAGTCATATTCAGTCAGCCAGCCACAGAACAGTCATAATCAGTCAGCCAGCCACAGAACAGTCATATTCAGTCAGTCAGCCAGCCACAGAATAGTCATATACAGTCAACCAGCCACAGAACAGTCATATTCAGTCAGCCAGCCACAGAACAGTCATATTCAGTCAACCAGCCACAGAACAGTCATATTCAGTCAGCCAGCCACAGAACAGTCATATTCAGTTAACCAGCCACAGAACAGTCATATTCAGTCATCCAGCCACAGAACAGTCATATTCAGTCAACCAGCCACAGAACAGTCATATTCAGTCAGCCAGCCACAGAACAGTCATATTCAGTCAGCCAGCCACAGAACAGTCATATTCAGTCAACCAGCCACAGAACAGTCATATTCAGTCAGCCAGCCACAGAACAGTCATATTCAGTTAACCAGCCACAGAACAGTCATATTCAGTCAGCCAGCCACAGAACAGTCATATTCAGTCAGTCAGCCAGCCACAGAATAGTCATATTCAGTCAACCAGCCACAGAACAGTCATATTCAGTCAGCCAGCCACAGAACAGTCATATTCAGTCAGCCAGCCACAGAACAGTCATATTCAGTCAGCCAGCCAAAGAACAGTCATATTCAGTCAGCCAGCCAAAGAACAGTCATATTCAGTCAGCCAGCCACAGAACAGTCATATTCAGTCAGCCAGCCACAGAACAGTCATATTCAGTCAGTCAGCCAGCCACAGAATAGTCATATTCAGTCAACCAGCCACAGAACAGTCATATTCAGTCAGCCAGCCACAGAACAGTCATATTCAGTCAGCCAGCCAAAGAACAGTCATATTCAGTCAGCCAGCCAAAGAACAGTCATATTCAGTCAGCCAGCCAAAGAACAGTCATATTCAGTCAGCCAGCCACAGAACAGTCATATTCAGTCAGCCAGCCACAGAACAGTCATATTCAGTCAGCCAGCCACAGAACAGTCATATTCAGTCAGCCAGCCACAGAACAGTCATATTCAGTTAACCAGCCACAGAACAGTCATATTCAGTCAGCCAGCCACAGAACAGTCATATTCAGTCAGTCAGCCAGCCACAGAACAGTCATATTCAGTCAGTCAGCCAGCCACAGAATAGTCATATTCAGTCAACCAGCCACAGAACAGTCATATTCAGTCAGCCAGCCACAGAACAGTCATATTCAGTCAGCCAGCCACAGAACAGTCATATTCAGTCAGCCAGCCAAAGAACAGTCATATTCAGTCAGCCAGCCAAAGAACAGTCATATTCAGTCAGCCAGCCACAGAACAGTCATATTCAGTCAGTCAGCCAGCCACAGAATAGTCATATTCAGTCAACCAGCCACAGAACAGTCATATTCAGTCAGCCAGCCACAGAACAGTCATATTCAGTCAGCCAGCCACAGAACAGTCATATTCAGTCAGCCAGCCAAAGAACAGTCATATTCAGTCAGCCAGCCAAAGAACAGTCATATTCAGTCAGCCAGCCACAGAACAGTCATATTCAGTCAGTCAGCCAGCCACAGAATAGTCATATTCAGTCAACCAGCCACAGAACAGTCATATTCAGTCAGCCAGCCACAGAACAGTCATATTCAGTCAGCCAGCCACAGAACAGTCATATTCAGTCAGCCAGCCAAAGAACAGTCATATTCAGTCAGCCAGCCAAAGAACAGTCATATTCAGTCAGCCAGCCACAGAACAGTCATATTCAGTCAGCCAGCCACAGAACAGTCATTTTCAGTCAGCCAGCCACAGAACAGTCATATTCAGTCAGCCAGCCACAGAACAGTCATATTCAGTCAGCCAGCCAAAGAACAGTCATATTCAGTCAGCCAGCCACAGAACAGTCATATTCAGTCAGCCAGCCACAGAACAGTCATATTCAGGCAGCCACAGAACAGTCATATTCAGTCAGCCACAGAACAGTCATATTCAGTCAGCCAGCCACAGAACAGTCATATTCAGTCAGCCAGCCACAGAACAGTCATATTCAGTCAACCAGCCACAGAACAGTCATATTCAGTTCACCAGCCACAGAACAGTCATATTCAGTGAACCAGCCACATAACAGTCATATTCAGTCAGCCAGCCACAGAACAGTCATATTCAGTCAACCAGCCACAGAACAGTCATATTCAGTCAGCCAGCCACAGAACAGTCATAATCAGTCAGCCAGCCACAGAACAGTCATATTCAGTCAACCAGCCACAGAACAGTCATATTCAGTCAGCCAGCCACAGAACAGTCATATTCAGTCAACCAGCCACAGAACAGTCATATTCAGTCAGCCAGCCACAGAACAGTCATATTCAGTTAACCAGCCACAGAACAGTCATATTCAGTCATCCAGCCACAGAACAGTCATATTCAGTCAACCAGCCACAGAACAGTCATATTCAGTCAGCCAGCCACAGAACAGTCATATTCAGTCAGCCAGCCACAGAACAGTCATATTCAGTCAACCAGCCACAGAACAGTCATATTCAGTCAGCCAGCCACAGAACAGTCATATTCAGTTAACCAGCCACAGAACAGTCATATTCAGTCAGTCAGCCAGCCACAGAACAGTCATATTCAGTCAGTCAGCCAGCCACAGAATAGTCATATTCAGTCAACCAGCCACAGAACAGTCATATTCAGTCAGCCAGCCACAGAACAGTCATATTCAGTCAGCCAGCCAAAGAACAGTCATATTCAGTCAGCCAGCCAAAGAACAGTCATATTCAGCCAGCCAGCCACAGAACAGTCATATTCAGTCAGCCAGCCACAGAACAGTCATATTCAGTCAGCCAGCCACAGAACAGTCATATTCAGTCAGCCAGCCACAGAACAGTCATATTCAGTTAACCAGCCACAGAACAGTCATATTCAGTCAGCCAGCCACAGAACAGTCATATTCAGTCAGTCAGCCAGCCACAGAATAGTCATATTCAGTCAACCAGCCACAGAACAGTCATATTCAGTCAGCCAGCCACAGAACAGTCATATTCAGTCAGCCAGCCAAAGAACAGTCATATTCAGTCAGCCAGCCAAAGAACAGTCATATTCAGCCAGCCAGCCACAGAACAGTCATATTCAGTCAGCCAGCCACAGAACAGTCATATTCAGTCAGCCAGCCACAGAACAGTCATATTCAGTCAGCCAGCCACAGAACAGTCATATTCAGTTAACCAGCCACAGAACAGTCATATTCAGTCAGCCAGCCACAGAACAGTCATATTCAGTCAGTCAGCCAGCCACAGAACAGTCATATTCAGTCAGTCAGCCAGCCACAGAATAGTCATATTCAGTCAACCAGCCACAGAACAGTCATATTCAGTCAGCCAGCCACAGAACAGTCATATTCAGTCAGCCAGCCACAGAACAGTCATATTCAGTCAGCCAGCCAAAGAACAGTCATATTCAGTCAGCCAGCCAAAGAACAGTCATATTCAGTCAGCCAGCCACAGAACAGTCATATTCAGTCAGTCAGCCAGCCACAGAATAGTCATATTCAGTCAACCAGCCACAGAACAGTCATATTCAGTCAGCCAGCCACAGAACAGTCATATTCAGTCAGCCAGCCACAGAACAGTCATATTCAGTCAGCCAGCCAAAGAACAGTCATATTCAGTCAGCCAGCCAAAGAACAGTCATATTCAGTCAGCCAGCCACAGAACAGTCATATTCAGTCAGTCAGCCAGCCACAGAATAGTCATATTCAGTCAACCAGCCACAGAACAGTCATATTCAGTCAGCCAGCCACAGAACAGTCATATTCAGTCAGCCAGCCACAGAACAGTCATATTCAGTCAGCCAGCCAAAGAACAGTCATATTCAGTCAGCCAGCCAAAGAACAGTCATATTCAGTCAGCCAGCCACAGAACAGTCATATTCAGTCAGCCAGCCACAGAACAGTCATTTTCAGTCAGCCAGCCACAGAACAGTCATATTCAGTCAGCCAGCCACAGAACAGTCATATTCAGTCAGCCAGCCAAAGAACAGTCATATTCAGTCAGCCAGCCACAGAACAGTCATATTCAGTCAGCCAGCCACAGAACAGTCATATTCAGGCAGCCACAGAACAGTCATATTCAGTCAGCCACAGAACAGTCATATTCAGTCAGCCAGCCACAGAACAGTCATATTCAGTCAGCCAGCCACAGAACAGTCATATTCAGTCAACCAGCCACAGAACAGTCATATTCAGTTCACCAGCCACAGAACAGTCATATTCAGTGAACCAGCCACATAACAGTCATATTCAGTCAGCCAGCCACAGAACAGTCATATTCAGTCAACCAGCCACAGAACAGTCATATTCAGTCAGCCAGCCACAGAACAGTCATAATCAGTCAGCCAGCCACAGAACAGTCATATTCAGTCAACCAGCCACAGAACAGTCATATTCAGTCAGCCAGCCACAGAACAGTCATATTCAGTCAACCAGCCACAGAACAGTCATATTCAGTCAGCCAGCCACAGAACAGTCATATTCAGTTAACCAGCCACAGAACAGTCATATTCAGTCATCCAGCCACAGAACAGTCATATTCAGTCAACCAGCCACAGAACAGTCATATTCAGTCAGCCAGCCACAGAACAGTCATATTCAGTCAGCCAGCCACAGAACAGTCATATTCAGTCAACCAGCCACAGAACAGTCATATTCAGTCAGCCAGCCACAGAACAGTCATATTCAGTTAACCAGCCACAGAACAGTCATATTCAGTCAGCCAGCCACAGAACAGTCATATTCAGTCAGTCAGCCAGCCACAGAATAGTCATATTCAGTCAACCAGCCACAGAACAGTCATATTCAGTCAGCCAGCCACAGAACAGTCATATTCAGTCAGCCAGCCAAAGAACAGTCATATTCAGTCAGCCAGCCAAAGAACAGTCATATTCAGCCAGCCAGCCACAGAACAGTCATATTCAGTCAGCCAGCCACAGAACAGTCATATTCAGTCAGCCAGCCACAGAACAGTCATATTCAGTCAGCCAGCCACAGAACAGTCATATTCAGTTAACCAGCCACAGAACAGTCATATTCAGTCAGCCAGCCACAGAACAGTCATATTCAGTCAGTCAGCCAGCCACAGAATAGTCATATTCAGTCAACCAGCCACAGAACAGTCATATTCAGTCAGCCAGCCACAGAACAGTCATATTCAGTCAGCCAGCCAAAGAACAGTCATATTCAGTCAGCCAGCCAAAGAACAGTCATATTCAGCCAGCCAGCCACAGAACAGTCATATTCAGTCAGCCAGCCACAGAACAGTCATATTCAGTCAGCCAGCCACAGAACAGTCATATTCAGTCAGCCAGCCACAGAACAGTCATATTCAGTTAACCAGCCACAGAACAGTCATATTCAGTCAGCCAGCCACAGAACAGTCATATTCAGTCAGCCAGCCACAGAACAGTCATATTCAGTCAGCCAGCCAAAGAACAGTCATATTCAGTCAGCCAGCCAAAGAACAGTCATATTCAGTCAGCCAGCCACAGAACAGTCATATTCAGTCAGTCAGCCAGCCACAGAATAGTCATATTCAGTCAACCAGCCACAGAACAGTCATATTCAGTCAGCCAGCCACAGAACAGTCATATTCAGTCAGCCAGCCACAGAACAGTCATATTCAGTCAGCCAGCCAAAGAACAGTCATATTCAGTCAGCCAGCCAAAGAACAGTCATATTCAGTCAGCCAGCCACAGAACAGTCATATTCAGTCAGTCAGCCAGCCACAGAATAGTCATATTCAGTCAACCAGCCACAGAACAGTCATATTCAGTCAGCCAGCCACAGAACAGTCATATTCAGTCAGCCAGCCACAGAACAGTCATATTCAGTCAGCCAGCCACAGAACAGTCATATTCAGTCAGCCAGCCAAAGAACAGTCATATTCAGTCAGCCAGCCACAGAACAGTCATATTCAGTCAGCCAGCCACAGAACAGTCATTTTCAGTCAGCCAGCCACAGAACAGTCATATTCAGTCAGCCAGCCACAGAACAGTCATATTCAGTCAGCCAGCCAAAGAACAGTCATATTCAGTCAGCCAGCCACAGAACAGTCATATTCAGTCAGCCAGCCACAGAACAGTCATATTCAGGCAGCCACAGAACAGTCATATTCAGTCAGCCACAGAACAGTCATATTCAGTCAGCCAGCCACAGAACAGTCATATTCAGTCAGCCAGCCACAGAACAGTCATATTCAGTCAACCAGCCACAGAACAGTCATATTCAGTTCACCAGCCACAGAACAGTCATATTCAGTGAACCAGCCACATAACAGTCATATTCAGTCAGCCAGCCACAGAACAGTCATATTCAGTCAACCAGCCACAGAACAGTCATATTCAGTCAGCCAGCCACAGAACAGTCATAATCAGTCAGCCAGCCACAGAACAGTCATATTCAGTCAACCAGCCACAGAACAGTCATATTCAGTCAGCCAGCCACAGAACAGTCATATTCAGTCAACCAGCCACAGAACAGTCATATTCAGTCAGCCAGCCACAGAACAGTCATATTCAGTTAACCAGCCACAGAACAGTCATATTCAGTCATCCAGCCACAGAACAGTCATATTCAGTCAACCAGCCACAGAACAGTCATATTCAGTCAGCCAGCCACAGAACAGTCATATTCAGTCAGCCAGCCACAGAACAGTCATATTCAGTCAACCAGCCACAGAACAGTCATATTCAGTCAGCCAGCCACAGAACAGTCATATTCAGTTAACCAGCCACAGAACAGTCATATTCAGTCAGTCAGCCAGCCACAGAACAGTCATATTCAGTCAGTCAGCCAGCCACAGAATAGTCATATTCAGTCAACCAGCCACAGAACAGTCATATTCAGTCAGCCAGCCACAGAACAGTCATATTCAGTCAGCCAGCCAAAGAACAGTCATATTCAGTCAGCCAGCCAAAGAACAGTCATATTCAGCCAGCCAGCCACAGAACAGTCATATTCAGTCAGCCAGCCACAGAACAGTCATATTCAGTCAGCCAGCCACAGAACAGTCATATTCAGTCAGCCAGCCACAGAACAGTCATATTCAGTTAACCAGCCACAGAACAGTCATATTCAGTCAGCCAGCCACAGAACAGTCATATTCAGTCAGTCAGCCAGCCACAGAATAGTCATATTCAGTCAACCAGCCACAGAACAGTCATATTCAGTCAGCCAGCCACAGAACAGTCATATTCAGTCAGCCAGCCAAAGAACAGTCATATTCAGTCAGCCAGCCAAAGAACAGTCATATTCAGCCAGCCAGCCACAGAACAGTCATATTCAGTCAGCCAGCCACAGAACAGTCATATTCAGTCAGCCAGCCACAGAACAGTCATATTCAGTCAGCCAGCCACAGAACAGTCATATTCAGTTAACCAGCCACAGAACAGTCATATTCAGTCAGCCAGCCACAGAACAGTCATATTCAGTCAGTCAGCCAGCCACAGAACAGTCATATTCAGTCAGTCAGCCAGCCACAGAATAGTCATATTCAGTCAACCAGCCACAGAACAGTCATATTCAGTCAGCCAGCCACAGAACAGTCATATTCAGTCAGCCAGCCACAGAACAGTCATATTCAGTCAGCCAGCCAAAGAACAGTCATATTCAGTCAGCCAGCCAAAGAACAGTCATATTCAGTCAGCCAGCCACAGAACAGTCATATTCAGTCAGTCAGCCAGCCACAGAATAGTCATATTCAGTCAACCAGCCACAGAACAGTCATATTCAGTCAGCCAGCCACAGAACAGTCATATTCAGTCAGCCAGCCACAGAACAGTCATATTCAGTCAGCCAGCCAAAGAACAGTCATATTCAGTCAGCCAGCCAAAGAACAGTCATATTCAGTCAGCCAGCCACAGAACAGTCATATTCAGTCAGTCAGCCAGCCACAGAATAGTCATATTCAGTCAACCAGCCACAGAACAGTCATATTCAGTCAGCCAGCCACAGAACAGTCATATTCAGTCAGCCAGCCACAGAACAGTCATATTCAGTCAGCCAGCCAAAGAACAGTCATATTCAGTCAGCCAGCCAAAGAACAGTCATATTCAGTCAGCCAGCCACAGAACAGTCATATTCAGTCAGTCAGCCAGCCACAGAATAGTCATATTCAGTCAACCAGCCACAGAACAGTCATATTCAGTCAGCCAGCCACAGAACAGTCATATTCAGTCAGCCAGCCACAGAACAGTCATATTCAGTCAGCCAGCCAAAGAACAGTCATATTCAGTCAGCCAGCCAAAGAACAGTCATATTCAGTCAGCCAGCCACAGAACAGTCATATTCAGTCAGTCAGCCAGCCACAGAATAGTCATATTCAGTCAACCAGCCACAGAACAGTCATATTCAGTCAGCCAGCCACAGAACAGTCATATTCAGTCAGCCAGCCACAGAACAGTCATATTCAGTCAGCCAGCCACAGAACAGTCATATTCAGTCAGCCAGCCAAAGAACAGTCATATTCAGTCAGCCAGCCACAGAACAGTCATATTCAGTCAGCCAGCCACAGAACAGTCATTTTCAGTCAGCCAGCCACAGAACAGTCATATTCAGTCAGCCAGCCACAGAACAGTCATATTCAGTCAGCCAGCCAAAGAACAGTCATATTCAGTCAGCCAGCCACAGAACAGTCATATTCAGTCAGCCAGCCACAGAACAGTCATATTCAGGCAGCCACAGAACAGTCATATTCAGTCAGCCACAGAACAGTCATATTCAGTCAGCCAGCCACAGAACAGTCATATTCAGTCAGCCAGCCACAGAACAGTCATATTCAGTCAACCAGCCACAGAACAGTCATATTCAGTTCACCAGCCACAGAACAGTCATATTCAGTGAACCAGCCACATAACAGTCATATTCAGTCAGCCAGCCACAGAACAGTCATATTCAGTCAACCAGCCACAGAACAGTCATATTCAGTCAGCCAGCCACAGAACAGTCATAATCAGTCAGCCAGCCACAGAACAGTCATATTCAGTCAACCAGCCACAGAACAGTCATATTCAGTCAGCCAGCCACAGAACAGTCATATTCAGTCAACCAGCCACAGAACAGTCATATTCAGTCAGCCAGCCACAGAACAGTCATATTCAGTTAACCAGCCACAGAACAGTCATATTCAGTCATCCAGCCACAGAACAGTCATATTCAGTCAACCAGCCACAGAACAGTCATATTCAGTCAGCCAGCCACAGAACAGTCATATTCAGTCAGCCAGCCACAGAACAGTCATATTCAGTCAACCAGCCACAGAACAGTCATATTCAGTCAGCCAGCCACAGAACAGTCATATTCAGTTAACCAGCCACAGAACAGTCATATTCAGTCAGTCAGCCAGCCACAGAACAGTCATATTCAGTCAGTCAGCCAGCCACAGAATAGTCATATTCAGTCAACCAGCCACAGAACAGTCATATTCAGTCAGCCAGCCACAGAACAGTCATATTCAGTCAGCCAGCCAAAGAACAGTCATATTCAGTCAGCCAGCCAAAGAACAGTCATATTCAGCCAGCCAGCCACAGAACAGTCATATTCAGTCAGCCAGCCACAGAACAGTCATATTCAGTCAGCCAGCCACAGAACAGTCATATTCAGTCAGCCAGCCACAGAACAGTCATATTCAGTTAACCAGCCACAGAACAGTCATATTCAGTCAGCCAGCCACAGAACAGTCATATTCAGTCAGTCAGCCAGCCACAGAATAGTCATATTCAGTCAACCAGCCACAGAACAGTCATATTCAGTCAGCCAGCCACAGAACAGTCATATTCAGTCAGCCAGCCAAAGAACAGTCATATTCAGTCAGCCAGCCAAAGAACAGTCATATTCAGCCAGCCAGCCACAGAACAGTCATATTCAGTCAGCCAGCCACAGAACAGTCATATTCAGTCAGCCAGCCACAGAACAGTCATATTCAGTCAGCCAGCCACAGAACAGTCATATTCAGTTAACCAGCCACAGAACAGTCATATTCAGTCAGCCAGCCACAGAACAGTCATATTCAGTCAGTCAGCCAGCCACAGAACAGTCATATTCAGTCAGTCAGCCAGCCACAGAATAGTCATATTCAGTCAACCAGCCACAGAACAGTCATATTCAGTCAGCCAGCCACAGAACAGTCATATTCAGTCAGCCAGCCACAGAACAGTCATATTCAGTCAGCCAGCCAAAGAACAGTCATATTCAGTCAGCCAGCCAAAGAACAGTCATATTCAGTCAGCCAGCCACAGAACAGTCATATTCAGTCAGTCAGCCAGCCACAGAATAGTCATATTCAGTCAACCAGCCACAGAACAGTCATATTCAGTCAGCCAGCCACAGAACAGTCATATTCAGTCAGCCAGCCACAGAACAGTCATATTCAGTCAGCCAGCCAAAGAACAGTCATATTCAGTCAGCCAGCCAAAGAACAGTCATATTCAGTCAGCCAGCCACAGAACAGTCATATTCAGTCAGTCAGCCAGCCACAGAATAGTCATATTCAGTCAACCAGCCACAGAACAGTCATATTCAGTCAGCCAGCCACAGAACAGTCATATTCAGTCAGCCAGCCACAGAACAGTCATATTCAGTCAGCCAGCCAAAGAACAGTCATATTCAGTCAGCCAGCCAAAGAACAGTCATATTCAGTCAGCCAGCCACAGAACAGTCATATTCAGTCAGCCAGCCACAGAACAGTCATTTTCAGTCAGCCAGCCACAGAACAGTCATATTCAGTCAGCCAGCCACAGAACAGTCATATTCAGTCAGCCAGCCAAAGAACAGTCATATTCAGTCAGCCAGCCACAGAACAGTCATATTCAGTCAGCCAGCCACAGAACAGTCATATTCAGGCAGCCACAGAACAGTCATATTCAGTCAGCCACAGAACAGTCATATTCAGTCAGCCAGCCACAGAACAGTCATATTCAGTCAGCCAGCCACAGAACAGTCATATTCAGTCAACCAGCCACAGAACAGTCATATTCAGTTCACCAGCCACAGAACAGTCATATTCAGTGAACCAGCCACATAACAGTCATATTCAGTCAGCCAGCCACAGAACAGTCATATTCAGTCAACCAGCCACAGAACAGTCATATTCAGTCAGCCAGCCACAGAACAGTCATAATCAGTCAGCCAGCCACAGAACAGTCATATTCAGTCAACCAGCCACAGAACAGTCATATTCAGTCAGCCAGCCACAGAACAGTCATATTCAGTCAACCAGCCACAGAACAGTCATATTCAGTCAGCCAGCCACAGAACAGTCATATTCAGTTAACCAGCCACAGAACAGTCATATTCAGTCATCCAGCCACAGAACAGTCATATTCAGTCAACCAGCCACAGAACAGTCATATTCAGTCAGCCAGCCACAGAACAGTCATATTCAGTCAGCCAGCCACAGAACAGTCATATTCAGTCAACCAGCCACAGAACAGTCATATTCAGTCAGCCAGCCACAGAACAGTCATATTCAGTTAACCAGCCACAGAACAGTCATATTCAGTCAGCCAGCCACAGAACAGTCATATTCAGTCAGTCAGCCAGCCACAGAATAGTCATATTCAGTCAACCAGCCACAGAACAGTCATATTCAGTCAGCCAGCCACAGAACAGTCATATTCAGTCAGCCAGCCAAAGAACAGTCATATTCAGTCAGCCAGCCAAAGAACAGTCATATTCAGCCAGCCAGCCACAGAACAGTCATATTCAGTCAGCCAGCCACAGAACAGTCATATTCAGTCAGCCAGCCACAGAACAGTCATATTCAGTCAGCCAGCCACAGAACAGTCATATTCAGTTAACCAGCCACAGAACAGTCATATTCAGTCAGCCAGCCACAGAACAGTCATATTCAGTCAGTCAGCCAGCCACAGAATAGTCATATTCAGTCAACCAGCCACAGAACAGTCATATTCAGTCAGCCAGCCACAGAACAGTCATATTCAGTCAGCCAGCCAAAGAACAGTCATATTCAGTCAGCCAGCCAAAGAACAGTCATATTCAGCCAGCCAGCCACAGAACAGTCATATTCAGTCAGCCAGCCACAGAACAGTCATATTCAGTCAGCCAGCCACAGAACAGTCATATTCAGTCAGCCAGCCACAGAACAGTCATATTCAGTTAACCAGCCACAGAACAGTCATATTCAGTCAGCCAGCCACAGAACAGTCATATTCAGTCAGTCAGCCAGCCACAGAACAGTCATATTCAGTCAGTCAGCCAGCCACAGAATAGTCATATTCAGTCAACCAGCCACAGAACAGTCATATTCAGTCAGCCAGCCACAGAACAGTCATATTCAGTCAGCCAGCCACAGAACAGTCATATTCAGTCAGCCAGCCAAAGAACAGTCATATTCAGTCAGCCAGCCAAAGAACAGTCATATTCAGTCAGCCAGCCACAGAACAGTCATATTCAGTCAGTCAGCCAGCCACAGAATAGTCATATTCAGTCAACCAGCCACAGAACAGTCATATTCAGTCAGCCAGCCACAGAACAGTCATATTCAGTCAGCCAGCCACAGAACAGTCATATTCAGTCAGCCAGCCAAAGAACAGTCATATTCAGTCAGCCAGCCAAAGAACAGTCATATTCAGTCAGCCAGCCACAGAACAGTCATATTCAGTCAGTCAGCCAGCCACAGAATAGTCATATTCAGTCAACCAGCCACAGAACAGTCATATTCAGTCAGCCAGCCACAGAACAGTCATATTCAGTCAGCCAGCCACAGAACAGTCATATTCAGTCAGCCAGCCAAAGAACAGTCATATTCAGTCAGCCAGCCACAGAACAGTCATATTCAGTCAGCCAGCCACAGAACAGTCATTTTCAGTCAGCCAGCCACAGAACAGTCATATTCAGTCAGCCAGCCACAGAACAGTCATATTCAGTCAGCCAGCCAAAGAACAGTCATATTCAGTCAGCCAGCCACAGAACAGTCATATTCAGTCAGCCAGCCACAGAACAGTCATATTCAGGCAGCCACAGAACAGTCATATTCAGTCAGCCACAGAACAGTCATATTCAGTCAGCCAGCCACAGAACAGTCATATTCAGTCAGCCAGCCACAGAACAGTCATATTCAGTTAACCAGCCACAGAACAGTCATATTCAGTCAACCACCCACAGAACAGTCATATTCAGTCAGCCAGCCACAGAACAGTCATATTCAGTCAGCCAGCCACAGAACAGTCATATTCAGTTAACCAGCCACAGAACAGTCATATTCAGTCAACCACCCACAGAACAGTCATATTCAGTCAGCCAGCCACAGAACAGTCATATTCAGTCAGCCAGCCACAGAACAGTCATATTCAGTCAACCAGCCACAGAACAGTCATATTCAGTTCACCAGCCACAGAACAGTCATATTCAGTGAACCAGCCACATAACAGTCATATTCAGTCAGCCAGCCACAGAACAGTCATATTCAGTCAACCAGCCACAGAACAGTCATATTCAGTCAGCCAGCCACAGAACAGTCATAATCAGTCAGCCAGCCACAGAACAGTCATATTCAGTCAGTCAGCCAGCCACAGAATAGTCATATTCAGTCAACCAGCCACAGAACAGTCATATTCAGTCAGCCAGCCACAGAACAGTCATATTCAGTCAACCAGCCACAGAACAGTCATATTCAGTCAGCCAGCCACAGAACAGTCATATTCAGTTAACCAGCCACAGAACAGTCATATTCAGTCATCCAGCCACAGAACAGTCATATTCAGTCAACCAGCCACAGAACAGTCATATTCAGTCAGCCAGCCACAGAACAGTCATATTCAGTCAGCCAGCCACAGAACAGTCATATTCAGTCAACCAGCCACAGAACAGTCATATTCAGTCAGCCAGCCACAGAACAGTCATATTCAGTTAACCAGCCACAGAACAGTCATATTCAGTCAGCCAGCCACAGAACAGTCATATTCAGTCAGTCAGCCAGCCACAGAATAGTCATATTCAGTCAACCAGCCACAGAACAGTCATATTCAGTCAGCCAGCCACAGAACAGTCATATTCAGTCAGCCAGCCACAGAACAGTCATATTCAGTCAGCCAGCCAAAGAACAGTCATATTCAGTCAGCCAGCCAAAGAACAGTCATATTCAGTCAGCCAGCCACAGAACAGTCATATTCAGTCAGTCAGCCAGCCACAGAATAGTCATATTCAGTCAACCAGCCACAGAACAGTCATATTCAGTCAGCCAGCCACAGAACAGTCATATTCAGTCAGCCAGCCACAGAACAGTCATATTCAGTCAGCCAGCCAAAGAACAGTCATATTCAGTCAGCCAGCCAAAGAACAGTCATATTCAGTCAGCCAGCCACAGAACAGTCATATTCAGTCAGTCAGCCAGCCACAGAATAGTCATATTCAGTCAACCAGCCACAGAACAGTCATATTCAGTCAGCCAGCCACAGAACAGTCATATTCAGTCAGCCAGCCACAGAACAGTCATATTCAGTCAGCCAGCCACAGAACAGTCATATTCAGTCAGCCAGCCAAAGAACAGTCATATTCAGTCAGCCAGCCACAGAACAGTCATATTCAGTCAGCCAGCCACAGAACAGTCATTTTCAGTCAGCCAGCCACAGAACAGTCATATTCAGTCAGCCAGCCACAGAACAGTCATATTCAGTCAGCCAGCCAAAGAACAGTCATATTCAGTCAGCCAGCCACAGAACAGTCATATTCAGTCAGCCAGCCACAGAACAGTCATATTCAGGCAGCCACAGAACAGTCATATTCAGTCAGCCACAGAACAGTCATATTCAGTCAGCCAGCCACAGAACAGTCATATTCAGTCAGCCAGCCACAGAACAGTCATATTCAGTTAACCAGCCACAGAACAGTCATATTCAGTCAACCACCCACAGAACAGTCATATTCAGTCAGCCAGCCACAGAACAGTCATATTCAGTCAGCCAGCCACAGAACAGTCATATTCAGTTAACCAGCCACAGAACAGTCATATTCAGTCAACCACCCACAGAACAGTCATATTCAGTCAGCCAGCCACAGAACAGTCATATTCAGTCAGCCAGCCACAGAACAGTCATATTCAGTCAACCAGCCACAGAACAGTCATATTCAGTTCACCAGCCACAGAACAGTCATATTCAGTGAACCAGCCACATAACAGTCATATTCAGTCAGCCAGCCACAGAACAGTCATATTCAGTCAACCAGCCACAGAACAGTCATATTCAGTCAGCCAGCCACAGAACAGTCATAATCAGTCAGCCAGCCACAGAACAGTCATATTCAGTCAGTCAGCCAGCCACAGAATAGTCATATTCAGTCAACCAGCCACAGAACAGTCATATTCAGTCAGCCAGCCACAGAACAGTCATATTCAGTCAACCAGCCACAGAACAGTCATATTCAGTCAGCCAGCCACAGAACAGTCATATTCAGTTAACCAGCCACAGAACAGTCATATTCAGTCATCCAGCCACAGAACAGTCATATTCAGTCAACCAGCCACAGAACAGTCATATTCAGTCAGCCAGCCACAGAACAGTCATATTCAGTCAGCCAGCCACAGAACAGTCATATTCAGTCAACCAGCCACAGAACAGTCATATTCAGTCAGCCAGCCACAGAACAGTCATATTCAGTTAACCAGCCACAGAACAGTCATATTCAGTCAGCCAGCCACAGAACAGTCATATTCAGTCAGTCAGCCAGCCACAGAATAGTCATATTCAGTCAACCAGCCACAGAACAGTCATATTCAGTCAGCCAGCCACAGAACAGTCATATTCAGTCAGCCAGCCACAGAACAGTCATATTCAGTCAGCCAGCCAAAGAACAGTCATATTCAGTCAGCCAGCCAAAGAACAGTCATATTCAGTCAGCCAGCCACAGAACAGTCATATTCAGTCAGTCAGCCAGCCACAGAATAGTCATATTCAGTCAACCAGCCACAGAACAGTCATATTCAGTCAGCCAGCCACAGAACAGTCATATTCAGTCAGCCAGCCACAGAACAGTCATATTCAGTCAGCCAGCCAAAGAACAGTCATATTCAGTCAGCCAGCCAAAGAACAGTCATATTCAGTCAGCCAGCCACAGAACAGTCATATTCAGTCAGCCAGCCACAGAACAGTCATATTCAGTCAGCCAGCCACAGAACAGTCATATTCAGTCAGCCAGCCACAGAACAGTCATATTCAGTCAGCCAGCCAAAGAACAGTCATATTCAGTCAGCCAGCCACAGAACAGTCATATTCAGTCAGCCAGCCACAGAACAGTCATATTCAGGCAGCCAGCCACAGAACAGTCATATTCAGCCAGCCACAGAACAGTCATATTCAGTCAGCCAGCCACAGAACAGTCATATTCAGTCAGCCAGCCACAGAACAGTCATATTCAGTTAACCAGCCACAGAACAGTCATATTCAGTCAACCACCCACAGAACAGTCATATTCAGTCATCCAGCCACAGAACAGTCATATTCAGTCATCCAGCCACAGAACAGTCATATTCAGTCAGCCAGCCACAGAACAGTCATATTCAGTCAACCAGCCACAGAACAGTCATATTCAGTTCACCAGCCACAGAACAGTCATATTCAGTGAACCAGCCACATAACAGTCATATTCAGTCAGCCAGCCACAGAACAGTCATATTCAGTCAACCAGCCACAGAACAGTCATATTCAGTCAGCCAGCCACAGAACAGTCATATTCAGTCAGCCAGCCACAGAACAGCCATATTCAGTCAGTCAGCCAGCCACAGAACAGTCATATTCAGTCAACCAGCCACAGAACAGTCATATTCAGTCAGTCAGCAAGCCACAGAATAGTCATATTCAGTCAACCAGCCACAGAACAGTCATATTCAGTCAGCCAGCCACAGAACAGTCATATTCAGTCAACCAGCCACAGAACAGTCATATTCAGTCAGCCAGCCACAGAACAGTCATATTCAGTTAACCAGCCACAGAACAGTCATATTCAGTCATCCAGCCACAGAACAGTCATATTCAGTCAACCAGCCACAGAACAGTCATATTCAGTCAGCCAGCCACAGAACAGTCATATTCAGTCAGCCAGCCACAGAACAGTCATATTCAGTCAACCAGCCACAGAACAGTCATATTCAGTCAGCCAGCCACAGAACAGTCATATTCAGTTAACCAGCCACAGAACAGTCATATTCAGTCAGCCAGCCACAGAACAGTCATATTCAGTCAGTCAGCCAGCCACAGAACAGTCATATTCAGTCAGTCAGCCAGCCACAGAATAGTCATATTCAGTCAACCGGCCACAGAACAGTCATATTCAGTCAGCCAGCCACAGAACAGTCATATTCAGTCAGCCAGCCACAGAACAGTCATATTCAGTCAGCCAGCCAAAGAACAGTCATATTCAGTCAGCCAGCCAAAGAACAGTCATATTCAGTCAGCCAGCCACAGAACAGTCATATTCAGTCAGCCAGCCACAGAACAGTCATATTCAGTCAGCCAGCCACAGAACAGTCATATTCAGTCAGCCAGCCACAGAACAGTCATATTCAGTCAGCCAGCCAAAGAACAGTCATATTCAGTCAGCCAGCCACAGAACAGTCATATTCAGTCAGCCAGCCACAGAACAGTCATATTCAGGCAGCCAGCCACAGAACAGTCATATTCAGTCAGCCACAGAACAGTCATATTCAGGCAGCCAGCCACAGAACAGTCATATTCAGTCAGCCAGCCACAGAACAGTCATATTCAGTCAGCCAGCCACAGAACAGTCATATTCAGTCAACCAGCCACAGAACAGTCATATTCAGTTCACCAGCCACAGAACAGTCATATTCAGTGAACCAGCCACATAACAGTCATATTCAGTCAGCCAGCCACAGAACAGTCATATTCAGTCAGCCAGCCACAGAACAGTCATATTCAGTCAGCCAGCCACAGAACAGCCATATTCAGTCAGTCAGCCAGCCACAGAACAGTCATATTCAGTCAACCAGCCACAGAACAGTCATATTCAGTCAGTCAGCCAGCCACAGAATAGTCATATTCAGTCAACCAGCCACAGAACAGTCATATTCAGTCAGCCAGCCACAGAACAGTCATATTCAGTCAACCAGCCACAGAACAGTCATATTCAGTCAGCCAGCCACAGAACAGTCATATTCAGTTAACCAGCCACAGAACAGTCATATTCAGTCATCCAGCCACAGAACAGTCATATTCAGTCAACCAGCCACAGAACAGTCATATTCAGTCAGCCAGCCACAGAACAGTCATATTCAGTCAGCCAGCCACAGAACAGTCATATTCAGTCAACCAGCCACAGAACAGTCATATTCAGTCAGCCAGCCACAGAACAGTCATATTCAGTTAACCAGCCACAGAACAGTCATATTCAGTCAGCCAGCCACAGAACAGTCATATTCAGTCAGTCAGCCAGCCACAGAACAGTCATATTCAGTCAGTCAGCCAGCCACAGAATAGTCATATTCAGTCAACCAGCCACAGAACAGTCATATTCAGTCAGCCAGCCACAGAACAGTCATATTCAGTCAGCCAGCCACAGAACAGTCATATTCAGTCAGCCAGCCAAAGAACAGTCATATTCAGTCAGCCAGCCAAAGAACAGTCATATTCAGTCAGCCAGCCACAGAACAGTCATATTCAGTCAGCCAGCCACAGAACAGTCATATTCAGTCAGCCAGCCACAGAACAGTCATATTCAGTCAGCCAGCCACAGAACAGTCATATTCAGTCAGCCAGCCAAAGAACAGTCATATTCAGTCAGCCAGCCACAGAACAGTCATATTCAGTCAGCCAGCCACAGAACAGTCATATTCAGTCAGCCACAGAACAGTCATATTCAGGCAGCCAGCCACAGAACAGTCATATTCAGTCAGCCAGCCACAGAACAGTCATATATTCAGTCAGCCAGCCACAGAACAGTCATATATTCAGTCAGCCAGCCACAGAACAGTCATATTCAGTCAGCCAGTTCTCCAGAGAGTAGCAGTATCCACAGACCTGCACTTCACCTCAGCCTGTGTGAAACATACTCACACTCTTTACCAGAGCCACTTGCCTTGCCTTGGGATTCTGCAACTCCTTCTCTCTCTCCTTTCCGCCTCCCCCCACTCCCTCCATATTGTCCTCCTGCCCGTTCCCCTCAATGTTATAAATTACAAACGACACAAACCGCGGCCTAATGCCCTGCCGTGGACGCCTTCCAAGCTGAAACTTTTTGGAAGGAACCAAGGGCCCTGGTTCATTGATAATACCAGGCACACACACTCTCTCTCTCTCTCTCTCTCTCTCTCTCTCTCTCTCTCTCTCTCTCTCTCTCTCTCTCTCTCTCTCTCTCTCTCTCTCTCTCTCTCTCTCTCTCTCTCTCTCTCTCTCTCTCTCTCTCTCTCTCTCTCTCTCTCTCTCTCTCTCTCTCTCTCTCTCTCTCTCTCTCTCCTCCATTTAGAGGAAAGGAGAAAAACACCCTGAACAGAGGACGGGTGCTAGGCAGGGCCAAAAGACACTGCTTTAGAAATCAGCTGAGAGCTGAGAGGGCCTTTCTCACTATTTTAGCAGTGAAGCAGCACTATCCTTCCTCACCATCTTTGTGAAAGACTAATAGTATCCAAAAGTATCAAGACTAAATAAAGCGATGAAGGAATGTATGACACGTCTTTTATTCCAGTCTAGACATGGCTTAGGATCCCATTTTCCCAAATTTGTGACTCGCACATGGGACTGTTTTCTGAAGAGAAGTCACACAAAAAGCACAGAACATGCGAGATGTTCTTGGTTGGTTCAAGGTTATTATTTTGACCCCAACAGCCACATTCCCAACACAGCTTAGCGCGCACGGCCATGACTGAAAGCTTTTTTATTGGTGCTTAGCTCCTTCTAGCTTTAAGGATTTCTGACACGGCTAATTGTTTTTATTGAGGTATTAATTATTATTACAGAGTTATAAAGCTGTAAACAGGCCGAGCCAAGAATGTGCATGTTTTCAGGTGTTAGATTGTAGTATTGCTTCTGTCTGTATCAGCCCATTCAGACTAATGGACCTCATTCTGTGTACTATGCCCCCAAATTGCAATGGTATAAAAGGTGTGTCTACAGCATTTACTCCAGTTATATCATAGTGTTTTCTACAACTCACTCAGAGAAGCCTGGCTATTATTTACTCAAGTCAATTAGTAAGGTGTTAGTGTTGTCCACAAGTTACTGAAACGAAAGTATTGTCGAAGGAATCCATTTGTAGTGAGTTGGAGAACGACGTTGAAAGGAAGAACTAATGAAAGAGAGAGAGTTTCTCTTTGGGAGTTTCCCGTTTGACCCCGGCTGTCACTGATAAGTGCAAAGAGAGCCTCCCTACACCTCGCAGGATACAATATGCTCTCAGTAGTGATGCTCTACAATGTCACTCTGAGACATCTCGTGTAGTGTGAACTCGTTGCCGGAGGGCTGAAACTCCAAGGACATTGGCCAAAGGGCAATCTCTACTTGAAAAGAGTCCGGGAAGAGAAGAGAGGGGGGTTAACTGTGATAAAGGTGTTAGGGAGTCAGAGTCACACTGTCTGTGAGCTCGCTGGATCACGTGGAGGTGCTAAATTCAAGTTCCGTTATTCCAACCCTCACAGACTCGAAATGCAGATATTCTTCTAAAAGCCAAGGCACTCTAGATGCATGAACACGGCCTCAGTGTTAGATTGCAGTGAGGATATCAACTGACAGTGGCCATAGAGGGCAGTTTAAAATATATATGCTTATATCTCAAATGTCCCTGACTATCACTATCTTGTGATAAATCAAATCAAATGTATTGGTCACGTACACGTGTTTGGCAGATGTTTTTGCGGGTGTAGCGAAATGCATGCGTTGCCACCCACTGATTCACAACTTTGTAAACCACAGCACCACTATCTATCTGTCCATTCATTCATTGTCATTCATCTCTCATCGCAAGTTTCCCATTGATGCTTCTCTTGCTCCCATGACTGAAAGACCTTGGAATCTCAACACGCATCACAGGGTGTTTTAAACAACAAACGCAGCCAGCTGAGAATACTCCTTGTCTGGCCTCTATATGAATGAACAACACTGCCAATTCAGTGTGTTTGCTTAGAGTGTTACGCCACCTACCACTGCCGCCACAGATGTAGGATCTTAATTTGATCACCCTGTTGTGGGGTTTAAAAGACTTCTGAAGTTCGTAATTTCCATTTTGACATTTCAGACTTGATTTTCTCTTATAAAAAATCTACCAACCCCTAAACACACATTCATTAATTATAATCCACATAATAATTCACATTTCCTTTTGCTGCATTATTTTCCTGCTGTAGTAAACTGGCTCAAATTAAGATCCTACATCTGTACTAGAGGTCAACCGATTATGATTTTTCAACGCCGATACCGATACCGGTTATTGGAGGACATAAAAAGCCGATACCGATTAATCGGCTGATTTATAAAAAATAAAATAAAATGTTTTATATATATATACAGTGGGGAGAACAAGTATTTGATACACTGCCGATTTTGCAGGTTTTCCTACTTACAAAGCATGTAGAGGTCTGTAATTTTTATCATAGGTACACTTAAACTGTGAGAGACGGAATCTAAAACAAAAATCCTGAATATCACATTGTATGATTTTTAAGTAATTAATTAGCATTTTATTGCATGACATAAGTATTTGATCACCTACCAACCAGTAAGAATTCCGGCTCTCACAGACCTGTTAGTTTTTCTTTAAGACGCCCTCCTGTTCTCCACTCATTACCTGTATTAACTGCACCTGTTTGAACTTGTTACCTGTATAAAAGACACCTGTCCACACACTCAATCAAACAGACTCCAACCTCTCCACAATGGCCAAGACCAGAGAGCTGTGTAAGGACATCAGGGATAAAATTGTAGACCTGCACAAGGCTGGGATGTGCTACAGGACAATAGGCAAGCAGCTTGGTGAGAAGGCAACAACTGTTGGCACAATTATTAGAAAATGGAAGAAGTTCAAGATGACGGTCAATCACCCTCGGTCTGGGGCTCCATGCAAGATCTCACCTCGTGGGGCATCAATGATCATGAGGAAGGTGAGGGATCAGCCCAGAACTACATGGCAGGACCTGGTCAATGACCTGAAGAGAGCTGGGACCACAGTCTCAAAGAAAACCATTAGTAACACACTACGCCGTCATGGATTAAAATCCTGCAGCGCACATAAGGTCCCCCTGCTCAAGCCAGCGCATGTCCAGGCCCGTCTGAAGTTTGCCAATGACCATCTGGATGATCCAGAGGAGGAATGGGAGAAGGTCATGTGGTCTGATGAGACAAAAATAGAGCTTTTTGGTCTAAACTCCACTCGCCGTGTTTGGAGGAAGAAGAAGGATGAGTACAACCCCAAGAACACCATCCCAACCGTGAAGCACGGAGGTGGAAACATCATTCTTTGGGGATGCTTTTCTGCAAAGGGGACAGGACGACTGCACCGTATTGAGGGGAGGATGGATGGGGCCATGTATCGTGAGATCTTGGCCAACAGCCTCCTTCCCTCAGTAAGAGCATTGAAGATGGGTCGTGGCTGGGTCTTCCAGCATGACAACGACCTGAAACACACAGCCATGGTAACTAAGGAGTGGCTCCGTAAGAAGCATCTCAAGGTCCTGGAGTGGCCTAGCCAGTCTCCAGACCTGAACCCAATAGAACATTTTTGGAGGGAGCTGAAAGTCCGTATTGCCCAGCGACAGCCCCGAAACGTGAAGGATCTGGAGAAGGTCTGTATGGAGGAGTGGGCCAAAATCCCTGCTGCAGTGCGTGCAAACCTGGTCAAGAACTACAGGAAATGTATGATCTCTGTAATTGCAAACAAAAGTTTCTGTACTAAATATTAAGTTCTGCTTTTCTGATGTATCAAATACTTATGTCATGCAATAAAATGCTAATTAATTACTTAAAAATCATACAATGTGATTTTCAGGATTTTTGTTTTAGATTCCGTCTCTCACAGTTGAAGTGTACCTATGATAAAAATTACAGACCTCTACATGCTTTGTAAGTAGGAAAACCTGCAAAATCGGCAGTGTATCAAATACTTGTTCTCCCCACTGTATATATATCATACACACACACACATTTTTGTAATAATGACAATTGCAACAATACTGAATGAACAATGAACACTTTTATTTTAACTTAATATAATACATAAATACACACACACACACACATAGCTCTGAAGTGACAATGATACTGAAGAGTCTGCTTAGGAGACAAATACTCTCAACTGTTTGAATAAAAATAGAGTTTAAGTTACCTGTGATGAATGTTGAAAACAAAAACGGTCATTTCTATATGTAGGAAATCCTATTTTAATAATGGGCATGGTAAGAATTGATGACCAAAGTGCGAGTCATAATTCCCATGACACCTTCTAGCAAAATCTGAAAAGCGGTTCCTTCATTTATTCCATAGGATATTTTTAGATTCACTTAAAATAAGGTCTGTGTTTCGTGTAGGCTTACACCACCTTGCCAATTTTATAACTGTGTAGATATCCATAGGACAAGGTAACTGATCAATATTGGCTAAATATAAGCAAAGATCTTTTTTTTTTGTAGAGTGGATTTATGAAAATATGTTGACAAACGTTACCTTATCCTAGTGAGATTTACACGGGTATCAAAACGTCGAGGCGGTTTAAGCCTGCACGAAACACAGACCTTATTTGAAGTAGATCAAGACATTCTCTATGGAAGACATGAACGGTAAAATAACGAAGGAACCCCTTTCAAGTTCAGCCGCAAGTTATTACAGGAATTATAACGCGTCGACTATTTCTCTCTAAACCATATACCTTTGACTAATCCGGAAACTATCACCTCGAAAACAAAACGTTTATTCCGTTCCGTATTTTATCTAACGGGTGGCATCCATGAGTCTAAATATTCCTGTTACATTGCACAACCTTCACTGTTATTTACATTTACATTACATTTACATTTAAGTCATTTAGCAGACGCTCTTATCCAGAGCGACTTACAAATTGGAAAGTTCATACATATTCATCCTGGTCCCCCCGTGGGGAATGAACCCACAACCCTGGCGTTGCAAGCGCCATGCTCTACCAACTGAGCCACACGGGTTATGTCATAATTACGTAAAATTCTGGCAAATTAGTTCGCAAAGAGCCAGGCGGCCCAAACTGTTGCATATACCCTGACTCTGCGTGCAATGAACGCAAGAGAAATGACACAATTTCACCTGGTTAATATTGCCTGCTAACCTGGATTTCTTTTAGCTAAATATGCAGGTTTAAAAAATATATACTTGTGTATTGATTTTAAGAAAGGCATTGAATATGTTTATGGTTAAGTACACATTGGAGCAATGACAGTCATTGATTGATTGTTTTTTATAAGATAAGTTTAATGCTAGCTAGCAATTTACCTTAGCTTACTGCATTCGCGGCACAGGCAGGCTCCTCGTGGAGTGCAATGTAATCAGTGTTAGAGCATTGGACTAGTTAACTGTAAGGTTGCAAGATTGGATCCCCCGAGCTGACAAGGTTAAAAATCTGTCGTTCTGCCCCTGGCAGAACGTTCCTAGGCCGTCATTGAAAATAAGAATGTGTTCTTAACTGACTTGCCTAGTTAAATAAATATTAAATAAAGGTGTAAAAAAATAAATATAATAATAATAAATCGGCGCCCAAAAATACCAATTTCCGATTGTTATGAAAACTTGAAATCGGCCTCTAATCTGTACTGCCCCGTTCAAACAAACAGAGAGAGGTCTGCGTCCCAATAATCTCCCATTTCTCCCAAAGTATGCACTTGTTCCCTTCTTTCTCCCAAAGTGTGTACTTTTTCCCCTTCCCTTCATGGATTCATGGAAGGAAAATGCCTGGTATAATAAATATGGTGGATACTCCTTCTAGCACACACCAATACAGGGGATGTGTTTCTCCTCGCTCCCTAAGACCGCTTAATGACCAGCAAGGGGCTACGACTGTGAGAAGTCTTAACCATAGTTATAGATTTACTAGAACTAGAATAATTCTATTTCTATGGAATTAGGCTCCCAGGTGAATCTATGTCATTCTAAATGCCAGAATGTTGTTGGGACAACAACAATAAACTGGGCTTTCAGTTGAGTGTAAGGGCTTTAGGTTGAGAGTGTGGGCTTTAGGTTGAGATTGTGGGCTTTAGGTTGAGAGTGTGGGCTTTAGGTTGAGAGTGTGGGCTTTAGGTTGAGAGTGTGGGCTTTAGGTTGATAGTGTGGGCTTTAGGTTGAGAGTGTGGGCTTTAGGTTGAGAGTGGAGTGTGGGCTTTAGGTTGAGAGTGTGGGCTTTAGGTTGAGAGTGTGGGCTTTAGGTTGATAGTGTGGGCTTTAGGTTGATAGTGTGGGCTTTAGGTTGAGAGTGTGGGCTTTAGGTTGAGAGTGTGGGCTTTAGGTTGAGAGTGGAGTGTGGGCTTTAGGTTGAGAGTGGAGTGTGGGCTTTAGGTTGAGAGTGTGGGCTTTAGGTTGAGAGTGTGGGCTTTAGGTTGAGAGTGTGGGCTTTAGGTTGAGAGTGTGGGCTTTAGGTTGAGAGTGTGGGCTTTAGGTTGAGAGTGTGGGCTTTAGGTTGAGAGTGTGGGCTTTAGGTTGAGAGTGTGGGCTTTAGGTTGAGAGTGTGGGCTTTAGGTTGAGAGTGTGGGCTTTAGGTTGAGAGTATGGGCTTTAGGTTGAGAGTGTGGGCTTTAGGTTGAGAGTGTGGGCTTTAGGTTGAGAGTGTGGGCTTTAGGTTGAGAGTGTGGGCTTTAGGTTGAGAGTGTGGGCTTTAGGTTGAGAGTGTGGGCTTTAGGTTGAGAGTGTGGGCTTTAGGTTGAGAGTGTGGGCTTTAGGTTGATAGTGTGGGCTTTAGGTTGAGAGTGTGGGCTTTAGGTTGAGAGTGTGGGCTTTTGGTTGATAGTGTGGGCTTTAGGTTGAGAGTGTGGGCTTTAGGTTGAGAGTGTGGGCTTTAGGTTGATAGTGTGGGCTTTAGGTTGAGAGTGTGGGCTTTAGGTTGAGAGTGTGGGCTTTAGGTTGAGAGTGTGGGCTTTAGGTTGATAGTGTGGGCTTTAGGTTGATAGTGTGGGCTTTAGGTTGAGAGTGTGGGCTTTAGGTTGAGAGTGTGGGCTTTAGGTTGAGAGTGTGGGCTTTAGGTTGAGAGTGTGGGCTTTAGGTTGAGAGTGTGGGCTTTAGGTTGATAGTGTGGGCTTTAGGTTGAGAGTGTGGGCTTTAGGTTGAGAGTGTGGGCTTTAGGTTGAGTGTGTGGGCTTTAGGTTGAGAGTGTGGGCTTTAGGTTGAGAGTGTGGGCTTTAGGTTGAGAGTGTGGGCTTTAGGTTGAGAGTGTGGGCTTTAGGTTGAGAGTATTGTCTTTAGGTTGAGAGTGTGGGCTTTAGGTTGAGAGTGTGGGCTTTAGGTTGAGAGTGTGGGCTTTAGGTTGAGAGTGTGGGCATTAGGTTGAGAGTGTGGGCTTTAGGTTGAGAGTGTGGGCTTTAGGTTGAGAGTGTGGGCTTTAGGTTGAGAGTGTGGGCTTTAGGTTGAGAGTGTGGGCTTTAGGTTGAGAGTGTGGGCTTTAGGTTGAGAGTGTGGGCTTTAGGTTGAGAGTGTGGGCTTTAGGTTGATAGTGTGGGCTTTAGGTTGAGAGTGTGGGCTTTAGGTTGAGAGTGTGGGCTTTAGGTTGAGAGTGTGGGCTTTAGGTTGAGAGTGTGGGCTTTAGGTTGATAGTGTGGGCTTTAGGTTGAGAGTGTGGGCTTTAGGTTGAGAGTGTGGGCTTTAGGTTGAGAGTGTGGGCTTTAGGTTGAGAATGTGGGCTTTAGGTTGATAGTGTGGGCTTTAGGTTGAGAGTGTGGGCTTTAGGTTGAGAGTGTGGGCTTTAGGTTGAGAGTGTGGGCTTTAGGTTGAGAGTGTGGGCTTTAGGTTGAGAGTATGGTCTTTAGGTTGAGAGTGTGGGCTTTAGGTTGAGAGTGTGGGCTTTAGGTTGAGAGTGTGGGCTTTAGGTTGAGAGTGTGGGCATTAGGTTGAGAGTGTGGGCTTTAGGTTGAGAGTGTGGGCTTTAGGTTGAGAGTGTGGGCTTTAGGTTGAGAGTATGGGCTTTAGGTTGAGAGTGTGGGCTTTAGGTTGAGAGTGTGGGCTTTAGGTTGAGAGTGTGGGCTTTAGGTTGAGAGTGTGGGCTTTAGGTTGAGAGTGTGGGCTTTAGGTTGAGAGTGTGGGCTTTAGGTTGATAGTGTGGGCTTTTGGTTGAGAGTGTGGGCTTTAGGTTGAGAGTGTGGGCTTTAGGTTGAGAGTGTGGGCTTTTGGTTGATAGTGTGGGCTTTTGGTTGAGAGTGTGGGCTTTAGGTTGATAGTGTGGGCTTTAGGTTGAGAGTGTGGGCTTTAGGTTGAGAGTGGAGTGTGGGCTTTAGGTTGAGAGTGTGGGCTTTAGGTTCAGAGTAGAGTGTGGGCTTTAGGTTGAGAGTGTGGGCTTTAGGTTGAGAGTGTGGGCTTTAGGTTGATAGTGTGGGCTTTTGGTTGAGAGTGTGGGCTTTAGTTTGAGAGTGTGGGCTTTAGGTTGAGCGTGTGGGCTTTAGGTTGATAGTGTGTGCTTTAGGTTGATAGTGTGGGCTTTAGGTTGAGAGTGTGGGCTTTAGGTTGAGAGTGGAGTGTGGGCTTTAGGTTGAGAGTGTGGGCTTTAGGTTCAGAGTGGAGTGTGGGCTTTAGGTTGAGAGTGTGTGCTTTTGGTTGAGAGTGTGGGCTTTAGGTTGATAGTGTGGGCTTTTGGTTGAGAGTGTGGGCTTTAGGTTGAGAGTGTGGGCTTTAGGTTGAGAGTGTGGGCTTTTGGTTGAGAGTGTGGGCTTTAGGTTGATAGTGTGGGCTTTTGGTTGAGAGTGTGGGCTTTAGGTTGATAGTGTGGGCTTTAGGTTGAGAGTGTGGGCTTTAGGTTGAGAGTGTGGGCTTTAGGTTGAGAGTGGAGTGTGGGCTTTAGGTTGAGAGTGTGGGCTTTAGGTTGAGAGTGGAGTGTGGGCTTTAGGTTGATAGTGTGGGATTTAGGTTGAGAGTGTGGGCTTTAGGTTGAGAGTGTGGGCTTTAGGTTGATAGTGTGGGCTTTAGGTTGATAGTGTGGGCTTTAGGTTGAGAGTGTGGGCTTTAGGTTGAGAGTGTGGCTTTAGGTTGAGAGTGTGGGCTTTTGGTTGATAGTGTGGGCTTTAGGTTGAGAGTGTGGGCTTTAGGTTGATAGTGTGGGCTTTAGGTTGATAGTGTGGGCTTTAGGTTGAGAGTGTGGGCTTTAGGTTGAGAGTGTGGGCTTTAGGTTGATAGTGTGGGCTTTAGGTTGAGCGTGTGGGCTTTAGGTTGAGAGTGTGGGCTTTAGGTTGAGAGTGTGGGCTTTAGGTTGATAGTGTGGGCTTTAGGTTGAGAGTGTGGGCTTTAGGTTGAGAGTGTGGGCTTTAGGTTGATAGTGTGGGCTTTTGGTTGAGAGTGTGGGCTATAGGTTGAGAGTGTGGGCTTTAGGTTGATAGTGTGGGCTTTAGGTTGAGAGTGTGGGCTTTAGGTTGAGAGTGTGGGCTTTAGGTTGAGAGTGTGGGCTTTAGGTTGAGAGTGTGGGCTTTAGGTTGAGAATGTGGGCTTTAGGTTGATAGTGTGGGCTTTAGGTTGAGAGTGTGGGCTTTAGGTTGAGAGTGTGGGCTTTAGGTTGAGAGTGTGGGCTTTAGGTTGAGAGTGTGGGCTTTAGGTTGAGAGTGTGGGCATTAGGTTGAGAGTGTGGGCTTTAGGTTGAGAGTGTGGGCTTTAGGTTGAGAGTGTGGGCTTTAGGTTGAGAGTGTGGGCTTTAGGTTGAGAGTGTGGGCTTTAGGTTGAGAGTGTGGGCTTTAGGTTGAGAGTGTGGGCTTTAGGTTGAGAGTGTGGGCTTTAGGTTGAGAGTGTGGGCTTTAGGTTGAGAGTGTGGGCTTTAGGTTGAGAGTGTGGGCTTTAGGTTGATAGTGTGGGCTTTTGGTTGAGAGTGTGGGCTTTAGGTTGAGAGTGTGGGCTTTAGGTTGAGAGTGTGGGCTTTTGGTTGATAGTGTGGGCTTTTGGTTGAGAGTGTGGGCTTTAGGTTGATAGTGTGGGCTTTAGGTTGAGAGTGTGGGCTTTAGGTTGAGAGTGGAGTGTGGGCTTTAGGTTGAGAGTGTGGGCTTTAGGTTCAGAGTAGAGTGTGGGCTTTAGGTTGAGAGTGTGGGCTTTAGGTTGAGAGTGTGGGCTTTAGGTTGATAGTGTGGGCTTTTGGTTGAGAGTGTGGGCTTTAGTTTGAGAGTGTGGGCTTTAGGTTGAGCGTGTGGGCTTTTGGTTGAGAGTGTGGGCTTTAGGTTGATAGTGTGGGCTTTTGGTTGAGAGTGTGGGCTTTAGGTTGATAGTGTGGGCTTTAGGTTGAGAGTGTGGGCTTTAGGTTGAGAGTGTGGGCTTTAGGTTGAGAGTGTGGGCTTTAGGTTGATAGTGTGTGCTTTAGGTTGATAGTGTGGGCTTTAGGTTGAGAGTGTGGGCTTTAGGTTGAGAGTGGAGTGTGGGCTTTAGGTTGAGAGTGTGGGCTTTAGGTTCAGAGTGGAGTGTGGGCTTTAGGTTGAGAGTGTGGGCTTTAGGTTGAGAGTGTGGGCTTTAGGTTGATAGTGTGGGCTTTTGGTTGAGAGTGTGGGCTTTAGGTTGAGAGTGTGGGCTTTAGGTTGAGAGTGTGGGCTTTTGGTTGAGAGTGTGGGCTTTAGGTTGATAGTGTGGGCTTTTGGTTGAGAGTGTGGGCTTTAGGTTGATAGTGTGGGCTTTAGGTTGAGAGTGTGGGCTTTAGGTTGAGAGTGTGGGCTTTAGGTTGAGAGTGGAGTGTGGGCTTTAGGTTGAGAGTGTGGGCTTTAGGTTGAGAGTGGAGTGTGGGCTTTAGGTTGGTAGTGTGGGATTTAGGTTGAGAGTGTGGGCTTTAGGTTGAGAGTGTGGGCTTTAGGTTGATAGTGTGGGCTTTAGGTTGATAGTGTGGGCTTTAGGTTGAGAGTGTGGGCTTTAGGTTGAGAGTGTGGCTTTAGGTTGAGAGTGTGGGCTTTAGGTTGATAGTGTGGGCTTTAGGTTGAGAGTGTGGGCTTTAGGTTGATAGTGTGGGCTTTAGGTTGATAGTGTGGGCTTTAGGTTGAGAGTGTGGGCTTTAGGTTGAGAGTGTGGGCTTTAGGTTGATAGTGTGGGCTTTAGGTTGAGCGTGTGGGCTTTAGGTTGAGAGTGTGGGCTTTAGGTTGAGAGTGTGGGCTTTAGGTTGATAGTGTGGGCTTTAGGTTGAGAGTGTGGGCTTTAGGTTGAGAGTGTGGGCTTTAGGTTGATAGTGTGGGCTTTTGGTTGAGAGTGTGGGCTATAGGTTGAGAGTGTGGGCTTTAGGTTGATAGTGTGGGCTTTAGGTTGAGAGTGTGGGCTTTAGGTTGAGAGTGTGGGCTTTAGGTTGAGAGTGTGGGCTTTAGGTTGAGAGTGTGGGCTTTAGGTTGAGAATGTGGGCTTTAGGTTGATAGTGTGGGCTTTAGGTTGAGAGTGTGGGCTTTAGGTTGAGAGTGTGGGCTTTAGGTTGAGAGTGTGGGCTTTAGGTTGAGAGTGTGGGCTTTAGGTTGAGAGTATGGTCTTTAGGTTGAGAGTGTGGGCTTTAGGTTGAGAGTGTGGGCTTTAGGTTGAGAGTGTGGGCATTAGGTTGAGAGTGTGGGCTTTAGGTTGAGAGTGTGGGCTTTAGGTTGAGAGTGTGGGCTTTAGGTTGAGAGTGTGGGCTTTAGGTTGAGAGTGTGGGTTTTAGGTTGAGAGTGTGGGCTTTAGGTTGAGAGTGTGGGCTTTAGGTTGAGAGTGTGGGCTTTAGGTTGAGAGTGTGGGCTTTAGGTTGAGAGTGTGGGCTTTAGGTTGATAGTGTGGGCTTTAGGTTGAGAGTGTGGGCTTTAGGTTGAGAGTGGAGTGTGGGCTTTAGGTTGAGAGTGGAGTGTGGGCTTTAGGTTGAGAGTGGAGTGTGGGCTTTAGGTTGAGAGTGTGGGCTTTAGGTTGAGAGTGTGGGCTTTAGGTTGATAGTGTGGGCTTTAGGTTGATAGTGTGGGCTTTAGGTTGAGAGTGTGGGCTTTAGGTTGAGAGTGTGGGCTTTAGGTTGAGAGTGGAGTGTGGGCTTTAGGTTGAGAGTGTGGGCTTTAGGTTGAGAGTGTGGGCTTTAGGTTGAGAGTGTGGGCTTTAGGTTGAGAGTGTGGGCTTTAGGTTGAGAGTGTGGGCTTTAGGTTGAGAGTGTGGGCTTTAGGTTGAGAGTGTGGGCTTTAGGTTGAGAGTGTGGGCTTTAGGTTGAGAGTGTGGGCTTTAGGTTGAGAGTATGGGCTTTAGGTTGAGAGTGTGGGCTTTAGGTTGAGAGTGTGGGCTTTAGGTTGAGAGTGTGGGCTTTAGGTTGAGAGTGTGGGCTTTAGGTTGAGAGTGTGGGCTTTAGGTTGAGAGTGTGGGCTTTAGGTTGAGAGTGTGGGCTTTAGGTTGAGCGTGTGGGCTTTAGGTTGAGAGTGTGGGCTTTAGGTTGATAGTGTGGGCTTTAGGTTGAGAGTGTGGGCTTTAGGTTGAGAGTGTGGGCTTTTGGTTGATAGTGTGGGCTTTAGGTTGAGAGTGTGGGCTTTAGGTTGAGAGTGTGGGCTTTAGGTTGATAGTGTGGGCTTTAGGTTGAGAGTGTGGGCTTTAGGTTGAGAGTGTGGGCTTTAGGTTGAGAGTGTGGGCTTTAGGTTGATAGTGTGGGCTTTAGGTTGATAGTGTGGGCTTTAGGTTGAGAGTGTGGGCTTTAGGTTGAGAGTGTGGGCTTTAGGTTGAGAGTGTGGGCTTTAGGTTGAGAGTGTGGGCTTTAGGTTGAGAGTGTGGGCTTTAGGTTGAGAGTGTGGGCTTTAGGTTGATAGTGTGGGCTTTAGGTTGAGAGTGTGGGCTTTAGGTTGAGAGTGTGGGCTTTAGGTTGAGAGTGTGGGCTTTAGGTTGAGAGTGTGGGCTTTAGGTTGAGAGTGTGGGCTTTAGGTTGAGAGTGTGGGCTTTAGGTTGAGAGTGTGGGCTTTAGGTTGAGAGTGTGGGCTTTAGGTTGATAGTGTGGGCTTTAGGTTGAGAGTGTGGGCTTTAGGTTGAGAGTGTGGGCTTTAGGTTGAGAGTGTGGGCTTTAGGTTGATAGTGTGGGCTTTAGGTTGAGAGTGTGGGCTTTAGGTTGAGAGTGTGGGCTTTAGGTTGAGAGTGTGGGCTTTAGGTTGAGAGTGTGGGCTTTAGGTTGATAGTGTGGGCTTTAGGTTGAGAGTGTGGGCTTTAGGTTGAGAGTGTGGGCTTTAGGTTGAGAGTGTGGGCTTTAGGTTGAGAATGTGGGCTTTAGGTTGATAGTGTGGGCTTTAGGTTGAGAGTGTGGGCTTTAGGTTGAGAGTGTGGGCTTTAGGTTGAGAGTGTGGGCTTTAGGTTGAGAGTGTGGGCTTTAGGTTGAGAGTATGGTCTTTAGGTTGAGAGTGTGGGCTTTAGGTTAAGAGTGTGGGCTTTAGGTTGAGAGTGTGGGCTTTAGGTTGAGAGTGTGGGCATTAGGTTGAGAGTGTGGGCTTTAGGTTGAGAGTGTGGGCTTTAGGTTGAGAGTGTGGGCTTTAGGTTGAGAGTATGGGCTTTAGGTTGAGAGTGTGGGCTTTAGGTTGAGAGTGTGGGCTTTAGGTTGAGAGTGTGGGCTTTAGGTTGAGAGTGTGGGCTTTAGGTTGAGAGTGTGGGCTTTAGGTTGAGAGTGTGGGCTTTAGGTTGAGAGTGTGGGCTTTAGGTTGATAGTGTGGGCTTTTGGTTGAGAGTGTGGGCTATAGGTTGAGAGTGGAGTGTGGGCTTTAGGTTGAGAGTGTGGGCTTTAGGTTGAGAGTGTGGGCTTTAGGTTGATAGTGTGGGCTTTAGGTTGAGAGTGTGGGCTTTAGGTTGAGAGTGTGGGCTTTAGGTTGAGAGTGTGGGCTTTAGGTTGAGAGTGTGGGCTTTAGGTTGATAGTGTGGGCTTTAGGTTGATAGTGTGGGCTTTAGGTTGAGAGTGTGGGCTTTAGGTTGAGAGTGTGGCTTTAGGTTGAGAGTGTGGGCTTTTGGTTGATAGTGTGGGCTTTAGGTTGAGAGTGTGGGCTTTAGGTTGATAGTGTGGGCTTTAGGTTGATAGTGTGGGCTTTAGGTTGAGAGTGTGGGCTTTAGGTTGAGAGTGTGGGCTTTAGGTTGATAGTGTGGGCTTTAGGTTGAGCGTGTGGGCTTTAGGTTGAGAGTGTGGGCTTTAGGTTGAGAGTGTGGGCTTTAGGTTGATAGTGTGGGCTTTAGGTTGAGAGTGTGGGCTTTAGGTTGAGAGTGTGGGCTTTAGGTTGATAGTGTGGGCTTTTGGTTGAGAGTGTGGGCTATAGGTTGAGAGTGTGGGCTTTAGGTTGATAGTGTGGGCTTTAGGTTGAGAGTGTGGGCTTTAGGTTGAGAGTGTGGGCTTTAGGTTGAGAGTGTGGGCTTTAGGTTGAGAGTGTGGGCTTTAGGTTGAGAATGTGGGCTTTAGGTTGATAGTGTGGGCTTTAGGTTGAGAGTGTGGGCTTTAGGTTGAGAGTGTGGGCTTTAGGTTGAGAGTGTGGGCTTTAGGTTGAGAGTGTGGGCTTTAGGTTGAGAGTATGGTCTTTAGGTTGAGAGTGTGGGCTTTAGGTTGAGAGTGTGGGCTTTAGGTTGAGAGTGTGGGCATTAGGTTGAGAGTGTGGGCTTTAGGTTGAGAGTGTGGGCTTTAGGTTGAGAGTGTGGGCTTTAGGTTGAGAGTGTGGGCTTTAGGTTGAGAGTGTGGGTTTTAGGTTGAGAGTGTGGGCTTTAGGTTGAGAGTGTGGGCTTTAGGTTGAGAGTGTGGGCTTTAGGTTGAGAGTGTGGGCTTTAGGTTGAGAGTGTGGGCTTTAGGTTGATAGTGTGGGCTTTAGGTTGAGAGTGTGGGCTTTAGGTTGAGAGTGGAGTGTGGGCTTTAGGTTGAGAGTGGAGTGTGGGCTTTAGGTTGAGAGTGGAGTGTGGGCTTTAGGTTGAGAGTGTGGGCTTTAGGTTGAGAGTGTGGGCTTTAGGTTGATAGTGTGGGCTTTAGGTTGATAGTGTGGGCTTTAGGTTGAGAGTGTGGGCTTTAGGTTGAGAGTGTGGGCTTTAGGTTGAGAGTGGAGTGTGGGCTTTAGGTTGAGAGTGTGGGCTTTAGGTTGAGAGTGTGGGCTTTAGGTTGAGAGTGTGGGCTTTAGGTTGAGAGTGTGGGCTTTAGGTTGAGAGTGTGGGCTTTAGGTTGAGAGTGTGGGCTTTAGGTTGAGAGTGTGGGCTTTAGGTTGAGAGTGTGGGCTTTAGGTTGAGAGTGTGGGCTTTAGGTTGAGAGTATGGGCATTAGGTTGAGAGTGTGGGCTTTAGGTTGAGAGTGTGGGCTTTAGGTTGAGAGTGTGGGCTTTAGGTTGAGAGTATGGGCATTAGGTTGAGAGTGTGGGCTTTAGGTTGAGAGTGTGGGCTTTAGGTTGAGAGTGTGGGCTTTAGGTTGAGAGTATGGGCTTTAGGTTGAGAGTGTGGGCTTTAGGTTGAGAGTGTGGGCTTTAGGTTGAGAGTGTGGGCTTTAGGTTGAGAGTGTGGGCTTTAGGTTGATAGTGTGGGCTTTAGGTTGAGAGTGTGGGCTTTAGGTTGAGAGTGTGGGCTTTAGGTTGAGAGTGTGGGCTTTAGGTTGAGAGTGTGGGCTTTAGGTTGATAGTGTGGGCTTTAGGTTGAGAGTGTGGGCTTTAGGTTGAGAGTGTGGGCTTTAGGTTGAGAGTGTGGGCTTTAGGTTGAGAATGTGGGCTTTAGGTTGATAGTGTGGGCTTTAGGTTGAGAGTGTGGGCTTTAGGTTGAGAGTGTGGGCTTTAGGTTGAGAGTGTGGGCTTTAGGTTGAGAGTGTGGGCTTTAGGTTGAGAGTATGGTCTTTAGGTTGAGAGTGTGGGCTTTAGGTTAAGAGTGTGGGCTTTAGGTTGAGAGTGTGGGCTTTAGGTTGAGAGTGTGGGCATTAGGTTGAGAGTGTGGGCTTTAGGTTGAGAGTGTGGGCTTTAGGTTGAGAGTGTGGGCTTTAGGTTGAGAGTATGGGCTTTAGGTTGAGAGTGTGGGCTTTAGGTTGAGAGTGTGGGCTTTAGGTTGAGAGTGTGGGCTTTAGGTTGAGAGTGTGGGCTTTAGGTTGAGAGTGTGGGCTTTAGGTTGAGAGTGTGGGCTTTAGGTTGAGAGTGTGGGCTTTAGGTTGATAGTGTGGGCTTTTGGTTGAGAGTGTGGGCTATAGGTTGAGAGTGGAGTGTGGGCTTTAGGTTGAGAGTGTGGGCTTTAGGTTGAGAGTGTGGGCTTTAGGTTGATAGTGTGGGCTTTAGGTTGAGAGTGTGGGCTTTAGGTTGAGAGTGTGGGCTTTAGGTTGAGAGTGTGGGCTTTAGGTTGAGAGTGTGGGCTTTAGGTTGATAGTGTGGGCTTTAGGTTGATAGTGTGGGCTTTAGGTTGAGAGTGTGGGCTTTAGGTTGAGAGTGTGGCTTTAGGTTGAGAGTGTGGGCTTTTGGTTGATAGTGTGGGCTTTAGGTTGAGAGTGTGGGCTTTAGGTTGATAGTGTGGGCTTTAGGTTGATAGTGTGGGCTTTAGGTTGAGAGTGTGGGCTTTAGGTTGAGAGTGTGGGCTTTAGGTTGATAGTGTGGGCTTTAGGTTGAGCGTGTGGGCTTTAGGTTGAGAGTGTGGGCTTTAGGTTGAGAGTGTGGGCTTTAGGTTGATAGTGTGGGCTTTAGGTTGAGAGTGTGGGCTTTAGGTTGAGAGTGTGGGCTTTAGGTTGATAGTGTGGGCTTTTGGTTGAGAGTGTGGGCTATAGGTTGAGAGTGTGGGCTTTAGGTTGATAGTGTGGGCTTTAGGTTGAGAGTGTGGGCTTTAGGTTGAGAGTGTGGGCTTTAGGTTGAGAGTGTGGGCTTTAGGTTGAGAGTGTGGGCTTTAGGTTGAGAATGTGGGCTTTAGGTTGATAGTGTGGGCTTTAGGTTGAGAGTGTGGGCTTTAGGTTGAGAGTGTGGGCTTTAGGTTGAGAGTGTGGGCTTTAGGTTGAGAGTGTGGGCTTTAGGTTGAGAGTATGGTCTTTAGGTTGAGAGTGTGGGCTTTAGGTTGAGAGTGTGGGCTTTAGGTTGAGAGTGTGGGCATTAGGTTGAGAGTGTGGGCTTTAGGTTGAGAGTGTGGGCTTTAGGTTGAGAGTGTGGGCTTTAGGTTGAGAGTGTGGGCTTTAGGTTGAGAGTGTGGGTTTTAGGTTGAGAGTGTGGGCTTTAGGTTGAGAGTGTGGGCTTTAGGTTGAGAGTGTGGGCTTTAGGTTGAGAGTGTGGGCTTTAGGTTGAGAGTGTGGGCTTTAGGTTGATAGTGTGGGCTTTAGGTTGAGAGTGTGGGCTTTAGGTTGAGAGTGGAGTGTGGGCTTTAGGTTGAGAGTGGAGTGTGGGCTTTAGGTTGAGAGTGGAGTGTGGGCTTTAGGTTGAGAGTGTGGGCTTTAGGTTGAGAGTGTGGGCTTTAGGTTGATAGTGTGGGCTTTAGGTTGATAGTGTGGGCTTTAGGTTGAGAGTGTGGGCTTTAGGTTGAGAGTGTGGGCTTTAGGTTGAGAGTGGAGTGTGGGCTTTAGGTTGAGAGTGTGGGCTTTAGGTTGAGAGTGTGGGCTTTAGGTTGAGAGTGTGGGCTTTAGGTTGAGAGTGTGGGCTTTAGGTTGAGAGTGTGGGCTTTAGGTTGAGAGTGTGGGCTTTAGGTTGAGAGTGTGGGCTTTAGGTTGAGAGTGTGGGCTTTAGGTTGAGAGTGTGGGCTTTAGGTTGAGAGTGTGGGCTTTAGGTTGAGAGTGTGGGCTTTAGGTTGAGCGTGTGGGCTTTAGGTTGAGAGTGTGGGCTTTAGGTTGATAGTGTGGGCTTTAGGTTGAGAGTGTGGGCTTTAGGTTGAGAGTGTGGGCTTTAGGTTGATAGTGTGGGCTTTAGGTTGAGAGTGTGGGCTTTAGGTTGAGAGTGTGGGCTTTAGGTTGATAGTGTGGGCTTTAGGTTGAGAGTGTCGGCTTTAGGTTGAGAGTGTGGGCTTTAGGTTGAGAGTGTGGGCTTTAGGTTGATAGTGTGGACTTTAGGTTGATAGTGTGGGCTTTAGGTTGAGAGTGTGGGCTTTAGGTTGAGAGTGTGGGCTTTAGGTTGAGAGTGTGGGCTTTAGGTTGAGAGTGTGGGCTTTAGGTTGAGAGTGTGGGCTTTAGGTTGAGAGTGTGGGCTTTAGGTTGATAGTGTGGGCTTTAGGTTGAGAGTGTGGGCTTTAGGTTGAGAGTGGAGTGTGGGCTTTAGGTTGAGAGTGGAGTGTGGGCTTTAGGTTGAGAGTGGAGTGTGGGCTTTAGGTTGAGAGTGTGGGCTTTAGGTTGAGAGTGTGGGCTTTAGGTTGATAGTGTGGGCTTTAGGTTGATAGTGTGGGCTTTAGGTTGAGAGTGTGGGCTTTAGGTTGAGAGTGTGGGCTTTAGGTTGAGAGTGGAGTGTGGGCTTTAGGTTGAGAGTGTGGGCTTTAGGTTGAGAGTGTGGGCTTTAGGTTGAGAGTGTGGGCTTTAGGTTGAGAGTGTGGGCTTTAGGTTGAGAGTGTGGGCTTTAGGTTGAGAGTGTGGGCTTTAGGTTGAGAGTGTGGGCTTTAGGTTGAGAGTGTGGGCTTTAGGTTGAGAGTATGGGCTTTAGGTTGAGAGTGTGGGCTTTAGGTTGAGAGTGTGGGCTTTAGGTTGAGAGTGTGGGCTTTAGGTTGAGAGTGTGGGCTTTAGGTTGAGAGTGTGGGCTTTAGGTTGAGAGTGTGGGCTTTAGGTTGAGAGTGTGGGCTTTAGGTTGAGCGTGTGGGCTTTAGGTTGAGAGTGTGGGCTTTAGGTTGATAGTGTGGGCTTTAGGTTGAGAGTGTGGGCTTTAGGTTGAGAGTGTGGGCTTTTGGTTGATAGTGTGGGCTTTAGGTTGAGAGTGTGGGCTTTAGGTTGAGAGTGTGGGCTTTAGGTTGATAGTGTGGGCTTTAGGTTGAGAGTGTGGGCTTTAGGTTGAGAGTGTGGGCTTTAGGTTGAGAGTGTGGGCTTTAGGTTGATAGTGTGGGCTTTAGGTTGATAGTGTGGGCTTTAGGTTGAGAGTGTGGGCTTTAGGTTGAGAGTGTGGGCTTTAGGTTGAGAGTGTGGGCTTTAGGTTGAGAGTGTGGGCTTTAGGTTGAGAGTGTGGGCTTTAGGTTGAGAGTGTGGGCTTTAGGTTGATAGTGTGGGCTTTAGGTTGAGAGTGTGGGCTTTAGGTTGATAGTGTGGGCTTTAGGTTGAGAGTGTGGGCTTTAGGTTGAGAGTGTGGGCTTTAGGTTGAGAGTGTGGGCTTTAGGTTGAGAGTGTGGGCTTTAGGTTGAGAGTGTGGGCTTTAGGTTGAGAGTGTGGGCTTTAGGTTGAGAGTGTGGGCTTTAGGTTGATAGTGTGGGCTTTAGGTTGAGAGTGTGGGCTTTAGGTTGAGAGTGTGGGCTTTAGGTTGAGAGTGTGGGCTTTAGGTTGAGAATGTGGGCTTTAGGTTGATAGTGTGGGCTTTAGGTTGAGAGTGTGGGCTTTAGGTTGAGAGTGTGGGCTTTAGGTTGAGAGTGTGGGCTTTAGGTTGAGAGTGTGGGCTTTAGGTTGAGAGTATTGTCTTTAGGTTGAGAGTGTGGGCTTTAGGTTGAGAGTGTGGGCTTTAGGTTGAGAGTGTGGGCTTTAGGTTGAGAGTATGGGCATTAGGTTGAGAGTGTGGGCTTTAGGTTGAGAGTGTGGGCTTTAGGTTGAGAGTGTGGGCTTTAGGTTGAGAGTATGGGCTTTAGGTTGAGAGTGTGGGCTTTAGGTTGAGAGTGTGGGCTTTAGGTTGAGAGTGTGGGCTTTAGGTTGAGAGTGTGGGCTTTAGGTTGATAGTGTGGGCTTTAGGTTGAGAGTGTGGGCTTTAGGTTGAGAGTGTGGGCTTTAGGTTGAGAGTGTGGGCTTTAGGTTGAGAGTGTGGGCTTTAGGTTGATAGTGTGGGCTTTAGGTTGAGAGTGTGGGCTTTAGGTTGAGAGTGTGGGCTTTAGGTTGAGAGTGTGGGCTTTAGGTTGAGAATGTGGGCTTTAGGTTGATAGTGTGGGCTTTAGGTTGAGAGTGTGGGCTTTAGGTTGAGAGTGTGGGCTTTAGGTTGAGAGTGTGGGCTTTAGGTTGAGAGTGTGGGCTTTAGGTTGAGAGTATGGTCTTTAGGTTGAGAGTGTGGGCTTTAGGTTAAGAGTGTGGGCTTTAGGTTGAGAGTGTGGGCTTTAGGTTGAGAGTGTGGGCATTAGGTTGAGAGTGTGGGCTTTAGGTTGAGAGTGTGGGCTTTAGGTTGAGAGTGTGGGCTTTAGGTTGAGAGTATGGGCTTTAGGTTGAGAGTGTGGGCTTTAGGTTGAGAGTGTGGGCTTTAGGTTGAGAGTGTGGGCTTTAGGTTGAGAGTGTGGGCTTTAGGTTGAGAGTGTGGGCTTTAGGTTGAGAGTGTGGGCTTTAGGTTGAGAGTGTGGGCTTTAGGTTGATAGTGTGGGCTTTTGGTTGAGAGTGTGGGCTATAGGTTGAGAGTGGAGTGTGGGCTTTAGGTTGAGAGTGTGGGCTTTAGGTTGAGAGTGTGGGCTTTAGGTTGATAGTGTGGGCTTTAGGTTGAGAGTGTGGGCTTTAGGTTGAGAGTGTGGGCTTTAGGTTGAGAGTGTGGGCTTTAGGTTGAGAGTGTGGGCTTTAGGTTGAGAATGTGGGCTTTAGGTTGATAGTGTGGGCTTTAGGTTGAGAGTGTGGGCTTTAGGTTGAGAGTGTGGGCTTTAGGTTGAGAGTGTGGGCTTTAGGTTGAGAGTGTGGGCTTTAGGTTGAGAGTATGGTCTTTAGGTTGAGAGTGTGGGCTTTAGGTTGAGAGTGTGGGCTTTAGGTTGAGAGTGTGGGCATTAGGTTGAGAGTGTGGGCTTTATGTTGAGAGTGTGGGCTTTAGGTTGAGAGTGTGGGCTTTAGGTTGAGAGTATGGGCTTTAGGTTGAGAGTGTGGGCTTTAGGTTGAGAGTGTGGGCTTTAGGTTGAGAGTGTGGGCTTTAGGTTGAGAGTGTGGGCTTTAGGTTGAGAGTGTGGGCTTTAGGTTGAGAGTGTGGGCTTTAGGTTGATAGTGTGGGCTTTAGGTTGAGAGTGTGGGCTTTAGGTTGAGAGTGTGGGCTTTAGGTTGAGAGTGTGGGCTTTAGGTTGAGAGTGTGGGCTTTAGGTTGAGAGTGTGGGCTTTAGGTTGAGAGTGTGGGCTTTAGGTTGAGAGTGTGGGCTTTAGGTTGAGAGTGTGGGCTTTAGGTTGAGAGTGTGGGCTTTAGGTTGAGAGTGTGGGCTTTAGGTTGAGAGTGTGGGCTTTAGGTTGAGAGTGTGGGCTTTAGGTTGAGAGTGTGGGCTTTAGGTTGATAGTGTGGGCTTTAGGTTGAGAGTGTGGGCTTTAGGTTGAGAGTGTGGGCTTTAGGTTGAGAGTGTGGGCTTTAGGTTGAGAGTGTGGGCTTTAGGTTGATAGTGTGGGCTTTAGGTTGAGAGTGTGGGCTTTAGGTTGAGAGTGTGGGCTTTAGGTTGAGAGTGTGGGCTTTAGGTTGAGAGTATTGTCTTTAGGTTGAGAGTGTGGGCTTTAGGTTGAGAGTGTGGGCTTTAGGTTGAGAGTGTGGGCATTAGGTTGAGAGTGTGGGCTTTAGGTTGAGAGTGTGGGCTTTAGGTTGAGAGTGTGGGCTTTAGGTTGAGAGTATGGGCTTTAGGTTGAGAGTGTGGGCTTTAGGTTGAGAGTGTGGGCTTTAGGTTGAGAGTGTGGGCTTTAGGTTGAGAGTGTGGGCTTTAGGTTGATAGTGTGGGCTTTAGGTTGAGAGTGTGGGCTTTAGGTTGAGAGTGTGGGCTTTAGGTTGAGAGTGTGGGCTTTAGGTTGAGAGTGTGGGCTTTAGGTTGATAGTGTGGGCTTTAGGTTGAGAGTGTGGGCTTTAGGTTGAGAGTGTGGGCTTTAGGTTGAGAGTGTGGGCTTTAGGTTGAGAATGTGGGCTTTAGGTTGATAGTGTGGGCTTTAGGTTGAGAGTGTGGGCTTTAGGTTGAGAGTGTGGGCTTTAGGTTGAGAGTGTGGGCTTTAGGTTGAGAGTGTGGGCTTTAGGTTGAGAGTGTGGGCTTTAGGTTGAGAGTGTGGTCTTTAGGTTGAGAGTGTGGGCTTTAGGTTGAGAGTGTGGGCTTTAGGTTGAGAGTGTGGGCTTTAGGTTGAGAGTGTGGGCTTTAGGTTGAGAGTGTGGGCTTTAGGTTGAGAGTGTGGGCTTTAGGTTGAGAGTGTGGGCTTTAGGTTGAGAGTATGGGCTTTAGGTTGAGAGTGTGGGCTTTAGGTTGAGAGTGTGGGCTTTAGGTTGAGAGTGTGGGCTTTAGGTTGAGAGTGTGGGCTTTAGGTTGAGAGTGTGGGCTTTAGGTTGAGAGTGTGGGCTTTAGGTTGAGAGTGTGGGCTTTAGGTTGATAGTGTGGGCTTTTGGTTGAGAGTGTGGGCTTTAGGTTGAGAGTGTGGGCTTTAGGTTGAGAGTGTGGGCTTTTGGTTGATAGTGTGGGCTTTTGGTTGAGAGTGTGGGCTTTAGGTTGATAGTGTGGGCTTTAGGTTGAGAGTGTGGGCTTTAGGTTGAGAGTGGAGTGTGGGCTTTAGGTTGAGCGTGTGGGCTTTTGGTTGAGAGTGTGGGCTTTAGGTTGATAGTGTGGGCTTTTGGTTGAGAGTGTGGGCTTTAGGTTGATAGTGTGGGCTTTAGGTTGAGAGTGTGGGCTTTAGGTTGAGAGTGTGGGCTTTAGGTTGAGAGTGTGGGCTTTAGGTTGATAGTGTGTGCTTTAGGTTGATAGTGTGGGCTTTAGGTTGAGAGTGTGGGATTTAGGTTGAGAGTGGAGTGTGGGCTTTAGGTTGAGAGTGGAGTGTGGGCTTTAGGTTGAGAGTGTGGGCTTTAGGTTGAGAGTGTGGGCTTTAGGTTGATAGTGTGGGCTTTTGGTTGAGAGTGTGGGCTTTAGGTTGAGAGTGTGGGCTTTAGGTTGAGAGTGTGGGCTTTTGGTTGAGAGTGTGGGCTTTAGGTTGATAGTGTGGGCTTTTGGTTGAGAGTGTGGGCTTTAGGTTGATAGTGTGGGCTTTAGGTTGAGAGTGTGGGCTTTAGGTTGAGAGTGGAGTGTGGGCTTTAGGTTGAGAGTGTGGGCTTTAGGTTGAGGTTGAGAGTGTGGGCTTTAGGTTGAGAGTGGAGTGTGGGCTTTAGGTTGATAGTGTGGGATTTAGGTTGAGAGTGTGGGCTTTAGGTTGAGAGTGTGGGCTTTAGGTTGATAGTGTGGGCTTTAGGTTGATAGTGTGGGCTTTAGGTTGAGAGTGTGGGCTTTAGGTTGAGAGTGTGGCTTTAGGTTGAGAGTGTGGGCTTTTGGTTGATAGTGTGGGCTTTAGGTTGAGAGTGTGGGCTTTAGGTTGATAGTGTGGGCTTTAGGTTGATAGTGTGGGCTTTAGGTTGAGAGTGTGGGCTTTAGGTTGAGAGTGTGGGCTTTAGGTTGATAGTGTGGGCTTTAGGTTGAGCGTGTGGGCTTTAGGTTGAGAGTGTGAGCTTTAGGTTGAGAGTGTGGGCTTTAGGTTGATAGTGTGGGCTTTAGGTTGAGAGTGTGGGCTTTAGGTTGAGAGTGTGGGCTTTAGGTTGATAGTGTGGGCTTTTGGTTGAGAGTGTGGGCTATAGGTTGAGAGTGGAGTGTGGGCTTTAGGTTGAGAGTGTGGGCTTTAGGTTGAGAGTGTGGGCTTTAGGTTGATAGTGTGGGCTTTAGGTTGAGAGTGTGGGCTTTAGGTTGAGAGTGTGGGCTTTAGGTTGAGAGTGTGGGCTTTAGGTTGAGAGTGTGGGCTTTAGGTTGAGAATGTGGGCTTTAGGTTGATAGTGTGGGCTTTAGGTTGAGAGTGTGGGCTTTAGGTTGAGAGTGTGGGCTTTAGGTTGAGAGTATGGGCTTTAGGTTGAGAGTGTGGGCTTTAGGTTGAGAGTGTGGGCTTTAGGTTGAGAGTGTGGGCTTTAGGTTGAGAGTGTGGGCTTTAGGTTGAGAGTGTGGGCTTTAGGTTGAGAGTGTGGGCTTTAGGTTGAGAGTGTGGGCTTTAGGTTGATAGTGTGGGCTTTTGGTTGAGAGTGTGGGCTTTAGGTTGAGAGTATGGGCTTTAGGTTGAGAGTGTGGGCTTTAGGTTGAGAGTGGAGTGTGGGCTTTAGGTTGAGAGTGTGGGCTTTAGGTTCAGAGTGGAGTGTGGGCTTTAGGTTGAGAGTGTGGGCTTTAGGTTGATAGTGTGGGCTTTTGGTTGAGAGTGTGGGCTTTAGTTTGAGAGTGTGGGCTTTAGGTTGAGAGTGTGGGCTTTAGGTTGAGAGTGTGGGCTTTTGGTTGAGAGTGTGGGCTTTAGGTTGATAGTGTGGGCTTTTGGTTGAGAGTGTGGGCTTTAGGTTGATAGTGTGGGCTTTAGGTTGAGAGTGTGGGCTTTAGGTTGAGAGTGTGGGCTTTAGGTTGAGAGTGTGGGCTTTAGGTTGATAGTGTGGGCTTTAGGTTGATAGTGTGGGCTTTAGGTTGAGAGTGTGGGCTTTAGGTTGAGAGTGGAGTGTGGGCTTTAGGTTGAGAGTGTGGGCTTTAGGTTCAGAGTGGAGTGTGGGCTTTAGGTTGAGAGTGTGGGCTTTAGGTTGAGAGTGTGGGCTTTAGGTTGATAGTGTGGGCTTTTGGTTGAGAGTGTGGGCTTTAGGTTGAGAGTGTGGGCTTTAGGTTGAGAGTGTGGGCTTTTGGTTGAGAGTGTGGGCTTTAGGTTGATAGTGTGGGCTTTTGGTTGAGAGTGTGGGCTTTAGGTTGATAGTGTGGGCTTTAGGTTGAGAGTGTGGGCTTTAGGTTGAGAGTGTGGGCTTTAGGTTGAGAGTGGAGTGTGGGCTTTAGGTTGAGAGTGTGGGATTTAGGTTGAGAGTGGAGTGTGGGCTTTAGGTTGATAGTGTGGGATTTAGGTTGAGAGTGTGGGCTTTAGGTTGAGATTGTGGGCTTTAGGTTGAGATTGTGGGCTTTAGGTTGATAGTGTGGGCTTTAGGTTGAGAGTGTGGGCTTTAGGTTGAGAGTGTGGCTTTAGGTTGAGAGTGTGGCTTTAGGTTGAGAGTGTGGGCTTTTGGTTGATAGTGTGGGCTTTAGGTTGAGAGTGTGGGCTTTAGGTTGATAGTGTGGGCTTTAGGTTGATAGTGTGGGCTTTAGGTTGAGAGTGTGGGCTTTAGGTTGAGAGTGTGGGCTTTAGGTTGATAGTGTGGGCTTTAGGTTGAGAGTGTGGGCTTTAGGTTGAGAGTGTGGGCTTTAGGTTGAGAGTGTGGGCTTTAGGTTGATAGTGTGGGCTTTAGGTTGAGAGTGTAGGCTTTAGGTTGATAGTGTGGGCTTTTGGTTGAGAGTGTGGGCTATAGGTTGAGAGTGGAGTGTGGGCTTTAGGTTGAGAGTGTGGGCTTTAGGTTGAGAGTGTGGGCTTTAGGTTGATAGTGTGGGCTTTAGGTTGAGAGTGTGGGCTTTAGGTTGAGAGTGTGGGCTTTAGGTTGAGAGTGTGGGCTTTAGGTTGATAGTGTGGGCTTTAGGTTGAGAGTGTAGGCTTTAGGTTGATAGTGTGGGCTTTTGGTTGAGAGTGTGGGCTATAGGTTGAGAGTGGAGTGTGGGCTTTAGGTTGAGAGTGTGGGCTTTAGGTTGAGAGTGGAGTGTGGGCTTTAGGTTGAGAGTGTGGGCTTTAGGTTGAGAGTGTGGGCTTTAGGTTGATAGTGTGGGCTTTAGGTTGATAGTGTGGGCTTTAGGTTGATAGTGTGGGCTTTAGGTTGATAGTGTGGGCTTTAGGTTGATAGTGTGGGCTTTAGGTTGAGAGTGTGGGCTTTAGGTTGATAGTGTGGGCTTTAGGTTGAGAGTGTGGGCTTTAGGTTGATAGTGTGGGCTTTAGGTTGAGAGTGTGGGCTTTAGGTTGAGAGTGTGGGCTTTAGGTTGAGAGTGTGGGCTTTAGGTTGAGATTGTGGGCTTTAGGTTGATAGTGTGGGCTTTTGGTTGAGAGTGTGGGCTTTAGGTTGAGAGTGTGGGCTTTTGGTTGAGAGTGTGGGCTTTAGGTTGATAGTGTGGGCTTTTGGTTGAGAGTTTGGGCTTTAGGTTGATAGTGTGGGCTTTAGGTTGAGAGTGTGGGCTTTAGGTTGAGAGTGTGGGCTTTAGGTTGAGAGTGTGGGCTTTAGGTTGAGAGTGTGGGCTTTAGGTTGAGAGTGTGGGCTTTAGGTTGAGAGTGTGGGCTTTAGGTTGAGAGTGTGGGCTTTAGGTTGAGAGTGTGGGCTTTAGGTTGAGAGTGTGGGCTTTAGGTTGAGTGTATGGGCTTTAGGTTGAGAGTGTGGGCTTTAGGTTGAGAGTGTGGGCTTTAGGTTGATAGTGTGGGCTTTATGTTGATAGTGTGGGCTTTAGGTTGATAGTGTGGGCTTTAGGTTGAGAGTGTGGGCTTTAGGTTGATAGTGTGGGCTTTAGGTTGAGAGTGTGGGCTTTAGGTTGAGAGTGTGGGCTTTAGGTTGAGAGTGTGGGCTTTAGGTTGATAGTGTGGGCTTTAGGTTGAGAGTGTGGGCTTTAGGTTGAGAGTGTGGGCTTTAGGTTGAGAGTGGAGTGTGGGCTTTAGGTTGAGAGTGGAGTGTGGGCTTTAGGTTGAGAGTGGAGTGTGGGCTTTAGGTTGAGAGTGGAGTGTGGGCTTTAGGTTGAGAGTGTGGGCTTTAGGTTGAGAGTGTGGGATTTAGGTTGAGAGTGTGGGCTTTAGGTTGAGAGTGTGGGCTTTAGGTTGAGAGTGTGGGCTTTAGGTTGATAGTGTGGGCTTTAGGTTGAGAGTGTGGGCTTTAGGTTGAGAGTGTGGGCTTTAGGTTGAGAGTGTGGGCTTTAGGTTGATAGTGTGGGCTTTAGGTTGAGAGTGTGGGCTTTAGGTTGAGAGTGTGGGCTTTAGGTTGATAGTGTGGGCTTTTGGTTGAGAGTGTGGGCTTTAGGTTGAGAGTGTGGGCTTTAGGTTGAGAGTGTGGGCTTTTGGTTGAGAGTGTGGGTTTTAGGTTGATAGTGTGGGCTTTAGGTTGAGAGTGTGGGCTTTAGGTTGATAGTGTGGGCTTTAGGTTGAGAGTGTGGGCTTTAGGTTGAGAGTGGAGTGTGGGCTTTAGGTTGAGAGTGTGGGCTTTAGGTTCAGAGTGGAGTGTGGGCTTTAGGTTGAGAGTGTGGGCTTTAGGTTGAGAGTGTGGGCTTTAGGTTGATAGTGTGGGCTTTTGGTTGAGAGTGTGGGCTTTAGGTTGAGAGTGTGGGCTTTAGGTTGAGAGTGTGGGCTTTTGGTTGAGAGTGTGGGCTTTAGGTTGATAGTGTGGGCTTTTGGTTGAGAGTGTGGGCTTTAGGTTGATAGTGTGGGCTTTAGGTTGAGAGTGTGGGCTTTAGGTTGAGAGTGTGGGCTTTAGGTTGATAGTGTGGGCTTTAGGTTGAGAGTGTGGGCTTTAGGTTGATAGTGTGGGCTTTAGGTTGAGAGTGGAGTGTGGGCTTTAGGTTGAGAGTGGAGTGTGGGCTTTAGGTTGAGAGTGGAGTGTGGGCTTTAGGTTGAGAGTGTGGGCTTTAGGTTGAGTGTATGGGCTTTAGGTTGAGAGTGTGGGCTTTAGGTTGAGAGTGTGGGCTTTAGGTTGATAGTGTGGGCTTTATGTTGATAGTGTGGGCTTTAGGTTGATAGTGTGGGCTTTAGGTTGAGAGTGTGGGCTTTAGGTTGATAGTGTGGGCTTTAGGTTGAGAGTGTGGGCTTTAGGTTGAGAGTGTGGGCTTTAGGTTGAGAGTGTGGGCTTTAGGTTGATAGTGTGGGCTTTAGGTTGAGAGTGTGGGCTTTAGGTTGAGAGTGTGGGCTATAGGTTGAGAGTGGAGTGTGGGCTTTAGGTTGAGAGTGGAGTGTGGGCTTTAGGTTGAGAGTGGAGTGTGGGCTTTAGGTTGAGAGTGTGGGCTTTAGGTTGAGAGTGTGGGCTTTAGGTTGAGAGTCAGGGCTTTAGGTTGAGAGTGTGGGCTTTAGGTTGAGAGTGTGGGCTTTAGGTTGATAGTGTGGGCTTTAGGTTGAGAGTGTGGGCTTTAGGTTGAGAGTGTGGGCTTTAGGTTGAGAGTGTGGGCTTTAGGTTGATAGTGTGGGCTTTAGGTTGAGAGTGTGGGCTTTAGGTTGAGAGTGTGGGCTTTAGGTTGATAGTGTGGGCTTTTGGTTGAGAGTGTGGGCTTTAGGTTGAGAGTGTGGGCTTTAGGTTGAGAGTGTGGGCTTTTGGTTGAGAGTGTGGGCTTTAGGTTGATAGTGTGGGCTTTAGGTTGAGAGTGTGGGCTTTAGGTTGATAGTGTGGGCTTTAGGTTGAGAGTGTGGGCTTTAGGTTGAGAGTGGAGTGTGGGCTTTAGGTTGAGAGTGTGGGCTTTAGGTTCAGAGTGGAGTGTGGGCTTTAGGTTGAGAGTGTGGGCTTTAGGTTGAGAGTGTGGGCTTTAGGTTGATAGTGTGGGCTTTTGGTTGAGAGTGTGGGCTTTAGGTTGAGAGTGTGGGCTTTAGGTTGAGAGTGTGGGCTTTTGGTTGAGAGTGTGGGCTTTAGGTTGATAGTGTGGGCTTTTGGTTGAGAGTGTGGGCTTTAGGTTGATAGTGTGGGCTTTAGGTTGAGAGTGTGGGCTTTAGGTTGAGAGTGTGGGCTTTAGGTTGATAGTGTGGGCTTTAGGTTGAGAGTGTGGGCTTTAGGTTGATAGTGTGGGCTTTAGGTGTATAGTGTGGGCTTTAGGTTGAGAGTGTGGGCTTTAGGTTGAGAGTGTGGGCTTTAGGTTGATAGTGTGGGCTTTAGGTTGAGAGTGTGGGCTTTAGGTTGAGAGTGTGGGCTTTAGGTTGAGAGTGTGGGCTTTAGGTTGAGAGTGTGGGCTTTAGGTTGAGAGTGTGGGCTTTAGGTTGAGAGTGTGGGCTTTAGGTTGAGAGTGTGGGCTTTAGGTTGAGAGTGTGGGCTTTAGTTTGAGAGTGTGGGCTTTAGGTTGATAGTGTGGGCTTTAGGTTGAGAGTGTGGGCTTTAGGTTGAGAGTGTGGGCTTTAGGTTGATAGTGTGGGCTTTAGGTTGATAGTGTGGGCTTTAGGTTGATAGTGTGGGCTTTAGGTTGATAGTGTGGGCTTTAGGTTGAGAGTGTGGGCTTTAGGTTGATAGTGTGGGCTTTAGGTTGAGAGTGTTGGCTTTAGGTTGATAGTGTGGGCTTTAGGTTGAGAGTGTGGGCTTTAGGTTGAGAGTGTGGGCTTTAGGTTGAGAGTGTGGGCTTTAGGTTGAGATTGTGGGCTTTAGGTTGATAGTGTGGGCTTTTGGTTGAGAGTGTGGGCTTTAGGTTGAGAGTGTGGGCTTTAGGTTGAGAGTGTGGGCTTTTGGTTGAGAGTGTGGGCTTTAGGTTGATAGTGTGGGCTTTTGGTTGAGAGTGTGGGCTTTAGGTTGATAGTGTGGGCTTTAGGTTGAGAGTGTGGGCTTTAGGTTGAGAGTGTGGGCTTTAGGTTGAGAGTGTGGGCTTTAGGTTGAGAGTGGAGTGTGGGCTTTAGGTTGAGAGTGGAGTGTGGGCTTTAGGTTGAGAGTGTGGGCTTTAGGTTGATAGTGTGGGCTTTAGGTTGATAGTGTGGGCTTTAGGTTGAGAGTGTGGGCTTTAGGTTGAGAGTGTGGGCTTTAGGTTGATAGTGTGGGCTTTAGGTTGAGAGTGTGGGCTTTAGATTGATAGTGTGGGCTTTAGGTTGATAGTGTGGGCTTTAGGTTGATAGTGTGGGCTTTAGGTTGAGAGTGTGGGCTTTAGGTTGATAGTGTGGGCTTTAGGTTGAGAGTGTGGGCTTTAGGTTGAGAGTGTGGGCTTTAGGTTGAGAGTGTGGGCTTTAGGTTGAGAGTGTGGGCTTTAGGTTGAGAGTGTGGGCTTTAGGTTGAGAGTGTGGGCTTTAGGTTGAGAGTGTGGGCTTTAGGTTGAGAGTGTGGGCTTTAGGTTGAGAGTGTGGGCTTTAGGTTGAGAGTGGAGTGTGGGCTTTAGGTTGAGAGTGTGGGCTTTAGGTTGATAGTGTGGGCTTTAGGTTGAGAGTGTGGGCTTTAGGTTGAGAGTGTGGGCTTTAGGTTGAGAGTGTGGGCTTTAGGTTGATAGTGTGGGCTTTAGGTTGATAGTGTGGGCTTTAGGTTGATAGTGTGGGCTTTAGGTTGATAGTGTGGGCTTTAGGTTGATAGTGTGGGCTTTAGGTTGAGAGTGTGGGCTTTAGGTTGATAGTGTGGGCTTTAGGTTGAGAGTGTGGGCTTTAGGTTGATAGTGTGGGCTTTAGGTTGAGAGTGTGGGCTTTAGGTTGAGAGTGTGGGCTTTAGGTTGAGAGTGTGGGCTTTAGGTTGAGATTGTGGGCTTTAGGTTGAGAGTGTGGGCTTTTGGTTGAGAGTGTGGGCTTTAGGTTGAGAGTGTGGGCTTTAGGTTGAGAGTGTGGGCTTTTGGTTGAGAGTGTGGGCTTTAGGTTGATAGTGTGGGCTTTTGGTTGAGAGTGTGGGCTTTAGGTTGATAGTGTGGGCTTTAGGTTGAGAGTGTGGGCTTTAGGTTGAGAGTGTGGGCTTTAGGTTGAGAGTGGAGTGTGGGCTTTAGGTTGAGAGTGTGGGCTTTAGGTTGAGAGTGGAGTGTGGGCTTTAGGTTGAGAGTGTGGGCTTTAGGTTGAGAGTGTGGGCTTTAGGTTGAGAGTGTGGGCTTTAGGTTGAGAGTATGGGCTTTAGGTTGAGAGTGTGGGCTTTAGGTTGAGAGTGTGGGCTTTAGGTTGATAGTGTGGGCTTTAGGTTGATGGTGTGGGCTTTAGGTTGATAGTGTGGGCTTTAGGTTGAGAGTGTGGGCTTTAGGTTGATAGTGTGGGCTTTAGGTTGAGAGTGTGGGCTTTAGGTTGAGAGTGTGGGCTTTAGGTTGAGAGTGTGGGCTTTAGGTTGAGAGTGTGGGCTTTAGGTTGAGAGTGTGGGCTATAGGTTGAGAGTGGAGTGTGGGCTTTAGGTTGAGAGTGGAGTGTGGGCTTTAGGTTGAGAGTGGAGTGTGGGCTTTAGGTTGAGAGTGGAGTGTGGGCTTTAGGTTGAGAGTGTGGGCTTTAGGTTGAGAGTGTGGGCTTTAGGTTGAGAGTGTGGGCTTTAGGTTGAGAGTGTGGGCTTTAGGTTGAGAGTGTGGGCTTTAGGTTGATAGTGTGGGCTTTAGGTTGAGAGTGTGGGCTTTAGGTGGAGAGTGTGGGCTTTAGGTTGAGAGTGTGGGCTTTAGGTTGAGAGTGTGGGCTTTAGGTTGAGAGTGTGGGCTTTAGGTTGAGAGTGTGGGCTTTAGGTTGATAGTGTGGGCTTTTGGTTGAGAGTGTGGGCTTTAGGTTGAGAGTGTGGGCTTTAGGTTGAGAGTGTGGGCTTTTGGTTGAGAGTGTGGGCTTTAGGTTGATAGTGTGGGCTTTTGGTTGAGAGTGTGGGCTTTAGGTTGATAGTGTGGGCTTTAGGTTGAGAGTGTGGGCTTTAGGTTGAGAGTGGAGTGTGGGCTTTAGGTTGAGAGTGTGGGCTTTAGGTTCAGAGTGGAGTGTGGGCTTTAGGTTGAGAGTGTGGGCTTTAGGTTGAGAGTGTGGGCTTTAGGTTGATAGTGTGGGCTTTTGGTTGAGAGTGTGGGCTTTAGGTTGAGAGTGTGGGCTTTAGGTTGAGAGTGTGGGCTTTTGGTTGAGAGTGTGGGCTTTAGGTTGATAGTGTGGGCTTTTGGTTGAGAGTGTGGGCTTTAGGTTGATAGTGTGGGCTTTAGGTTGAGAGTGAGGGCTTTAGGTTGAGAGTGTGGGCTTTAGGTTGAGAGTGGAGTGTGGGCTTTAGGTTGAGAGTGTGGGCTTTAGGTTGAGAGTGTGGGCTTTAGGTTGATAGTGTGGGCTTTAGGTTGATAGTGTGGGCTTTAGGTTGAGAGTGTGGGCTTTAGGTTGAGAGTGTGGGCTTTAGGTTGAGAGTGTGGGCTTTAGGTTGATAGTGTGGGCTTTAGGTTGAGAGTGTGGGCTTTAGGTTGAGAGTGTGGGCTTTAGGTTGAGAGTGTGGGCTTTAGGTTGATAGTGTGGGCTTTAGGTTGAGAGTGTGGGCTTTAGGTTGATAGTGTGGGCTTTAGGTTGATAGTGTGGGCTTTAGGTTGAGAGTGTGGGCTTTAGGTTGAGAGTGTGGGCTTTAGGTTGATAGTGTGGGCTTTAGGTTGAGAGTGTGGGCTTTAGGTTGAGAGTGTGGGCTTTAGGTTGAGAGTGTGGGCTTTAGGTTGAGAGTGTGGGCTTTAGGTTGAGAGTGTGGGCTTTAGGTTGAGAGTGTGGGCTTTAGGTTGAGAGTGTGGGCTTTAGGTTGAGAGTGGAGTGTGGGCTTTAGGTTGAGAGTGTGGGCTTTAGGTTGAGAGTGTGGGCTTTAGGTTGAGAGTGTGGGCTTTAGGTTGATAGTGTGGGCTTTAGGTTGAGAGTGTGGGCTTTAGGTTGAGAGTGTGGGCTTTAGGTTGATAGTGTGGGCTTTAGGTTGAGAGTGTGGGCTTTAGGTTGATAGTGTGGGCTTTAGGTTGATAGTGTGGGCTTTAGGTTGAGAGTGTGGGCTTTAGGTTGAGAGTGTGGGCTTTGGTTTGAGAGTGTGGGCTTTAGGTTGAGAGTGTGGGCTTTAGGTTGAGAGTGTGGGCTTTAGGTTGAGAGTGTGGGCTTTAGGTTGAGAGTGTGGGCTTTAGGTTGATAGTGTGGGCTTTAGTTTGAGAGTGTGGGCTTTAGGTTGAGAGTGTGGGCTTTAGGTTGATAGTGTGGGCTTTAGGTTGAGAGTGTGGGCTTTAGGTTGAGAGTGAGGGCTTTAGGTTGAGAGTGTGGGCTTTAGGTTGAGAGTGGAGTGTGGGCATTAGGTTGAGAGTGTGGGCTTTAGGTTGAGAGTGTGGGCTTTAGGTTGATAGTGTGGGCTTTAGGTTGATAGTGTGGGCTTTAGGTTGAGAGTGTGGGCTTTAGGTTGAGAGTGTGGGCTTTAGGTTGAGAGTGTGGGCTTTAGGTTGATAGTGTGGGCTTTAGGTTGAGATTGTGGGCTTTAGGTTGATAGTGTGGGCTTTAGGTTGATAGTGTGGGCTTTAGGTTGAGAGTGTGGGCTTTAGGTTGAGAGTGTGGGCTTTAGGTTGATAGTGTGGGCTTTAGGTTGAGAGTGTGGGCTTTAGGTTGAGAGTGTGGGCTTTAGGTTGAGAGTGTGGGCTTTAGGTTGAGAGTGTTTGCTTTAGGTTGAGAGTGTGGGCTTTAGGTTGAGAGTGTGGGCTTTAGGTTGAGAGTGTGGGCTTTAGGTTGAGAGTGTGGTCTTTAGGTTGATAGTGTGGGCTTTAGGTTGATAGTGTGGGCTTTAGGTTGATAGTGTGGGCTTTAGGTTGAGAGTGTGGGCTTTAGGTTGATAGTGTGGGCTTTAGGTTGAGAGTGTGGGCTTTAGGTTGAGAGTGTGGGCTTTAGGTTGAGAGTGTGGGCTTTAGGTTGATAGTGTGGGCTTTAGGTTGAGAGTGTGGGCTTTAGGTTGAGAGTGTGGGCTTTAGGTTGATAGTGTGGGCTTTAGGTTGAGAGTGTGGGCTTTAGGTTGATAGTGTGGGCTTTAGGTTGATAGTGTGGGCTTTAGGTTGAGAGTGTGGGCTTTAGGTTGAGAGTGTGGGCTTTGGTTTGAGAGTGTGGGCTTTAGGTTGAGAGTGTGGGCTTTAGGTTGAGAGTGTGGGCTTTAGGTTGAGAGTGTGGGCTTTAGGTTGAGAGTGTGGGCTTTAGGTTGATAGTGTGGGCTTTAGTTTGAGAGTGTGGGCTTTAGGTTGAGAGTGTGGGCTTTAGGTTGATAGTGTGGGCTTTAGGTTGAGAGTGTGGGCTTTAGGTTGAGAGTGAGGGCTTTAGGTTGAGAGTGTGGGCTTTAGGTTGAGAGTGGAGTGTGGGCATTAGGTTGAGAGTGTGGGCTTTAGGTTGAGAGTGTGGGCTTTAGGTTGATAGTGTGGGCTTTAGGTTGATAGTGTGGGCTTTAGGTTGAGAGTGTGGGCTTTAGGTTGAGAGTGTGGGCTTTAGGTTGAGAGTGTGGGCTTTAGGTTGATAGTGTGGGCTTTAGGTTGAGATTGTGGGCTTTAGGTTGATAGTGTGGGCTTTAGGTTGATAGTGTGGGCTTTAGGTTGAGAGTGTGGGCTTTAGGTTGAGAGTGTGGGCTTTAGGTTGATAGTGTGGGCTTTAGGTTGAGAGTGTGGGCTTTAGGTTGAGAGTGTGGGCTTTAGGTTGAGAGTGTGGGCTTTAGGTTGAGAGTGTTTGCTTTAGGTTGAGAGTGTGGGCTTTAGGTTGAGAGTATGGGCTTTAGGTTGAGAGTGTGGGCTTTAGGTTGAGAGTGTGGTCTTTAGGTTGATAGTGTGGGCTTTAGGTTGATAGTGTGGGCTTTAGGTTGATAGTGTGGGCTTTAGGTTGAGAGTGTGGGCTTTAGGTTGATAGTGTGGGCTTTAGGTTGAGAGTGTGGGCTTTAGGTTGAGAGTGTGGGCTTTAGGTTGAGAGTGTGGGCTTTAGGTTGATAGTGTGGGCTTTAGGTTGAGAGTGTGGGCTTTAGGTTGAGAGTGTGGGCTATAGGTTGAGAGTGGAGTGTGGGCTTTAGGTTGAGAGTGGAGTGTGGGCTTTAGGTTGAGAGTGGAGTGTGGGCTTTAGGTTGAGAGTGGAGTGTGGGCTTTAGGTTGAGAGTGTGGGCTTTAGGTTGAGAGTGTGGGCTTTAGGTTGATAGTGTGGGCTTTAGGTTGAGAGTGTGGGCTTTAGGTTGAGAGTGTGGGCTATAGGTTGAGAGTGGAGTGTGGGCTTTAGGTTGAGAGTGGAGTGTGGGCTTTAGGTTGAGAGTGGAGTGTGGGCTTTAGGTTGAGAGTGGAGTGTGGGCTTTAGGTTGAGAGTGTGGGCTTTAGGTTGAGAGTGTGGGCTTTAGGTTGAGAGTGTGGGCTTTAGGTTGAGAGTGTGGGCTTTAGGTTGAGAGTGTGGGCTTTAGGTTGATAGTGTGGGCTTTAGGTTGAGAGTGTGGGCTTTAGGTTGAGAGTGTGGGCTTTAGGTTGAGAGTGTGGGCTTTAGGTTGATAGTGTGGGCTTTAGGTTGAGAGTGTGGGCTTTAGGTTGAGAGTGTGGGCTTTAGGTTGATAGTGTGGGCTTTTGGTTGAGAGTGTGGGCTTTAGGTTGAGAGTGTGGGCTTTAGGTTGAGAGTGTGGGCTTTTGGTTGAGAGTGTGGGCTTTAGGTTGATAGTGTGGGCTTTTGGTTGAGAGTGTGGGCTTTAGGTTGATAGTGTGGGCTTTAGGTTGAGAGTGTGGGCTTTAGGTTGAGAGTGGAGTGTGGGCTTTAGGTTGAGAGTGTGGGCTTTAGGTTGAGAGTGTGGGCTTTAGGTTGATAGTGTGGGCTTTAGGTTGAGAGTGTGGGCTTTAGGTTGATAGTGTGGGCTTTAGGTTGAGAGTGTGGGCTTTAGGTTGAGAGTGGAGTGTGGGCTTTAGGTTGAGAGTGTGGGCTTTAGGTTGAGAGTGTGGGCTTTAGGTTGAGAGTGTGGGCTTTAGGTTGAGAGTGGAGTGTGGGCTTTAGGTTGAGAGTGGAGTGTGGGCTTTAGGTTGAGAGTGTGGGCTTTAGGTTGAGAGTGTGGGCTTTAGGTTGATAGTGTGGGCTTTAGGTTGAGAGTGTGGGCTTTAGGTTGAGAGTGTGGGCTTTAGGTTGATAGTGTGGGCTTTAGGTTGAGAGTGTGGGCTTTAGGTTGATAGTGTGGGCTTTAGGTTGATAGTGTGGGCTTTAGGTTGAGAGTGTGGGCTTTAGGTTGAGAGTGTGGGCTTTGGTTTGAGAGTGTGGGCTTTAGGTTGAGAGTGTGGGCTTTAGGTTGAGAGTGTGGGCTTTAGGTTGAGAGTGTGGGCTTTAGGTTGAGAGTGTGGGCTTTAGGTTGATAGTGTGGGCTTTAGTTTGAGAGTGTGGGCTTTAGGTTGAGAGTGTGGGCTTTAGGTTGATAGTGTGGGCTTTAGGTTGAGAGTGTGGGCTTTAGGTTGAGAGTGAGGGCTTTAGGTTGAGAGTGTGGGCTTTAGGTTGAGAGTGGAGTGTGGGCATTAGGTTGAGAGTGTGGGCTTTAGGTTGAGAGTGTGGGCTTTAGGTTGATAGTGTGGGCTTTAGGTTGATAGTGTGGGCTTTAGGTTGAGAGTGTGGGCTTTAGGTTGAGAGTGTGGGCTTTAGGTTGAGAGTGTGGGCTTTAGGTTGATAGTGTGGGCTTTAGGTTGAGATTGTGGGCTTTAGGTTGATAGTGTGGGCTTTAGGTTGATAGTGTGGGCTTTAGGTTGAGAGTGTGGGCTTTAGGTTGAGAGTGTGGGCTTTAGGTTGATAGTGTGGGCTTTAGGTTGAGAGTGTGGGCTTTAGGTTGAGAGTGTGGGCTTTAGGTTGAGAGTGTGGGCTTTAGGTTGAGAGTGTTTGCTTTAGGTTGAGAGTGTGGGCTTTAGGTTGAGAGTATGGGCTTTAGGTTGAGAGTGTGGGCTTTAGGTTGAGAGTGTGGTCTTTAGGTTGATAGTGTGGGCTTTAGGTTGATAGTGTGGGCTTTAGGTTGATAGTGTGGGCTTTAGGTTGAGAGTGTGGGCTTTAGGTTGATAGTGTGGGCTTTAGGTTGAGAGTGTGGGCTTTAGGTTGAGAGTGTGGGCTTTAGGTTGAGAGTGTGGGCTTTAGGTTGATAGTGTGGGCTTTAGGTTGAGAGTGTGGGCTTTAGGTTGAGAGTGTGGGCTATAGGTTGAGAGTGGAGTGTGGGCTTTAGGTTGAGAGTGGAGTGTGGGCTTTAGGTTGAGAGTGGAGTGTGGGCTTTAGGTTGAGAGTGGAGTGTGGGCTTTAGGTTGAGAGTGTGGGCTTTAGGTTGAGAGTGTGGGCTTTAGGTTGAGAGTGTGGGCTATAGGTTGAGAGTGGAGTGTGGGCTTTAGGTTGAGAGTGGAGTGTGGGCTTTAGGTTGAGAGTGGAGTGTGGGCTTTAGGTTGAGAGTGGAGTGTGGGCTTTAGGTTGAGAGTGTGGGCTTTAGGTTGAGAGTGTGGGCTTTAGGTTGAGAGTGTGGGCTTTAGGTTGAGAGTGTGGGCTTTAGGTTGAGAGTGTGGGCTTTAGGTTGATAGTGTGGGCTTTAGGTTGAGAGTGTGGGCTTTAGGTTGAGAGTGTGGGCTTTAGGTTGAGAGTGTGGGCTTTAGGTTGATAGTGTGGGCTTTAGGTTGAGAGTGTGGGCTTTAGGTTGAGAGTGTGGGCTTTAGGTTGATAGTGTGGGCTTTTGGTTGAGAGTGTGGGCTTTAGGTTGAGAGTGTGGGCTTTAGGTTGAGAGTGTGGGCTTTTGGTTGAGAGTGTGGGCTTTAGGTTGATAGTGTGGGCTTTTGGTTGAGAGTGTGGGCTTTAGGTTGATAGTGTGGGCTTTAGGTTGAGAGTGTGGGCTTTAGGTTGAGAGTGGAGTGTGGGCTTTAGGTTGAGAGTGTGGGCTTTAGGTTGAGAGTGTGGGCTTTAGGTTGATAGTGTGGGCTTTAGGTTGAGAGTGTGGGCTTTAGGTTGATAGTGTGGGCTTTAGGTTGATAGTGTGGGCTTTAGGTTGAGAGTGTGGGCTTTAGGTTGAGAGTGTGGGCTTTAGGTTGAGAGTGTGGGCTTTAGGTTGAGAGTGTGGGCTTTAGGTTGAGAGTGTGGGCTTTAGGTTGATAGTGTGGGCTTTAGTTTGAGAGTGTGGGCTTTAGGTTGAGAGTGTGGGCTTTAGGTTGATAGTGTGGGCTTTAGGTTGAGAGTGTGGGCTTTAGGTTGATAGTGAGGGCTTTAGGTTGAGAGTGTGGGCTTTAGGTTGAGAGTGGAGTGTGGGCATTAGGTTGAGAGTGTGGGCTTTAGGTTGAGAGTGTGGGCTTTAGGTTGATAGTGTGGGCTTTAGGTTGATAGTGTGGGCTTTAGGTTGAGAGTGTGGGCTTTAGGTTGAGAGTGTGGGCTTTAGGTTGAGAGTGTGGGCTTTAGGTTGATAGTGTGGGCTTTAGGTTGAGAGTGTGGGCTTTAGGTTGATAGTGTGGGCTTTAGGTTGAGAGTGTGGGCTTTAGGTTGAGAGTGGAGTGTGGGCTTTAGGTTGAGAGTGGAGTGTGGGCTTTAGGTTGAGAGTGTGGGCTTTAGGTTCAGAGTGGAGTGTGGGCTTTAGGTTGAGAGTGTGGGCTTTAGGTTGATAGTGTGGGCTTTTGGTTGAGAGTGTGGGCTTTAGGTTGAGAGTGTGGGCTTTAGGTTGAGAGTGTGGGCTTTTGGTTGAGAGTGTGGGCTTTAGGTTGATAGTGTGGGCTTTTGGTTGAGAGTGTGGGCTTTAGGTTGATAGTGTGGGCTTTAGGTTGAGAGTGAGGGCTTTAGGTTGAGAGTGTGGGCTTTAGGTTGAGAGTGGAGTGTGGGCTTTAGGTTGAGAGTGTGGGCTTTAGGTTGAGAGTGTGGGCTTTAGGTTGATAGTGTGGGCTTTAGGTTGATAGTGTGGGCTTTAGGTTGAGAGTGTGGGCTTTAGGTTGAGAGTGTGGGCTTTAGGTTGAGAGTGTGGGCTTTAGGTTGATAGTGTGGGCTTTAGGTTGAGAGTGTGGGCTTTAGGTTGATAGTGTGGGCTTTAGGTTGATAGTGTGGGCTTTAGGTTGAGAGTGTGGGCTTTAGGTTGAGAGTGTGGGCTTTAGGTTGATAGTGTGTGCTTTAGGTTGAGAGTGTGGGCTTTAGGTTGAGAGTGTGGGCTTTAGGTTGAGAGTGGAGTGTGGGCTTTAGGTTGAGAGTGGAGTGTGGGCTTTAGGTTGAGAGTGTGGGCTTTAGGTTGAGAGTGTGGGCTTTAGGTTGATAGTGTGGGCTTTAGGTTGAGAGTGTGGGCTTTAGGTTGAGAGTGTGGGCTTTAGGTTGATAGTGTGGGCTTTAGGTTGAGAGTGTGGGCTTTAGGTTGATAGTGTGGGCTTTAGGTTGATAGTGTGGGCTTTAGGTTGAGAGTGTGGGCTTTAGGTTGAGAGTGTGGGCTTTAGGTTGAGAGTGTGGGCTTTAGGTTGAGAGTGTGGGCTTTAGGTTGAGAGTGTGGGCTTTAGATTGAGAGTGTGGGCTTTAGGTTGAGAGTGTGGGCTTTAGGTTGAGAGTGTGGGCTTTAGGTTGAGAGTGTGGGCTTTAGGTTGATAGTGTGGGCTTTAGGTTGAGAGTGTGGGCTTTAGGTTGAGAGTGAGGGCTTTAGGTTGAGAGTGTGGGCTTTAGGTTGAGAGTGGAGTGTGGGCATTAGGTTGAGAGTGTGGGCTTTAGGTTGAGAGTGTGGGCTTTAGGTTGATAGTGTGGGCTTTAGGTTGATAGTGTGGGCTTTAGGTTGAGAGTGTGGGCTTTAGGTTGAGAGTGTGGGCTTTAGGTTGAGAGTGTGGGCTTTAGGTTGATAGTGTGGGCTTTAGGTTGAGAGTGTGGGCTTTAGGTTGATAGTGTGGGCTTTAGGTTGATAGTGTGGGCTTTAGGTTGAGAGTGTGGGCTTTAGGTTGAGAGTGTGGGCTTTAGGTTGATAGTGTGGGCTTTAGGTTGAGAGTGTGGGCTTTAGGTTGAGAGTGTGGGCTTTAGGTTGAGAGTGTGGGCTTTAGGTTGAGAGTGTTTGCTTTAGGTTGAGAGTGTGGGCTTTAGGTTGAGAGTATGGGCTTTAGGTTGAGAGTGTGGGCTTTAGGTTGAGAGTGTGGGCTTTAGGTTGATAGTGTGGGCTTTAGGTTGATAGTGTGGGCTTTAGGTTGATAGTGTGGGCTTTAGGTTGAGAGTGGAGTGTGGGCTTTAGGTTGAGAGTGTGGGCTTTAGGTTGAGAGTGTGGGCTTTAGGTTGAGAGTGTGGGCTTTAGGTTGAGAGTGTGGGCTTTAGGTTGAGAGTGTGGGCTTTAGGTTGATAGTGTGGGCTTTAGGTTGAGAGTGTGGGCTTTAGGTTGAGAGTGTGGGCTTTAGGTTGAGAGTGTGGGCTTTAGGTTGATAGTGTGGGCTTTAGGTTGAGAGTGTGGGCTTTAGGTTGAGAGTGTGGGCTTTAGGTTGATAGTGTGGGCTTTTGGTTGAGAGTGTGGGCTTTAGGTTGAGAGTGTGGGCTTTAGGTTGAGAGTGTGGGCTTTTGGTTGAGAGTGTGGGCTTTAGGTTGATAGTGTGGGCTTTTGGTTGAGAGTGTGGGCTTTAGGTTGATAGTGTGGGCTTTAGGTTGAGAGTGTGGGCTTTAGGTTGAGAGTGGAGTGTGGGCTTTAGGTTGAGAGTGTGGGCTTTAGGTTCAGAGTGGAGTGTGGGCTTTAGGTTGAGAGTGTGGGCTTTAGGTTGAGAGTGTGGGCTTTAGGTTGATAGTGTGGGCTTTTGGTTGAGAGTGTGGGCTTTAGGTTGAGAGTGTGGGCTTTAGGTTGAGAGTGTGGGCTTTTGGTTGAGAGTGTGGGCTTTAGGTTGATAGTGTGGGCTTTTGGTTGAGAGTGTGGGCTTTAGGTTGATAGTGTGGGCTTTAGGTTGAGAGTGAGGGCTTTAGGTTGAGAGTGTGGGCTTTAGGTTGAGAGTGGAGTGTGGGCTTTAGGTTGAGAGTGTGGGCTTTAGGTTGAGAGTGTGGGCTTTAGGTTGATAGTGTGGGCTTTAGGTTGATAGTGTGGGCTTTAGGTTGAGAGTGTGGGCTTTAGGTTGAGAGTGTGGGCTTTAGGTTGAGAGTGTGGGCTTTAGGTTGATAGTGTGGGCTTTAGGTTGAGAGTGTGGGCTTTAGGTTGATAGTGTGGGCTTTAGGTTGAGAGTGTGGGCTTTAGGTTGAGAGTGTGGGCTTTAGGTTGATAGTGTGGGCTTTAGGTTGAGAGTGTGGGCTTTAGGTTGAGAGTGTGGGCTTTAGGTTGAGAGTGTGGGCTTTAGGTTGAGAGTGTGGGCTTTAGGTTGAGAGTGTGGGCTTTAGGTTGAGAGTGGAGTGTGGGCTTTAGGTTGAGAGTGTGGGCTTTAGGTTGAGAGTGTGGGCTTTAGGTTGATAGTGTGGGCTTTAGGTTGAGAGTGTGGGCTTTAGGTTGAGAGTGTGGGCTTTAGGTTGATAGTGTGGGCTTTAGGTTGAGAGTGTGGGCTTTAGGTTGATAGTGTGGGCTTTAGGTTGATAGTGTGGGCTTTAGGTTGAGAGTGTGGGCTTTAGGTTGAGAGTGTGGGCTTTAGGTTGAGAGTGTGGGCTTTAGGTTGAGAGTGTGGGCTTTAGGTTGAGAGTGTGGGCTTTAGGTTGAGAGTGTGGGCTTTAGGTTGATAGTGTGGGCTTTAGTTTGAGAGTGTGGGCTTTAGGTTGAGAGTGTGGGCTTTAGGTTGATAGTGTGGGCTTTAGGTTGAGAGTGTGGGCTTTAGGTTGAGAGTGAGGGCTTTAGGTTGAGAGTGTGGGCTTTAGGTTGAGAGTGGAGTGTGGGCATTAGGTTGAGAGTGTGGGCTTTAGGTTGAGAGTGTGGGCTTTAGGTTGATAGTGTGGGCTTTAGGTTGATAGTGTGGGCTTTAGGTTGAGAGTGTGGGCTTTAGGTTGAGAGTGTGGGCTTTAGGTTGAGAGTGTGGGCTTTAGGTTGATAGTGTGGGCTTTAGGTTGAGAGTGTGGGCTTTAGGTTGATAGTGTGGGCTTTAGGTTGAGAGTGTGGGCTTTAGGTTGAGAGTGGAGTGTGGGCTTTAGGTTGAGAGTGTGGGCTTTAGGTTCAGAGTGGAGTGTGGGCTTTAGGTTGAGAGTGTGGGCTTTAGGTTGAGAGTGTGGGCTTTAGGTTGATAGTGTGGGCTTTTGGTTGAGAGTGTGGGCTTTAGGTTGAGAGTGTGGGCTTTAGGTTGAGAGTGTGGGCTTTTGGTTGAGAGTGTGGGCTTTAGGTTGATAGTGTGGGCTTTTGGTTGAGAGTGTGGGCTTTAGGTTGATAGTGTGGGCTTTAGGTTGAGAGTGAGGGCTTTAGGTTGAGAGTGTGGGCTTTAGGTTGAGAGTGGAGTGTGGGCTTTAGGTTGAGAGTGTGGGCTTTAGGTTGAGAGTGTGGGCTTTAGGTTGATAGTGTGGGCTTTAGGTTGATAGTGTGGGCTTTAGGTTGAGAGTGTGGGCTTTAGGTTGAGAGTGTGGGCTTTAGGTTGAGAGTGTGGGCTTTAGGTTGATAGTGTGGGCTTTAGGTTGAGAGTGTGGGCTTTAGGTTGATAGTGTGGGCTTTAGGTTGATAGTGTGGGCTTTAGGTTGAGAGTGTGGGCTTTAGGTTGAGAGTGTGGGCTTTAGGTTGATAGTGTGGGCTTTAGGTTGAGAGTGTGGGCTTTAGGTTGAGAGTGTGGGCTTTAGGTTGAGAGTGTGGGCTTTAGGTTGAGAGTGTGGGCTTTAGGTTGAGAGTGTGGGCTTTAGGTTGAGAGTGTGGGCTTTAGGTTGAGAGTGGAGTGTGGGCTTTAGGTTGAGAGTGGAGTGTGGGCTTTAGGTTGAGAGTGTGGGCTTTAGGTTGAGAGTGTGGGCTTTAGGTTGATAGTGTGGGCTTTAGGTTGAGAGTGTGGGCTTTAGGTTGAGAGTGTGGGCTTTAGGTTGATAGTGTGGGCTTTAGGTTGAGAGTGTGGGCTTTAGGTTGATAGTGTGGGCTTTAAGTTGAGAGTGTGGGCTTTAGGTTGAGAGTGTGGGCTTTAGGTTGAGAGTGTGGGCTTTAGGTTGAGAGTGTGGGCTTTAGGTTGAGAGTGTGGGCTTTAGGTTGAGAGTGTGGGCTTTAGGTTGAGAGTGTGGGCTTTAGGTTGATAGTGTGGGCTTTAGGTTGAGAGTGTGGGCTTTAGGTTGAGAGTGTGGGCTTTAGGTTGATAGTGTGGGCTTTAGGTTGAGAGTGTGGGCTTTAGGTTGAGAGTGAGGGCTTTAGGTTGAGAGTGTGGGCTTTAGGTTGAGAGTGGAGTGTGGGCATTAGGTTGAGAGTGTGGGCTTTAGGTTGAGAGTGTGGGCTTTAGGTTGATAGTGTGGGCTTTAGGTTGATAGTGTGGGCTTTAGGTTGAGAGTGTGGGCTTTAGGTTGAGAGTGTGGGCTTTAGGTTGAGAGTGTGGGCTTTAGGTTGATAGTGTGGGCTTTAGGTTGAGAGTGTGGGCTTTAGGTTGATAGTGTGGGCTTTAGGTTGATAGTGTGGGCTTTAGGTTGAGAGTGTGGGCTTTAGGTTGAGAGTGTGGGCTTTAGGTTGATAGTGTGGGCTTTAGGTTGAGAGTGTGGGCTTTAGGTTGAGAGTGTGGGCTTTAGGTTGAGAGTGTGGGCTTTAGGTTGAGAGTGTTTGCTTTAGGTTGAGAGTGTGGGCTTTAGGTTGAGAGTATGGGCTTTAGGTTGAGAGTGTGGGCTTTAGGTTGAGAGTGTGGGCTTTAGGTTGATAGTGTGGGCTTTAGGTTGATAGTGTGGGCTTTAGGTTGATAGTGTGGGCTTTAGGTTGAGAGTGTGGGCTTTAGGTTGATAGTGTGGGCTTTAGGTTGAGAGTGTGGGCTTTAGGTTGAGAGTGTGGGCTTTAGGTTGAGAGTGTGGGCTTTAGGTTGATAGTGTGGGCTTTAGGTTGAGAGTGTGGGCTTTAGGTTGAGAGTGTGGGCTATAGGTTGAGAGTGGAGTGTGGGCTTTAGGTTGAGAGTGGAGTGTGGGCTTTAGGTTGAGAGTGGAGTGTGGGCTTTAGGTTGAGAGTGGAGTGTGGGCTTTAGGTTGAGAGTGTGGGCTTTAGGTTGAGAGTGTGGGCTTTAGGTTGAGAGTGTGGGCTTTAAGTTAAGAGTGTGGGCTTTAGGTTGAGAGTGTGGGCTTTAGGTTGAGAGTGTGGGCTTTAGGTTGAGAGTGTGGGCTTTAGGTTGATAGTGTGGGCTTTAGGTTGAGAGTGTGGGCTTTAGGTTGAGAGTGTGGGCTTTAGGTTGAGAGTGTGGGCTTTAGGTTGATAGTGTGGGCTTTAGGTTGAGAGTGTGGGCTTTAGGTTGAGAGTGTGGGCTTTAGGTTGATAGTGTGGGCTTTTGGTTGAGAGTGTGGGCTTTAGGTTGAGAGTGTGGGCTTTAGGTTGAGAGTGTGGGCTTTTGGTTGAGAGTGTGGGCTTTAGGTTGATAGTGTGGGCTTTTGGTTGAGAGTGTGGGCTTTAGGTTGATAGTGTGGGCTTTAGGTTGAGAGTGTGGGCTTTAGGTTGAGAGTGGAGTGTGGGCTTTAGGTTGAGAGTGTGGGCTTTAGGTTCAGAGTGGAGTGTGGGCTTTAGGTTGAGAGTGTGGGCTTTAGGTTGAGAGTGTGGGCTTTAGGTTGATAGTGTGGGCTTTTGGTTGAGAGTGTGGGCTTTAGGTTGAGAGTGTGTGCTTTAGGTTGAGAGTGTGGGCTTTTGGTTGAGAGTGTGGGCTTTAGGTTGATAGTGTGGGCTTTTGGTTGAGAGTGTGGGCTTTAGGTTGATAGTGTGGGCTTTAGGTTGAGAGTGAGGGCTTTAGGTTGAGAGTGTGGGCTTTAGGTTGAGAGTGTGGGCTTTAGGTTGAGAGTGTGGGCTTTAGGTTGAGAGTGTGGGCTTTAGGTTGAGAGTGTGGGCTTTAGGTTGATAGTGTGGGCTTTAGTTTGAGAGTGTGGGCTTTAGGTTGAGAGTGTGGGCTTTAGGTTGATAGTGTGGGCTTTAGGTTGAGAGTGTGGGCTTTAGGTTGAGAGTGAGGGCTTTAGGTTGAGAGTGTGGGCTTTAGGTTGAGAGTGGAGTGTGGGCATTAGGTTGAGAGTGTGGGCTTTAGGTTGAGAGTGTGGGCTTTAGGTTGATAGTGTGGGCTTTAGGTTGATAGTGTGGGCTTTAGGTTGAGAGTGTGGGCTTTAGGTTGAGAGTGTGGGCTTTAGGTTGAGAGTGTGGGCTTTAGGTTGATAGTGTGGGCTTTAGGTTGAGAGTGTGGGCTTTAGGTTGATAGTGTGGGCTTTAGGTTGATAGTGTGGGCTTTAGGTTGAGAGTGTGGGCTTTAGGTTGAGAGTGTGGGCTTTAGGTTGATAGTGTGGGCTTTAGGTTGAGAGTGTGGGCTTTAGGTTGAGAGTGTGGGCTTTAGGTTGAGAGTGTGGGCTTTAGGTTGAGAGTGTTTGCTTTAGGTTGAGAGTGTGGGCTTTAGGTTGAGAGTATGGGCTTTAGGTTGAGAGTGTGGGCTTTAGGTTGAGAGTGTGGGCTTTAGGTTGATAGTGTGGGCTTTAGGTTGATAGTGTGGGCTTTAGGTTGATAGTGTGGGCTTTAGGTTGAGAGTGTGGGCTTTAGGTTGATAGTGTGGGCTTTAGGTTGAGAGTGTGGGCTTTAGGTTGATAGTGTGGGCTTTAGGTTGATAGTGTGGGCTTTAGGTTGATAGTGTGGGCTTTAGGTTGAGAGTGTGGGCTTTAGGTTGATAGTGTGGGCTTTAGGTTGAGAGTGTGTGCTTTAGGTTGAGAGTGTGGGCTTTAGGTTGAGAGTGTGGGCTTTAGGTTGATAGTGTGGGCTTTAGGTTGAGAGTGTGGGCTTTAGGTTGAGAGTGTGGGCTATAGGTTGAGAGTGGAGTGTGGGCTTTAGGTTGAGAGTGGAGTGTGGGCTTTAGGTTGAGAGTGGAGTGTGGGCTTTAGGTTGAGAGTGGAGTGTGGGCTTTAGGTTGAGAGTGTGGGCTTTAGGTTGAGAGTGTGGGCTTTAGGTTGAGAGTGTGGGCTTTAAGTTAAGAGTGTGGGCTTTAGGTTGAGAGTGTGGGCTTTAGGTTGAGAGTGTGGGCTTTAGGTTGAGAGTGTGGGCTTTAGGTTGATAGTGTGGGCTTTAGGTTGAGAGTGTGGGCTTTAGGTTGAGAGTGTGGGCTTTAGGTTGAGAGTGTGGGCTTTAGGTTGATAGTGTGGGCTTTAGGTTGAGAGTGTGGGCTTTAGGTTGAGAGTGTGGGCTTTAGGTTGATAGTGTGGGCTTTTGGTTGAGAGTGTGGGCTTTAGGTTGAGAGTGTGGGCTTTAGGTTGAGAGTGTGGGCTTTTGGTTGAGAGTGTGGGCTTTAGGTTGATAGTGTGGGCTTTTGGTTGAGAGTGTGGGCTTTAGGTTGATAGTGTGGGCTTTAGGTTGAGAGTGTGGGCTTTAGGTTGAGAGTGGAGTGTGGGCTTTAGGTTGAGAGTGTGGGCTTTAGGTTCAGAGTGGAGTGTGGGCTTTAGGTTGAGAGTGTGGGCTTTAGGTTGAGAGTGTGGGCTTTAGGTTGATAGTGTGGGCTTTTGGTTGAGAGTGTGGGCTTTAGGTTGAGAGTGTGTGCTTTAGGTTGAGAGTGTGGGCTTTTGGTTGAGAGTGTGGGCTTTAGGTTGATAGTGTGGGCTTTTGGTTGAGAGTGTGGGCTTTAGGTTGATAGTGTGGGCTTTAGGTTGAGAGTGAGGGCTTTAGGTTGAGAGTGTGGGCTTTAGGTTGAGAGTGTGGGCTTTAGGTTGAGAGTGTGGGCTTTAGGTTGAGAGTGTGGGCTTTAGGTTGAGAGTGTGGGCTTTAGGTTGATAGTGTGGGCTTTAGTTTGAGAGTGTGGGCTTTAGGTTGAGAGTGTGGGCTTTAGGTTGATAGTGTGGGCTTTAGGTTGAGAGTGTGGGCTTTAGGTTGAGAGTGAGGGCTTTAGGTTGAGAGTGTGGGCTTTAGGTTGAGAGTGGAGTGTGGGCATTAGGTTGAGAGTGTGGGCTTTAGGTTGAGAGTGTGGGCTTTAGGTTGATAGTGTGGGCTTTAGGTTGATAGTGTGGGCTTTAGGTTGAGAGTGTGGGCTTTAGGTTGAGAGTGTGGGCTTTAGGTTGAGAGTGTGGGCTTTAGGTTGATAGTGTGGGCTTTAGGTTGAGAGTGTGGGCTTTAGGTTGATAGTGTGGGCTTTAGGTTGATAGTGTGGGCTTTAGGTTGAGAGTGTGGGCTTTAGGTTGAGAGTGTGGGCTTTAGGTTGATAGTGTGGGCTTTAGGTTGAGAGTGTGGGCTTTAGGTTGAGAGTGTGGGCTTTAGGTTGAGAGTGTGGGCTTTAGGTTGAGAGTGTTTGCTTTAGGTTGAGAGTGTGGGCTTTAGGTTGAGAGTATGGGCTTTAGGTTGAGAGTGTGGGCTTTAGGTTGAGAGTGTGGGCTTTAGGTTGATAGTGTGGGCTTTAGGTTGATAGTGTGGGCTTTAGGTTGATAGTGTGGGCTTTAGGTTGAGAGTGTGGGCTTTAGGTTGATAGTGTGGGCTTTAGGTTGAGAGTGTGGGCTTTAGGTTGAGAGTGTGGGCTTTAGGTTGAGAGTGTGGGCTTTAGGTTGATAGTGTGGGATTTAGGTTGAGAGTGTGGGCTTTAGGTTGAGAGTGTGGGCTATAGGTTGAGAGTGGAGTGTGGGCTTTAGGTTGAGAGTGGAGTGTGGGCTTTAGGTTGAGAGTGGAGTGTGGGCTTTAGGTTGAGAGTGGAGTGTGGGCTTTAGGTTGAGAGTGTGGGCTTTAGGTTGAGAGTGTGGGCTTTAGGTTGAGAGTGTGGGCTTTAAGTTAAGAGTGTGGGCTTTAGGTTGAGAGTGTGGGCTTTAGGTTGAGAGTGTGGGCTTTAGGTTGAGAGTGTGGGCTTTAGGTTGATAGTGTGGGCTTTAGGTTGAGAGTGTGGGCTTTAGGTTGAGAGTGTGGGCTTTAGGTTGAGAGTGTGGGCTTTAGGTTGATAGTGTGGGCTTTAGGTTGAGAGTGTGGGCTTTAGGTTGAGAGTGTGGGCTTTAGGTTGATAGTGTGGGCTTTTGGTTGAGAGTGTGGGCTTTAGGTTGAGAGTGTGGGCTTTAGGTTGAGAGTGTGGGCTTTTGGTTGAGAGTGTGGGCTTTAGGTTGATAGTGTGGGCTTTTGGTTGAGAGTGTGGGCTTTAGGTTGATAGTGTGGGCTTTAGGTTGAGAGTGTGGGCTTTAGGTTGAGAGTGGAGTGTGGGCTTTAGGTTGAGAGTGTGGGCTTTAGGTTCAGAGTGGAGTGTGGGCTTTAGGTTGAGAGTGTGGGCTTTAGGTTGAGAGTGTGGGCTTTAGGTTGATAGTGTGGGCTTTTGGTTGAGAGTGTGGGCTTTAGGTTGAGAGTGTGTGCTTTAGGTTGAGAGTGTGGGCTTTTGGTTGAGAGTGTGGGCTTTAGGTTGATAGTGTGGGCTTTTGGTTGAGAGTGTGGGCTTTAGGTTGATAGTGTGGGCTTTAGGTTGAGAGTGAGGGCTTTAGGTTGAGAGTGTGGGCTTTAGGTTGAGAGTGGAGTGTGGGCTTTAGGTTGAGAGTGTGGGCTTTAGGTTGAGAGTGTGGGCTTTAGGTTGATAGTGTGGGCTTTAGTTGATAGTGTGGGCTTTAGGTTGAGAGTGTGGGCTTTAGGTTGAGAGTGTGGGCTTTAGGTTGAGAGTGTGGGCTTTAGGTTGAGAGTGTGGGCTTTAGGTTGATAGTGTGGGCTTTAGGTTGAGAGTGTGGGCTTTAGGTTGAGAGTGTGGGCTTTAGGTTGATAGTGTGGGCTTTAGGTTGAGAGTGTGGGCTTTAGGTTGATAGTGTGGGCTTTAGGTTGAGAGTGTGGGCTTTAGGTTGAGAGTGTGGGCTTTAGGTTGAGAGTGTGGGCTTTAGGTTGAGAGTGTGGGCTTTAGGTTGAGAGTGTGGGCTTTAGGTTGAGAGTGTGGGCTTTAGGTTGATAGTGTGGGCTTTAGTTTGAGAGTGTGGGCTTTAGGTTGAGAGTGTGGGCTTTAGGTTGATAGTGTGGGCTTTAGGTTGAGAGTGTGGGCTTTAGGTTGAGAGTGTGGGCTTTAGGTTGATAGTGTGGGCTTTAGGTTGAGAGTGTGGGCTTTAGGTTGAGAGTGTGGGCTTTAGGTTGATAGTGTGGGCTTTAGGTTGATAGTGTGGGCTTTAGGTTGAGAGTGTGGGCTTTAGGTTGAGAGTGTGTGCTTTAGGTTGAGAGTGGAGTGTGGGCTTTAGGTTGAGAGTGGAGTGTGGGCTTTAGGTTGAGAGTGTGGGCTTTAGGTTGAGAGTGGAGTGTGGGCTTTAGGTTGAGAGTGTGGGCTTTAGGTTGAGAGTGTGGGCTTTAGGTTGAGAGTGTGGGCTTTAGGTTGAGAGTGTGGGCTTTAGGTTGAGAGTGTGGGCTTTATGTTGAGAGTGTGGGCTTTAGGTTGAGAGTATGGGCTTTAGGTTGAGAGTGTGGGCTTTAGGTTGAGAGTGTGGGCTTTAGGTTGATAGTGTGGGCTTTAGGTTGAGAGTGTGGGCTTTAGGTTGAGAGTGTGGGCTTTAGGTTGAGAGTGTGGGCTTTAGGTTGATAGTGTGGGCTTTAGTTTGAGAGTGTGGGCTTTAGGTTGAGAGTGTGGGCTTTAGGTTGATAGTGTGGGCTTTAGGTTGAGAGTGTGGGCTTTAGGTTGAGAGTGAGGGCTTTAGGTTGAGAGTGTGGGCTTTAGGTTGAGAGTGGAGTGTGGGCATTAGGTTGAGAGTGTGGGCTTTAGGTTGAGAGTGTGGGCTTTAGGTTGATAGTGTGGGCTTTAGGTTGATAGTGTGGGCTTTAGGTTGAGAGTGTGGGCTTTAGGTTGAGAGTGTGGGCTTTAGGTTGAGAGTGTGGGCTTTAGGTTGATAGTGTGGGCTTTAGGTTGAGAGTGTGGGCTTTAGGTTGATAGTGTGGGCTTTAGGTTGATAGTGTGGGCTTTAGGTTGAGAGTGTGGGCTTTAGGTTGAGAGTTTGGGCTTTAGGTTGATAGTGTGGGCTTTAGGTTGAGAGTGTGGGCTTTAGGTTGAGAGTGTGGGCTTTAGGTTGAGAGTGTGGGCTTTAGGTTGAGAGTGTTTGCTTTAGGTTGAGAGTGTGGGCTTTAGGTTGAGAGTATGGGCTTTAGGTTGAGAGTGTGGGCTTTAGGTTGAGAGTGTGGGCTTTAGGTTGAGAGTGTGGGCTTTAGGTTGATAGTGTGGGCTTTAGGTTGAGAGTGTGGGCTTTAGGTTGAGAGTGTGGGCTTTAGGTTGAGAGTGTGGGCTTTAGGTTGATAGTGTGGGCTTTAGGTTGAGAGTGTGGGCTTTAGGTTGAGAGTGTGGGCTTTAGGTTGATAGTGTGGGCTTTTGGTTGAGAGTGTGGGCTTTAGGTTGAGCGTGTGGGCTTTAGGTTGAGAGTGTGGGCTTTTGGTTGAGAGTGTGGGCTTTAGGTTGATAGTGTGGGCTTTTGGTTGAGAGTGTGGGCTTTAGGTTGATAGTGTGGGCTTTAGGTTGAGAGTGTGGGCTTTAGGTTGAGAGTGGAGTGTGGGCTTTAGGTTGAGAGTGTGGGCTTTAGGTTCAGAGTGGAGTGTGGGCTTTAGGTTGAGAGTGTGGGCTTTAGGTTGAGAGTGTGGGCTTTAGGTTGATAGTGTGGGCTTTTGGTTGAGAGTGTGGGCTTTAGGTTGAGAGTGTGTGCTTTAGGTTGAGAGTGTGGGCTTTTGGTTGAGAGTGTGGGCTTTAGGTTGATAGTGTGGGCTTTTGGTTGAGAGTGTGGGCTTTAGGTTGATAGTGTGGGCTTTAGGTTGAGAGTGAGGGCTTTAGGTTGAGAGTGTGGGCTTTAGGTTGAGAGTGGAGTGTGGGCTTTAGGTTGAGAGTGTGGGGCTTTAGGTTGAGATGAGTGTGGGCTTTAGGTTGGAGTAGTGTGGGCTTTAGGTTGATAGTGTGGGCTTTAGGTTGAGAGTGTGGGCTTTAGGTTGAGAGTGTGGGCTTTAGGTTGATAGTGTGGGCTTTAGGTTGATAGTGTGGGCTTTAGGTTGAGAGTGTGGGCTTTAGGTTGATAGTGTGGGCTTTAGGTTGATAGTGTGGGCTTTAGGTTGAGAGTGTGGGCTTTAGGTTGAGAGTGTGGGCTTTAGGTTGATAGTGTGGGCTTTAGGTTGAGAGTGTGGGCTTTAGGTTGAGAGTGTGGGCTTTAGGTTGAGAGTGTGGGCTTTAGGTTGAGAGTGTGGGCTTTAGGTTGAGAGTGTGGGCTTTAGGTTGAGAGTGGAGTGTGGGCTTTAGGTTGAGAGTGTGGGCTTTAGGTTGAGAGTGTGGGCTTTAGGTTGATAGTGTGGGCTTTAGGTTGAGAGTGTGGGCTTTAGGTTGAGAGTGTGGGCTTTAGGTTGATAGTGTGGGCTTTAGGTTGAGAGTGTGGGCTTTAGGTTGATAGTGTGGGCTTTAGGTTGAGAGTGTGGGCTTTAGGTTGAGAGTGTGGGCTTTAGGTTGAGAGTGTGGGCTTTAGGTTGAGAGTGTGGGCTTTAGGTTGAGAGTGTGGGCTTTAGGTTGAGAGTGTGGGCTTTAGGTTGAGAGTGTGGGCTTTAGGTTGAGAGTGTGGGCTTTAGGTTGATAGTGTGGGCTTTAGGTTGAGAGTGTGGGCTTTAGGTTGATAGTGTGGGCTTTAGGTTGATAGTGTGGGCTTTAGGTTGAGAGTGTGGGCTTTAGGTTGAGAGTGTGGGCTTTAGGTTGATAGTGTGGGCTTTAGGTTGAGAGTGTGGGCTTTAGGTTGATAGTGTGGGCTTTATGTTGATAGTGTGGGCTTTAGGTTGAGAGTGTGGGCTTTAGGTTGAGAGTGTGGGCTTTAGGTTGATATTGTGGGCTTTAGGTTGAGAGTGTGGGCTTTAGGTTGAGAGTGTGGGCTTTAGGTTGAGAGTGTGGGCTTTAGGTTGAGAGTGTGGGCTTTAGGTTGAGAGTGTGGGCTTTAGGTTGAGAGTGGAGTGTGGGCTTTAGGTTGAGAGTGTGGGCTTTAGGTTGAGAGTGTGGGCTTTAGGTTGAGAGTGTGGGCTTTAGGTTGATAGTGTGGGCTTTAGGTTGAGAGTGTGGGCTTTAGGTTGAGAGTGTGGGCTTTAGGTTGATAGTGTGGGCTTTAGGTTGAGAGTGTGGGCTTTAGGTTGATAGTGTGGGCTTTAGGTTGAGAGTGTGGGCTTTAGGTTGAGAGTGTGGGCTTTAGGTTGAGAGTGTGGGCTTTAGGTTGAGAGTGTGGGCTTTAGGTTGAGAGTGTGGGCTTTAGGTTGATAGTGTGGGCTTTAGTTTGAGAGTGTGGGCTTTAGGTTGAGAGTGTGGGCTTTAGGTTGATAGTGTGGGCTTTAGGTTGAGAGTGTGGGCTTTAGGTTGAGAGTGTGGGCTTTAGGTTGATAGTGTGGGCTTTAGGTTGAGAGTGTGGGCTTTAGGTTGAGAGTGTGGGCTTTAGGTTGATAGTGTGGGCTTTAGGTTGATAGTGTGGGCTTTAGGTTGAGAGTGTGGGCTTTAGGTTGAGAGTGTGTGCTTTAGGTTGAGAGTGGAGTGTGGGCTTTAGGTTGAGAGTGGAGTGTGGGCTTTAGGTTGAGAGTGTGGGCTTTAGGTTGAGAGTGGAGTGTGAGCTTTAGGTTGAGAGTGTGGGCTTTAGGTTGAGAGTGTGGGCTTTAGGTTGAGAGTGTGGGCTTTAGGTTGAGAGTGTGGGCTTTAGGTTGAGAGTGTGGGCTTTATGTTGAGAGTGTGGGCTTTAGGTTGAGAGTATGGGCTTTAGGTTGAGAGTGTGGGCTTTAGGTTGAGAGTGTGGGCTTTAGGTTGATAGTGTGGGCTTTAGGTTGAGAGTGTGGGCTTTAGGTTGAGAGTGTGGGCTTTAGGTTGAGAGTGTGGGCTTTAGGTTGATAGTGTGGGCTTTAGGTTGAGAGTGTGGGCTTTAGGTTGAGAGTGTGGGCTTTAGGTTGAGAGTGTGGGCTTTAGGTTGAGAGTGTGGGCTTTAGGTTGAGAGTGTGGGCTTTAGGTTGAGAGTGTGGGCTTTTAGGTTGAGAGTGTGGGCTTTAGGTTGAGAGTGTGGGCTTTAGGTTGAGAGTGTGAACTATAGGTTGAGAGTGGAGTGTGGGCTTTAGGTTGAGAGTGTGGGCTTTAGGTTGATAGTGTGGGCTTTAGGTTGAGAGTGTGGGCTTTAGGTTGAGAGTGTGGGCTTTAGGTTGAGAGTGTGTGCTTTAGGTTGATAGTGTGGGCTTTTGGTTGAGAGTGTGGGCTTTAGGTTGAGAGTGTGGGCTTTTGGTTGAGAGTGTGGGCTTTTGGTTGAGAGTGTGGGCTTTAGGTTGATAGTGTGGGCTTTAGGTTGAGAGTGTGGATTTTAGGTTGATAGTGTGGGCTTTAGGTTGAGAGTGTGGGCTTTAGGTTGAGAGTGGAGTGTGGGCTTTAGGTTGAGAGTGTGGGCTTTAGGTTCAGAGTGGAGTGTGGGCTTTAGGTTGAGAGTGTGGGCTTTAGGTTGAGAGTGTGGGCTTTAGGTTGATAGTGTGGGCTTTTGGTTGAGAGTGTGGGCTTTAGTTTGAGAGTGTGGGCTTTAGGTTGAGAGTGTGGGCTTTAGGTTGATAGTGTGGGCTTTAGGTTGAGAGTGTGGGCTTTAGGTTGAGAGTGAGGGCTTTAGGTTGAGAGTGTGGGCTTTAGGTTGAGAGTGGAGTGTGGGCATTAGGTTGAGAGTGTGGGCTTTAGGTTGAGAGTGTGGGCTTTAGGTTGATAGTGTGGGCTTTAGGTTGATAGTGTGGGCTTTAGGTTGAGAGTGTGGGCTTTAGGTTGAGAGTGTGGGCTTTAGGTTGAGAGTGTGGGCTTTAGGTTGATAGTGTGGGCTTTAGGTTGAGAGTGTGGGCTTTAGGTTGATAGTGTGGGCTTTAGGTTGATAGTGTGGGCTTTAGGTTGAGAGTGTGGGCTTTAGGTTGAGAGTGTGGGCTTTAGGTTGATAGTGTGGGCTTTAGGTTGAGAGTGTGGGCTTTAGGTTGAGAGTGTGGGCTTTAGGTTGAGAGTGTGGGCTTTAGGTTGAGAGTGTGGGCTTTAGGTTGAGAGTGTGGGCTTTAGGTTGAGAGTATGGGCTTTAGGTTGAGAGTGTGGGCTTTAGGTTGAGAGTGTGGGCTTTAGGTTGATAGTGTGGGCTTTAGGTTGATAGTGTGGGCTTTAGGTTGATAGTGTGGGCTTTAGGTTGAGAGTGTGGGCTTTAGGTTGATAGTGTGGGCTTTAGGTTGAGAGTGTGGGCTTTAGGTTGAGAGTGTGGGCTTTAGGTTGAGAGTGTGGGCTTTAGGTTGATAGTGTGGGCTTTAGGTTGAGAGTGTGGGCTTTAGGTTGAGAGTGTGGGCTATAGGTTGAGAGTGGAGTGTGGGCTTTAGGTTGAGAGTGGAGTGTGGGCTTTAGGTTGAGAGTGGAGTGTGGGCTTTAGGTTGAGAGTGGAGTGTGGGCTTTAGGTTGAGAGTGTGGGCTTTAGGTTGAGAGTGTGGGCTTTAGGTTGAGAGTGTGGGCTTTAAGTTGAGAGTGTGGGCTTTAGGTTGAGAGTGTGGGCTTTAGGTTGAGAGTGTGGGCTTTAGGTTGAGAGTGTGGGCTTTAGGTTGATAGTGTGGGCTTTAGGTTGAGAGTGTGGGCTTTAGGTTGAGAGTGTGGGCTTTAGGTTGAGAGTGTGGGCTTTTGGTTGAGAGTGTGGGCTTTAGGTTGATAGTGTGGGCTTTAGGTTGATAGTGTGGGCTTTAGGTTGAGAGTGTGGGCTTTAGCTTGAGAGTGTGTGCTTTAGGTTGAGAGTGGAGTGTGGGCTTTAGGTTGAGAGTGGAGTGTGGGCTTTAGGTTGAGAGTGTGGGCTTTAGGTTGAGAGTGGAGTGTGGGCTTTAGGTTGAGAGTGTGGGCTTTAGGTTGAGAGTGTGGGCTTTAGGTTGAGAGTGTGGGCTTTAGGTTGAGAGTGTGGGCTTTATGTTGAGAGTGTGGGCTTTAGGTTGAGAGTATGGGCTTTAGGTTGAGAGTGTGGGCTTTAGGTTGAGAGTGTGGGCTTTAGGTTGATAGTGTGGGCTTTAGGTTGAGAGTGTGGGCTTTAGGTTGAGAGTGTGGGCTTTAGGTTGAGAGTGTGGGCTTTAGGTTGAGAGTGTGGGCTTTAGGTTGAGAGTGTGGGCTTTAGGTTGAGAGTGTGGGCTTTTAGGTTGAGAGTGTGGGCTTTAGGTTGAGAGTGTGGGCTTTAGGTTGAGAGTGTGGGCTTTAGGTTGAGAGTGTGGGCTTTAGGTTGAGAGTGGAGTGTGGGCTTTAGGTTGAGAGTGTGGGCTTTAGGTTGAGAGTGTGGGCTTTAGGTTGAGAGTGTGGGCTTTAGGTTGATAGTGTGGGCTTTAGGTTGAGAGTGTGGGCTTTAGGTTGAGAGTGTGGGCTTTAGGTTGATAGTGTGGGCTTTAGGTTGAGAGTGTGGGCTTTAGGTTGATAGTGTGGGCTTTAGGTTGAGAGTGTGGGCTTTAGGTTGAGAGTGTGGGCTTTAGGTTGAGAGTGGAGTGTGGGCTTTAGGTTGAGAGTGTGGGCTTTAGGTTGAGAGTGTGGGCTTTAGGTTGAGAGTGTGGGCTTTAAGTTGAGAGTGTGGGCTTTAGGTTGAGAGTGTGGGCTTTAGGTTGAGAGTGTGGGCTTTAGGTTGAGAGTGTGGGCTTTAGGTTGATAGTGTGGGCTTTAGGTTGAGAGTGTGGGCTTTAGGTTGAGAGTGTGGGCTTTAGGTTGAGAGTGTGGGCTTTTGGTTGAGAGTGTGGGCTTTAGGTTGATAGTGTGGGCTTTAGGTTGATAGTGTGGGCTTTAGGTTGAGAGTGTGGGCTTTAGCTTGAGAGTGTGTGCTTTAGGTTGAGAGTGGAGTGTGGGCTTTAGGTTGAGAGTGGAGTGTGGGCTTTAGGTTGAGAGTGTGGGCTTTAGGTTGAGAGTGGAGTGTGGGCTTTAGGTTGAGAGTGTGGGCTTTAGGTTGAGAGTGTGGGCTTTAGGTTGAGAGTGTGGGCTTTAGGTTGAGAGTGTGGGCTTTATGTTGAGAGTGTGGGCTTTAGGTTGAGAGTATGGGCTTTAGGTTGAGAGTGTGGGCTTTAGGTTGAGAGTGTGGGCTTTAGGTTGATAGTGTGGGCTTTAGGTTGAGAGTGTGGGCTTTAGGTTGAGAGTGTGGGCTTTAGGTTGAGAGTGTGGGCTTTAGGTTGAGAGTGTGGGCTTTAGGTTGAGAGTGTGGGCTTTAGGTTGAGAGTGTGGGCTTTTAGGTTGAGAGTGTGGGCTTTAGGTTGAGAGTGTGGGCTTTAGGTTGAGAGTGTGGGCTTTAGGTTGAGAGTGTGGGCTTTAGGTTGAGAGTGGAGTGTGGGCTTTAGGTTGAGAGTGTGGGCTTTAGGTTGAGAGTGTGGGCTTTAGGTTGAGAGTGTGGGCTTTAGGTTGATAGTGTGGGCTTTAGGTTGAGAGTGTGGGCTTTAGGTTGAGAGTGTGGGCTTTAGGTTGATAGTGTGGGCTTTAGGTTGAGAGTGTGGGCTTTAGGTTGATAGTGTGGGCTTTAGGTTGAGAGTGTGGGCTTTAGGTTGAGAGTGTGGGCTTTAGGTTGAGAGTGTGGGCTTTAGGTTGAGAGTGTGGGCTTTAGGTTGAGAGTGTGGGCTTTAGGTTGAGAGTGTGGGCTTTAGGTTGAGAGTGTGGGCTTTAGGTTGAGAGTGTGGGCTTTAGGTTGAGAGTGTGGGCTTTAGGTTGAGAGTGTGGGCTTTAGGTTGATAGTGTGGGCTTTAGGTTGATAGTGTGGGCTTTAGGTTGAGAGTGTGGGCTTTAGGTTGATAGTGTGGGCTTTAGGTTGAGAGTGTGGGCTTTAGGTTGATAGTGTGGGCTTTAGGTTGAGAGTGTGGGCTTTAGGTTGATAGTGTGGGCTTTAGGTTGATAGTGTGGGCTTTAGGTTGAGAGTGTGGGCTTTAGGTTGAGAGTGTGGGCTTTAGGTTGATATTGTGGGCTTTAGGTTGAGAGTGTGGGCTTTAGGTTGAGAGTGTGGGCTTTAGGTTGAGAGTGTGGGCTTTAGGTTGAGAGTGTGGGCTTTAGGTTGAGAGTGTGGGCTTTAGGTTGAGAGTGGAGTGTGGGCTTTAGGTTGAGAGTGTGGGCTTTAGGTTGAGAGTGTGGGCTTTAGGTTGAGAGTGTGGGCTTTAGGTTGATAGTGTGGGCTTTAGGTTGAGAGTGTGGGCTTTAGGTTGAGAGTGTGGGCTTTAGGTTGATAGTGTGTGCTTTAGGTTGAGAGTGTGGGCTTTAGGTTGATAGTGTGGGCTTTAGGTTGAGAGTGTGGGCTTTAGGTTGAGAGTGTGGGCTTTAGGTTGAGAGTGTGGGCTTTAGGTTGAGAGTGTGGGCTTTAGGTTGAGAGTGTGGGCTTTAGGTTGAGAGTGTGGGCTTTAGGTTGATAGTGTGGGCTTTAGTTTGAGAGTGTGGGCTTTAGGTTGAGAGTGTGGGCTTTAGGTTGATAGTGTGGGCTTTAGGTTGAGAGTGTGGGCTTTAGGTTGAGAGTGTGGGCTTTAGGTTGATAGTGTGGGCTTTAGGTTGAGAGTGTGGGCTTTAGGTTGAGAGTGTGGGCTTTAGGTTGATAGTGTGGGCTTTAGGTTGATAGTGTGGGCTTTAGGTTGAGAGTGTGGGCTTTAGCTTGAGAGTGTGTGCTTTAGGTTGAGAGTGGAGTGTGGGCTTTAGGTTGAGAGTGGAGTGTGGGCTTTAGGTTGAGAGTGTGGGCTTTAGGTTGAGAGTGGAGTGTGGGCTTTAGGTTGAGAGTGTGGGCTTTAGGTTGAGAGTGTGGGCTTTAGGTTGAGAGTGTGGGCTTTAGGTTGAGAGTGTGGGCTTTAGGTTGAGAGTGTGGGCTTTATGTTGAGAGTGTGGGCTTTAGGTTGAGAGTATGGGCTTTAGGTTGAGAGTGTGGGCTTTAGGTTGAGAGTGTGGGCTTTAGGTTGATAGTGTGGGCTTTAGGTTGAGAGTGTGGGCTTTAGGTTGAGAGTGTGGGCTTTAGGTTGAGAGTGTGGGCTTTAGGTTGATAGTGTGGGCTTTAGGTTGAGAGTGTGGGCTTTAGGTTGAGAGTGTGGGCTTTAGGTTGAGAGTGTGGGCTTTAGGTTGAGAGTGTGGGCTTTAGGTTGAGAGTGTGGGCTTTAGGTTGAGAGTGTGGGCTTTTAGGTTGAGAGTGTGGGCTTTAGGTTGAGAGTGTGGGCTTTAGGTTGAGAGTGTGAACTATAGGTTGAGAGTGGAGTGTGGGCTTTAGGTTGAGAGTGTGGGCTTTAGGTTGATAGTGTGGGCTTTAGGTTGAGAGTGTGGGCTTTAGGTTGAGAGTGTGGGCTTTAGGTTGAGAGTGTGTGCTTTAGGTTGATAGTGTGGGCTTTTGGTTGAGAGTGTGGGCTTTAGGTTGAGAGTGTGGGCTTTTGGTTGAGAGTGTGGGCTTTTGGTTGAGAGTGTGGGCTTTAGGTTGATAGTGTGGGCTTTAGGTTGAGAGTGTGGATTTTAGGTTGATAGTGTGGGCTTTAGGTTGAGAGTGTGGGCTTTAGGTTGAGAGTGGAGTGTGGGCTTTAGGTTGAGAGTGTGGGCTTTAGGTTCAGAGTGGAGTGTGGGCTTTAGGTTGAGAGTGTGGGCTTTAGGTTGAGAGTGTGGGCTTTAGGTTGATAGTGTGGGCTTTTGGTTGAGAGTGTGGGCTTTAGGTTGAGAGTGTGGGCTTTAGGTTGAGAGTGTGGGCTTTTGGTTGAGAGTGTGGGCTTTAGGTTGATAGTGTGGGCTTTTTTTTGAGAGTGTGGGCTTTAGGTTGATAGTGTGGGCTTTAGGTTGAGAGTGAGGGCTTTAGGTTGAGAGTGTGGGCTTTAGGTTGAGAGTGGAGTGTGGGCTTTAGGTTGAGAGTGTGGGCTTTAGGTTGAGAGTGTGGGCTTTAGGTTGATAGTGTGGGCTTTAGGTTGATAGTGTGGGCTTTAGGTTGAGAGTGTGGGCTTTAGGTTGAGAGTGTGGGCTTTAGGTTGAGAGTGTGGGCTTTAGGTTGATAGTGTGGGCTTTAGGTTGAGAGTGTGGGCTTTAGGTTGATAGTGTGGGCTTTAGGTTGATAGTGTGGGCTTTAGGTTGAGAGTGTGGGCTTTAGGTTGAGAGTGTGGGCTTTAGGTTGAGAGTGTGTGCTTTAGGTTGAGAGTGTGGGCTTTAGGTTGAGAGTGTGGGCTTTAGGTTGAGAGTGTGGGCTTTAGGTTGAGAGTGGAGTGTGGGCTTTAGGTTGAGAGTGGAGTGTGGGCTTTAGGTTGAGAGTGTGGGCTTTAGGTTGAGAGTGTGGGCTTTAGGTTGATAGTGTGGGCTTTAGGTTGAGAGTGTGGGCTTTAGGTTGAGAGTGTGGGCTTTAGGTTGATAGTGTGGGCTTTAGGTTGAGAGTGTGGGCTTTAGGTTGATAGTGTGGGCTTTAGGTTGATAGTGTGGGCTTTAGGTTGATAGTGTGGGCTTTAGGTTGAGAGTGTGGGCTTTAGGTTGATAGTGTGGGCTTTAGGTTGATAGTGTGGGCTTTAGGTTGAGAGTGTGGGCTTTAGGTTGAGAGTGTGGGCTTTAGGTTGAGAGTGTGGGCTTTAGGTTGATAGTGTGGGCTTTAGGTTGAGAATGTGGGCTTTAGGTTGATAGTGTGGGCTTTAGGTTGATAGTGTGGGCTTTAGGTTGAGAGTGTGGGCTTTAGGTTGAGAGTGTGGGCTTTAGGTTGAGAGTGTGGGCTTTAGGTTGAGAGTGTGGGCTTTAGGTTGAGAGTGTGGGCTTTAGGTTGAGAGTGTGGGCTTTAGGTTGAGAGTGTGGGCTTTAGGTTGAGAGTGGAGTGTGGGCTTTAGGTTGAGAGTGGAGTGTGGGCTTTAGGTTGAGAGTGTGGGCTTTAGGTTGAGAGTGTGGGCTTTAGGTTGATAGTGTGGGCTTTAGGTTGAGAGTGTGGGCTTTAGGTTGAGAGTGTGGGCTTTAGGTTGATAGTGTGGGCTTTAGGTTGAGAGTGTGGGCTTTAGGTTGATAGTGTGGGCTTTAGGTTGATAGTGTGGGCTTTAGGTTGAGAGTGTGGGCTTTAGGTTGAGAGTGTGGGCTTTAGGTTGAGAGTGTGGGCTTTAGGTTGAGAGTGTGGGCTTTAGGTTGAGAGTGTGGGCTTTAGGTTGAGAGTGTGGGCTTTAGGTTGATAGTGTGGGCTTTAGTTTGAGAGTGTGGGCTTTAGGTTGAGAGTGTGGGCTTTAGGTTGATAGTGTGGGCTTTAGGTTGAGAGTGTGGGCTTTAGGTTGAGAGTGAGGGCTTTAGGTTGAGAGTGTGGGCTTTAGGTTGAGAGTGGAGTGTGGGCATTAGGTTGAGAGTGTGGGCTTTAGGTTGAGAGTGTGGGCTTTAGGTTGATAGTGTGGGCTTTAGGTTGATAGTGTGGGCTTTAGGTTGAGAGTGTGGGCTTTAGGTTGAGAGTGTGGGCTTTAGGTTGAGAGTGTGGGCTTTAGGTTGATAGTGTGGGCTTTAGGTTGAGAGTGTGGGCTTTAGGTTGATAGTGTGGGCTTTAGGTTGATAGTGTGGGCTTTAGGTTGAGAGTGTGGGCTTTAGGTTGAGAGTGTGGGCTTTAGGTTGAGAGTGTGGGCTTTAGGTTGAGAGTGTGGGCTTTAGGTTGAGAGTGTGGGCTTTAGGTTGAGAGTGTGGGCTTTAGGTTGAGAGTGTGGGCTTTAGGTTGAGAGTGTGGGCTTTAGGTTGATATTGTGGGCTTTAGGTTGAGAGTGTGGGCTTTAGGTTGAGAGTGTGGGCTTTAGGTTGATATTGTGGGCTTTAGGTTGAGAGTGTGGGCTTTAGGTTGAGAGTGTGGGCTTTAGGTTGAGAGTGTGGGCTTTAGGTTGAGAGTGTGGGCTTTAGGTTGAGAGTGTGGGCTTTAGGTTGAGAGTGTGGGCTTTAGGTTGAGAGTGGAGTGTGGGCTTTAGGTTGAGAGTGTGGGCTTTAGGTTGAGAGTGTGGGCTTTAGGTTGAGAGTGTGGGCTTTAGGTTGATAGTGTGGGCTTTAGGTTGAGAGTGTGGGCTTTAGGTTGAGAGTGTGGGCTTTAGGTTGATAGTGTGGGCTTTAGGTTGAGAGTGTGGGCTTTAGGTTGATAGTGTGGGCTTTAGGTTGAGAGTGTGGGCTTTAGGTTGAGAGTGTGGGCTTTAGGTTGAGAGTGTGGGCTTTAGGTTGAGAGTGTGGGCTTTAGGTTGAGAGTGTGGGCTTTAGGTTGAGAGTGTGGGCTTTAGGTTGATAGTGTGGGCTTTAGTTTGAGAGTGTGGGCTTTAGGTTGAGAGTGTGGGCTTTAGGTTGATAGTGTGGGCTTTAGGTTGAGAGTGTGGGCTTTAGGTTGAGAGTGTGGGCTTTAGGTTGATAGTGTGGGCTTTAGGTTGAGAGTGTGGGCTTTAGGTTGAGAGTGTGGGCTTTAGGTTGATAGTGTGGGCTTTAGGTTGATAGTGTGGGCTTTAGGTTGAGAGTGTGGGCTTTAGGTTGAGAGTCTGTGCTTTAGGTTGAGAGTGGAGTGTGGGCTTTAGGTTGAGAGTGGAGTGTGGGCTTTAGGTTGAGAGTGTGGGCTTTAGGTTGAGAGTGGAGTGTGGGCTTTAGGTTGAGAGTGTGGGTTTTAGGTTGAGAGTGTGGGCTTTAGGTTGAGAGTGTGGGCTTTAGGTTGAGAGTGTGGGCTTTAGGTTGAGAGTGTGGGCTTTATGTTGAGAGTGTGGGCTTTAGGTTGAGAGTATGGGCTTTAGGTTGAGAGTGTGGGCTTTAGGTTGAGAGTGTGGGCTTTAGGTTGATAGTGTGGGCTTTAGGTTGAGAGTGTGGGCTTTAGGTTGAGAGTGTGGGCTTTAGGTTGAGAGTGTGGGCTTTAGGTTGATAGTGTGGGCTTTAGTTTGAGAGTGTGGGCTTTAGGTTGAGAGTGTGGGCTTTAGGTTGAGAGTGAGGGCTTTAGGTTGAGAGTGTGGGCTTTAGGTTGAGAGTGGAGTGTGGGCATTAGGTTGAGAGTGTGGGCTTTAGGTTGAGAGTGTGGGCTTTAGGTTGATAGTGTGGGCTTTAGGTTGATAGTGTGGGTTTTAGGTTGAGAGTGTGGGCTTTAGGTTGAGAGTGTGGGCTTTAGGTTGAGAGTGTGGGCTTTAGGTTGATAGTGTGGGCTTTAGGTTGAGAGTGTGGGCTTTAGGTTGATAGTGTGGGCTTTAGGTTGAGAGTGTGGGCTTTAGGTTGAGAGTGTGGGCTTTAGGTTGAGAGTGTGGGCTTTAGGTTGATAGTGTGGGCTTTAGGTTGAGAGTGTGGGCTTTAGGTTGAGAGTGTGGGCTTTAGGTTGAGAGTGTGGGCTTTAGGTTGAGAGTGTTTGCTTTAGGTTGAGAGTGTGGGCTTTAGGTTGAGAGTATGGGCTTTAGGTTGAGAGTGTGGGCTTTAGGTTGAGAGTGTGGGCTTTAGGTTGATAGTGTGGGCTTTAGGTTGATAGTGTGGGCTTTAGGTTGATAGTGTGGGCTTTAGGTTGAGAGTGTGGGCTTTAGGTTGATAGTGTGGGCTTTAGGTTGAGAGTGTGGGCTTTAGGTTGAGAGTGTGGGCTTTAGGTTGATAGTGTGGGCTTTAGGTTGAGAGTGTGGGCTTTAGGTTGAGAGTGTGGGCTATAGGTTGAGAGTGGAGTGTGGGCTTTAGGTTGAGAGTGGAGTGTGGGCTTTAGGTTGAGAGTGGAGTGTGGGCTTTAGGTTGAGAGTGGAGTGTGGGCTTTAGGTTGAGAGTGTGGGCTTTAGGTTGAGAGTGTGGGCTTTAGGTTGAGAGTGTGGGCTTTAAGTTGAGAGTGTGGGCTTTAGGTTGAGAGTGTGGGCTTTAGGTTGAGAGTGTGGGCTTTAGGTTGAGAGTGTGGGCTTTAGGTTGATAGTGTGGGCTTTAGGTTGAGAGTGTGGGCTTTAGGTTGAGAGTGTGGGCTTTAGGTTGAGAGTGTGGGCTTTAGGTTGATAGTGTGGGCTTTAGGTTGAGAGTGTGGGCTTTAGGTTGAGAGTGTGGGCTTTAGGTTGATAGTGTGGGCTTTTGGTTGAGAGTGTGGGCTTTAGGTTGAGAGTGTGGGCTTTAGGTTGAGAGTGTGGGCTTTTGGTTGAGAGTGTGGGCTTTAGGTTGATAGTGTGGGCTTTTGGTTGAGAGTGTGGGCTTTAGGTTGATAGTGTGGGCTTTAGGTTGAGAGTGTGGGCTTTAGGTTGAGAGTGGAGTGTGGGCTTTAGGTTGAGAGTGTGGGCTTTAGGTTCAGAGTGGAGTGTGGGCTTTAGGTTGAGAGTGTGGGCTTTAGGTTGAGAGTGTGGGCTTTAGGTTGATAGTGTGGGCTTTTGGTTGAGAGTGTGGGCTTTAGGTTGAGAGTGTGTGCTTTAGGTTGAGAGTGTGGGCTTTTGGTTGAGAGTGTGGGCTTTAGGTTGATAGTGTGGGCTTTTGGTTGAGAGTGTGGGCTTTAGGTTGATAGTGTGGGCTTTAGGTTGAGAGTGAGGGCTTTAGGTTGAGAGTGTGGGCTTTAGGTTGAGAGTGGAGTGTGGGCTTTAGGTTGAGAGTGTGGGCTTTAGGTTGAGAGTGTGGGCTTTAGGTTGATAGTGTGGGCTTTAGGTTGATAGTGTGGGCTTTAGGTTGAGAGTGTGGGCTTTAGGTTGAGAGTGTGGGCTTTAGGTTGATAGTGTGGGCTTTAGGTTGATAGTGTGGGCTTTAGGTTGAGAGTGTGGGCTTTAGGTTGATAGTGTGGGCTTTAGGTTGATAGTGTGGGCTTTAGGTTGAGAGTGTGGGCTTTAGGTTGAGAGTGTGGGCTTTAGGTTGATAGTGTGGGCTTTAGGTTGAGAGTGTGGGCTTTAGGTTGAGAGTGTGGGCTTTAGGTTGAGAGTGTGGGCTTTAGGTTGAGAGTGTGGGCTTTAGGTTGAGAGTGTGGGCTTTAGGTTGAGAGTGTGGGCTTTAGGTTGAGAGTGGAGTGTGGGCTTTAGGTTGAGAGTGTGGGCTTTAGGTTGAGAGTGTGGGCTTTAGGTTGAGAGTGTGGGCTTTAGGTTGATAGTGTGGGCTTTAGGTTGAGAGTGTGGGCTTTAGGTTGAGAGTGTGGGCTTTAGGTTGATAGTGTGGGCTTTAGGTTGAGAGTGTGGGCTTTAGGTTGATAGTGTGGGCTTTAGGTTGAGAGTGTGGGCTTTAGGTTGAGAGTGTGGGCTTTAGGTTGAGAGTGTGGGCTTTAGGTTGAGAGTGTGGGCTTTAGGTTGAGAGTGTGGGCTTTAGGTTGAGAGTGTGGGCTTTAGGTTGAGAGTATGGGCTTTAGGTTGAGAGTGTGGGCTTTAGGTTGAGAGTGTGGGCTTTAGGTTGATAGTGTGGGCTTTAGGTTGATAGTGTGGGCTTTAGGTTGATAGTGTGGGCTTTAGGTTGAGAGTGTGGGCTTTAGGTTGAGAGTGTGGGCTTTAGGTTGAGAGTGTGGGCTTTAGGTTGATAGTGTGGGCTTTAGGTTGAGAGTGTGGGCTTTAGGTTGATAGTGTGGGCTTTAGGTTGATAGTGTGGGCTTTAGGTTGAGAGTGTGGGCTTTAGGTTGAGAGTGTGGGCTTTAGGTTGATATTGTGGGCTTTAGGTTGAGAGTGTGGGCTTTAGGTTGAGAGTGTGGGCTTTAGGTTGAGAGTGTGGGCTTTAGGTTGAGAGTGTGGGCTTTAGGTTGAGAGTGGAGTGTGGGCTTTAGGTTGAGAGTGTGGGCTTTAGGTTGAGAGTGTGGGCTTTAGGTTGAGAGTGTGGGCTTTAGGTTGATAGTGTGGGCTTTAGGTTGAGAGTGTGGGCTTTAGGTTGAGAGTGTGGGCTTTAGGTTGATAGTGTGGGCTTTAGGTTGAGAGTGTGGGCTTTAGGTTGATAGTGTGGGCTTTAGGTTGAGAGTGTGGGCTTTAGGTTGAGAGTGTGGGCTTTAGGTTGAGAGTGTGGGCTTTAGGTTGAGAGTGTGGGCTTTAGGTTGAGAGTGTGGGCTTTAGGTTGAGAGTGTGGGCTTTAGGTTGAGAGTGTGGGCTTTAGGTTGATAGTGTGGGCTTTAGTTTGAGAGTGTGGGCTTTAGGTTGAGAGTGTGGGCTTTAGGTTGATAGTGTGGGCTTTAGGTTGAGAGTGTGGGCTTTAGGTTGAGAGTGTGGGCTTTAGGTTGATAGTGTGGGCTTTAGGTTGAGAGTGTGGGCTTTAGGTTGAGAGTGTGGGCTTTAGGTTGATAGTGTGGGCTTTAGGTTGATAGTTTGGGCTTTAGGTTGAGAGTGTGGGCTTTAGGTTGAGAGTGTGTGCTTTAGGTTGAGAGTGGAGTGTGGGCTTTAGGTTGAGAGTGGAGTGTGGGCTTTAGGTTGAGAGTGTGGGCTTTAGGTTGAGAGTGGAGTGTGGGCTTTAGGTTGAGAGTGTGGGCTTTAGGTTGAGAGTGTGGGCTTTAGGTTGAGAGTGTGGGCTTTAGGTTGAGAGTGTGGGCTTTAGGTTGAGAGTGTGGGCTTTATGTTGAGAGTGTGGGCTTTAGGTTGAGAGTATGGGCTTTAGGTTGAGAGTGTGGGCTTTAGGTTGAGAGTGTGGGCTTTAGGTTGATAGTGTGGGCTTTAGGTTGAGAGTGTGGGCTTTAGGTTGAGAGTGTGGGCTTTAGGTTGAGAGTGTGGGCTTTAGGTTGATAGTGTGGGCTTTAGGTTGAGAGTGTGGGCTTTAGGTTGAGAGTGTGGGCTTTAGGTTGAGAGTGTGGGCTTTAGGTTGAGAGTGTGGGCTTTAGGTTGAGAGTGTGGGCTTTAGGTTGAGAGTGTGGGCTTTTAGGTTGAGAGTGTGGGCTTTAGGTTGAGAGTGTGGGCTTTAGGTTGAGAGTGTGAACTATAGGTTGAGAGTGGAGTGTGGGCTTTAGGTTGAGAGTGTGGGCTTTAGGTTGATAGTGAGGGCTTTAGGTTGAGAGTGTGGGCTTTAGGTTGACAGTGTGGGCTTTAGGTTGAGAGTGTGTGCTTTAGGTTGATAGTGTGGGCTTTTGGTTGAGAGTGTGGGCTTTAGGTTGAGAGTGTGGGCTTTTGGTTGAGAGTGTGGGCTTTTGGTTGAGAGTGTGGGCTTTAGGTTGATAGTGTGGGCTTTAGGTTGAGAGTGTGGATTTTAGGTTGATAGTGTGGGCTTTAGGTTGAGAGTGTGGGCTTTAGGTTGAGAGTGGAGTGTGGGCTTTAGGTTGAGAGTGTGGGCTTTAGGTTCAGAGTGGAGTGTGGGCTTTAGGTTGAGAGTGTGGGCTTTAGGTTGAGAGTGTGGGCTTTAGGTTGATAGTGTGGGCTTTTGGTTGAGAGTGTGGGCTTTTGGTTGAGAGTGTGGGCTTTAGGTTGAGAGTGTGGGCTTTTGGTTGAGAGTGTGGGCTTTAGGTTGATAGTGTGGGCTTTTTTTTGAGAGTGTGGGCTTTAGGTTGATAGTGTGGGCTTTAGGTTGAGAGTGAGGGCTTTAGGTTGAGAGTGTGGGCTTTAGGTTGAGAGTGGAGTGTGGGCTTTAGGTTGAGAGTGTGGGCTTTAGGTTGAGAGTGTGGGCTTTAGGTTGATAGTGTGGGCTTTAGGTTGATAGTGTGGGCTTTAGGTTGAGAGTGTGGGCTTTAGGTTGAGAGTGTGGTCTTTAGGTTGAGAGTGTGGGCTTTAGGTTGATAGTGTGGGCTTTAGGTTGAGAGTGTGGGCTTTAGGTTGATAGTGTGGGCTTTAGGTTGATAGTGTGGGCTTTAGGTTGAGAGTGTGGGCTTTAGGTTGAGAGTGTGGGCTTTAGGTTGAGAGTGTGGGCTTTAGGTTGAGAGTGTGGGCTTTAGGTTGAGAGTGTGGGCTTTAGGTTGAGAGTGGAGTGTGGGCTTTAGGTTGAGAGTGGAGTGTGGGCTTTAGGTTGAGAGTGTGGGCTTTAGGTTGAGAGTGTGGGCTTTAGGTTGATAGTGTGGGCTTTAGGTTGAGAGTGTGGGCTTTAGGTTGAGAGTGTGGGCTTTAGGTTGATAGTGTGGGCTTTAGGTTGAGAGTGTGGGCTTTAGGTTGATAGTGTGGGCTTTAGGTTGATAGTGTGGGCTTTAGGTTGAGAGTGTGGGCTTTAGGTTGAGAGTGTGGGCTTTAGGTTGAGAGTGTGGGCTTTAGGTTGAGAGTGTGGGCTTTAGGTTGAGAGTGTGGGCTTTAGGTTGAGAGTGTGGGCTTTAGGTTGAGAGTGTGGGCTTTAGGTTGATAGTGTGGGCTTTAGTTTGAGAGTGTGGGCTTTAGGTTGAGAGTGTGGGCTTTAGGTTGATAGTGTGGGCTTTAGGTTGAGAGTGTGGGCTTTAGGTTGAGAGTGAGGGCTTTAGGTTGAGAGTGTGGGCTTTAGGTTGAGAGTGGAGTGTGGGCATTAGGTTGAGAGTGTGGGCTTTAGGTTGAGAGTGTGGGCTTTAGGTTGAGAGTGTGAACTATAGGTTGAGAGTGGAGTGTGGGCTTTAGGTTGAGAGTGTGGGCTTTAGGTTGATAGTGAGGGCTTTAGGTTGAGAGTGTGGGCTTTAGGTTGACAGTGTGGGCTTTAGGTTGAGAGTGTGTGCTTTAGGTTGATAGTGTGGGCTTTTGGTTGAGAGTGTGGGCTTTAGGTTGAGAGTGTGGGCTTTTGGTTGAGAGTGTGGGCTTTTGGTTGAGAGTGTGGGCTTTAGGTTGATAGTGTGGGCTTTAGGTTGAGAGTGTGGATTTTAGATTGATAGTGTGGGCTTTAGGTTGAGAGTGTGGGCTTTAGGTTGAGAGTGGAGTGTGGGCTTTAGGTTGAGAGTGTGGGCTTTAGGTTCAGAGTGGAGTGTGGGCTTTAGGTTGAGAGTGTGGGCTTTAGGTTGAGAGTGTGGGCTTTAGGTTGATAGTGTGGGCTTTTGGTTGAGAGTGTGGGCTTTTGGTTGAGAGTGTGGGCTTTAGGTTGAGAGTGTGGGCTTTTGGTTGAGAGTGTGGGCTTTAGGTTGATAGTGTGGGCTTTTTTTTGAGAGTGTGGGCTTTAGGTTGATAGTGTGGGCTTTAGGTTGAGAGTGAGGGCTTTAGGTTGAGAGTGTGGGCTTTAGGTTGAGAGTGGAGTGTGGGCTTTAGGTTGAGAGTGTGGGCTTTAGGTTGAGAGTGTGGGCTTTAGGTTGATAGTGTGGGCTTTAGGTTGATAGTGTGGGCTTTAGGTTGAGAGTGTGGGCTTTAGGTTGAGAGTGTGGTCTTTAGGTTGAGAGTGTGGGCTTTAGGTTGATAGTGTGGGCTTTAGGTTGAGAGTGTGGGCTTTAGGTTGATAGTGTGGGCTTTAGGTTGATAGTGTGGGCTTTAGGTTGAGAGTGTGGGCTTTAGGTTGAGAGTGTGGGCTTTAGGTTGAGAGTGTGGGCTTTAGGTTGAGAGTGTGGGCTTTAGGTTGAGAGTGTGGGCTTTAGGTTGAGAGTGGAGTGTGGGCTTTAGGTTGAGAGTGGAGTGTGGGCTTTAGGTTGAGAGTGTGGGCTTTAGGTTGAGAGTGTGGGCTTTAGGTTGATAGTGTGGGCTTTAGGTTGAGAGTGTGGGCTTTAGGTTGAGAGTGTGGGCTTTAGGTTGATAGTGTGGGCTTTAGGTTGAGAGTGTGGGCTTTAGGTTGATAGTGTGGGCTTTAGGTTGATAGTGTGGGCTTTAGGTTGAGAGTGTGGGCTTTAGGTTGAGAGTGTGGGCTTTAGGTTGAGAGTGTGGGCTTTAGGTTGAGAGTGTGGGCTTTAGGTTGAGAGTGTGGGCTTTAGGTTGAGAGTGTGGGCTTTAGGTTGAGAGTGTGGGCTTTAGGTTGATAGTGTGGGCTTTAGTTTGAGAGTGTGGGCTTTAGGTTGAGAGTGTGGGCTTTAGGTTGATAGTGTGGGCTTTAGGTTGAGAGTGTGGGCTTTAGGTTGAGAGTGAGGGCTTTAGGTTGAGAGTGTGGGCTTTAGGTTGAGAGTGGAGTGTGGGCATTAGGTTGAGAGTGTGGGCTTTAGGTTGAGAGTGTGGGCTTTAGGTTGATAGTGTGGGCTTTAGGTTGATAGTGTGGGCTTTAGGTTGAGAGTGTGGGCTTTAGGTTGAGAGTGTGGGCTTTAGGTTGAGAGTGTGGGCTTTAGGTTGATAGCGTGGGCTTTAGGTTGAGAGTGTGGGCTTTAGGTTGATAGTGTGGGCTTTAGGTTGATAGTGTGGGCTTTAGGTTGAGAGTGTGGGCTTTAGGTTGAGAGTGTGGGCTTTAGGTTGATAGTGTGGGCTTTAGGTTGAGAGTGTGGGCTTTAGGTTGAGAGTGTGGGCTTTAGGTTGAGAGTGTGGGCTTTAGGTTGAGAGTGTGGGCTTTAGGTTGAGAGTGTGGGCTTTAGGTTGAGAGTGTGGGCTTTAGGTTGATAGTGTGGGCTTTAGTTTGAGAGTGTGGGCTTTAGGTTGAGAGTGTGGGCTTTAGGTTGATAGTGTGGGCTTTAGGTTGAGAGTGTGGGCTTTAGGTTGAGAGTGAGGGCTTTAGGTTGAGAGTGTGGGCTTTAGGTTGAGAGTGGAGTGTGGGCATTAGGTTGAGAGTGTGGGCTTTAGGTTGAGAGTGTGGGCTTTAGGTTGATAGTGTGGGCTTTAGGTTGATAATGTGGGCTTTAGGTTGAGAGTGTGGGCTTTAGGTTGAGAGTGTGGGCTTTAGGTTGAGAGTGTGGGCTTTAGGTTGATAGTGTGGGCTTTAGGTTGAGAGTGTGGGCTTTAGGTTGATAGTGTGGGCTTTAGGTTGATAGTGTGGGCTTTAGGTTGAGAGTGTGGGCTTTAGGTTGAGAGTGTGGGCTTTAGGTTGATAGTGTGGGCTTTAGGTTGAGAGTGTGGGCTTTAGGTTGAGAGTGTGGGCTTTAGGTTGAGAGTGTGGGCTTTAGGTTGAGAGTGTTTGCTTTAGGTTGAGAGTGTGGGCTTTAGGTTGAGAGTATGGGCTTTAGGTTGAGAGTGTGGGCTTTAGGTTGAGAGTGTGGGCTTTAGGTTGATAGTGTGGGCTTTAGGTTGATAGTGTGGGCTTTAGGTTGAGAGTGTGGGCTTTAGGTTGAGAGTGTGGGCTTTAGGTTGATAGTGTGGGCTTTAGGTTGAGAGTGTGGGCTTTAGGTTGAGAGTGTGGGCTTTAGGTTGATAGTGTGGGCTTTAGGTTGAGAGTGTGGGCTTTAGGTTGAGAGTGTGGGCTATAGGTTGAGAGTGGAGTGTGGGCTTTAGGTTGAGAGTGGAGTGTGGGCTTTAGGTAGAGAGTGGAGTGTGGGCTTTAGGTTGAGAGTGGAGTGTGGGCTTTAGGTTGAGAGTGTGGGCTTTAGGTTGAGAGTGTGGGCTTTAGGTTGAGAGTGTGGGCTTTAAGTTGAGAGTGTGGGCTTTAGGTTGAGAGTGTGGGCTTTAGGTTGAGAGTGTGGGCTTTAGGTTGAGAGTGTGGGCTTTAGGTTGATAGTGTGGGCTTTAGGTTGAGAGTGTGGGCTTTAGGTTGAGAGTGTGGGCTTTAGGTTGAGAGTGTGGGCTTTAGGTTGATAGTGTGGGCTTTAGGTTGAGAGTGTGGGCTTTAGGTTGAGAGTGTGGGCTTTAGGTTGATAGTGTGGGCTTTTGGTTGAGAGTGTGGGCTTTAGGTTGAGAGTGTGGGCTTTAGGTTGAGAGTGTGGGCTTTTGGTTGAGAGTGTAGGCTTTAGGTTGATAGTGTGGGCTTTTGGTTGAGAGTGTGGGCTTTAGGTTGATAGTGTGGGCTTTAGGTTGAGAGTGTGGGCTTTAGGTTGAGAGTGGAGTGTGGGCTTTAGGTTGAGAGTGTGGGCTTTAGGTTCAGAGTGGAGTGTGGGCTTTAGGTTGAGAGTGTGGGCTTTAGGTTGAGAGTGTGGGCTTTAGGTTGATAGTGTGGGCTTTTGGTTGAGAGTGTGGGCTTTAGGTTGAGAGTGTGTGCTTTAGGTTGAGAGTGTGGGCTTTTGGTTGAGAGTGTGGGCTTTAGGTTGATAGTGTGGGCTTTAGGTTGAGAGTGAGGGCTTTAGGTTGAGAGTGTGGGCTTTAGGTTGAGAGTGGAGTGTGGGCTTTAGGTTGAGAGTGGAGTGTGGGCTTTAGGTTGAGAGTGTGGGCTTTAGGTTGATAGTGTGGGCTTTAGGTTGATAGTGTGGGCTTTAGGTTGAGAGTGTGGGCTTTAGGTTGAGAGTGTGGGCTTTAGGTTGATAGTGTGGGCTTTAGGTTGATAGTGTGGGCTTTAGGTTGAGAGTGTGGGCTTTAGGTTGATAGTGTGGGCTTTAGGTTGATAGTGTGGGCTTTAGGTTGAGAGTGTGGGCTTTAGGTTGAGAGTGTGGGCTTTAGGTTGATAGTGTGGGCTTTAGGTTGAGAGTGTGGGCTTTAGGTTGAGAGTGTGGGCTTTAGGTTGAGAGTGTGGGCTTTAGGTTGAGAGTGTGGGCTTTAGGTTGAGAGTGTGGGCTTTAGGTTGAGAGTGTGGGCTTTAGGTTGAGAGTGGAGTGTGGGCTTTAGGTTGAGAGTGTGGGCTTTAGGTTGAGAGTGTGGGCTTTAGGTTGAGAGTGTGGGCTTTAGGTTGATAGTGTGGGCTTTAGGTTGAGAGTGTGGGCTTTAGGTTGAGAGTGTGGGCTTTAGGTTGATAGTGTGGGCTTTAGGTTGAGAGTGTGGGCTTTAGGTTGATAGTGTGGGCTTTAGGTTGAGAGTGTGGGCTTTAGGTTGAGAGTGTGGGCTTTAGGTTGAGAGTGTGGGCTTTAGGTTGAGAGTGTGGGCTTTAGGTTGAGAGTGTGGGCTTTAGGTTGAGAGTGTGGGCTTTAGGTTGATAGTGTGGGCTTTAGGTTGAGAGTGTGGGCTTTAGGTTGAGAGTGTGGGCTTTAGGTTGAGAGTGTGGGCTTTAGGTTGATAGTGTGGGCTTTAGGTTGAGAGTGTGGGCTTTAGGTTGATAGTGTGGGCTTTAGGTTGATAGTGTGGGCTTTAGGTTGAGAGTGTGGGCTTTAGGTTGAGAGTGTGGGCTTTAGGTTGAGAGTGTGGGCTTTAGGTTGAGAGTGTGGGCTTTAGGTTGATAGTGTGGGCTTTAGGTTGATAGTGTGGGCTTTAGGTTGATAGTGTGGGCTTTAGGTTGAGAGTGTGGGCTTTAGGTTGAGAGTGTGGGCTTTAGGTTGAGAGTGTGGGCTTTAGGTTGATAGTGTGGGCTTTAGGTTGAGAGTGTGGGCTTTAGGTTGATAGTGTGGGCTTTAGGTTGATAGTGTGGGCTTTAGGTTGAGAGTGTGGGCTTTAGGTTGAGAGTGTGGGCTTTAGGTTGATATTGTGGGCTTTAGGTTGAGAGTGTGGGCTTTAGGTTGATAGTGTGGGCTTTAGGTTGATAGTGTGGGCTTTAGGTTGAGAGTGTGGGCTTTAGGTTGAGAGTGTGGGCTTTAGGTTGATAGTGTGGGCTTTAGGTTGAGAGTGTGGGCTTTAGGTTGAGAGTGTGGGCTTTAGGTTGAGAGTGTGGGCTTTAGGTTGAGAGTGTGGGCTTTAGGTTGAGAGTGTGGGCTTTAGGTTGAGAGTGTGGGCTTTAGGTTGATAGTGTGGGCTTTAGTTTGAGAGTGTGGGCTTTAGGTTGAGAGTGTGGGCTTTAGGTTGATAGTGTGGGCTTTAGGTTGAGAGTGTGGGCTTTAGGTTGAGAGTGAGGGCTTTAGGTTGAGAGTGTGGGCTTTAGGTTGAGAGTGGAGTGTGGGCATTAGGTTGAGAGTGTGGGCTTTAGGTTGAGAGTGTGGGCTTTAGGTTGATAGTGTGGGCTTTAGGTTGATAGTGTGGGCTTTAGGTTGAGAGTGTGGGCTTTAGGTTGAGAGTGTGGGCTTTAGGTTGAGAGTGTGGGCTTTAGGTTGATAGTGTGGGCTTTAGGTTGAGAGTGTGGGCTTTAGGTTGATAGTGTGGGCTTTAGGTTGATAGTGTGGGCTTTAGGTTGAGAGTGTGGGCTTTAGGTTGAGAGTGTGGGCTTTAGGTTGATAGTGTGGGCTTTAGGTTGAGAGTGTGGGCTTTAGGTTGAGAGTGTGGGCTTTAGGTTGAGAGTGTGGGCTTTAGGTTGAGAGTGTTTGCTTTAGGTTGAGAGTGTGGGCTTTAGGTTGAGAGTATGGGCTTTAGGTTGAGAGTGTGGGCTTTAGGTTGAGAGTGTGGGCTTTAGGTTGATAGTGTGGGCTTTAGGTTGATAGTGTGGGCTTTAGGTTGAGAGTGTGGGCTTTAGGTTGAGAGTGTGGGCTTTAGGTTGATAGTGTGGGCTTTAGGTTGAGAGTGTGGGCTTTAGGTTGAGAGTGTGGGCTTTAGGTTGATAGTGTGGGCTTTAGGTTGAGAGTGTGGGCTTTAGGTTGAGAGTGTGGGCTATAGGTTGAGAGTGGAGTGTGGGCTTTAGGTTGAGAGTGGAGTGTGGGCTTTAGGTAGAGAGTGGAGTGTGGGCTTTAGGTTGAGAGTGGAGTGTGGGCTTTAGGTTGAGAGTGTGGGCTTTAGGTTGAGAGTGTGGGCTTTAGGTTGAGAGTGTGGGCTTTAAGTTGAGAGTGTGGGCTTTAGGTTGAGAGTGTGGGCTTTAGGTTGAGAGTGTGGGCTTTAGGTTGAGAGTGTGGGCTTTAGGTTGATAGTGTGGGCTTTAGGTTGAGAGTGTGGGCTTTAGGTTGAGAGTGTGGGCTTTAGGTTGAGAGTGTGGGCTTTAGGTTGATAGTGTGGGCTTTAGGTTGAGAGTGTGGGCTTTAGGTTGAGAGTGTGGGCTTTAGGTTGATAGTGTGGGCTTTTGGTTGAGAGTGTGGGCTTTAGGTTGAGAGTGTGGGCTTTAGGTTGAGAGTGTGGGCTTTTGGTTGAGAGTGTGGGCTTTAGGTTGATAGTGTGGGCTTTTGGTTGAGAGTGTGGGCTTTAGGTTGATAGTGTGGGCTTTAGGTTGAGAGTGTGGGCTTTAGGTTGAGAGTGGAGTGTGGGCTTTAGGTTGAGAGTGTGGGCTTTAGGTTCAGAGTGGAGTGTGGGCTTTAGGTTGAGAGTATGGGCTTTAGGTTGAGAGTGTGGGCTTTAGGTTGAGAGTGTGGGCTTTAGGTTGATAGTGTGGGCTTTAGGTTGATAGTGTGGGCTTTAGGTTGAGAGTGTGGGCTTTAGGTTGAGAGTGTGGGCTTTAGGTTGATAGTGTGGGCTTTAGGTTGAGAGTGTGGGCTTTAGGTTGAGAGTGTGGGCTTTAGGTTGATAGTGTGGGCTTTAGGTTGAGAGTGTGGGCTTTAGGTTGAGAGTGTGGGCTATAGGTTGAGAGTGGAGTGTGGGCTTTAGGTTGAGAGTGGAGTGTGGGCTTTAGGTAGAGAGTGGAGTGTGGGCTTTAGGTTGAGAGTGGAGTGTGGGCTTTAGGTTGAGAGTGTGGGCTTTAGGTTGAGAGTGTGGGCTTTAGGTTGAGAGTGTGGGCTTTAGGTTGATAGTGTGGGCTTTAGTTTGAGAGTGTGGGCTTTAGGTTGAGAGTGTGGGCTTTAGGTTGATAGTGTGGGCTTTAGGTTGAGAGTGTGGGCTTTAGGTTGAGAGTGAGGGCTTTAGGTTGAGAGTGTGGGCTTTAGGTTGAGAGTGGAGTGTGGGCATTAGGTTGAGAGTGTGGGCTTTAGGTTGAGAGTGTGGGCTTTAGGTTGATAGTGTGGGCTTTAGGTTGATAGTGTGGGCTTTAGGTTGAGAGTGTGGGCTTTAGGTTGAGAGTGTGGGCTTTAGGTTGAGAGTGTGGGCTTTAGGTTGATAGTGTGGGCTTTAGGTTGAGAGTGTGGGCTTTAGGTTGATAGTGTGGGCTTTAGGTTGATAGTGTGGGCTTTAGGTTGAGAGTGTGGGCTTTAGGTTGAGAGTGTGGGCTTTAGGTTGATAGTGTGGGCTTTAGGTTGAGAGTGTGGGCTTTAGGTTGAGAGTGTGGGCTTTAGGTTGAGAGTGTGGGCTTTAGGTTGAGAGTGTTTGCTTTAGGTTGAGAGTGTGGGCTTTAGGTTGAGAGTATGGGCTTTAGGTTGAGAGTGTGGGCTTTAGGTTGAGAGTGTGGGCTTTAGGTTGATAGTGTGGGCTTTAGGTTGATAGTGTGGGCTTTAGGTTGAGAGTGTGGGCTTTAGGTTGAGAGTGTGGGCTTTAGGTTGATAGTGTGGGCTTTAGGTTGAGAGTGTGGGCTTTAGGTTGAGAGTGTGGGCTTTAGGTTGATAGTGTGGGCTTTAGGTTGAGAGTGTGGGCTTTAGGTTGAGAGTGTGGGCTATAGGTTGAGAGTGGAGTGTGGGCTTTAGGTTGAGAGTGGAGTGTGGGCTTTAGGTAGAGAGTGGAGTGTGGGCTTTAGGTTGAGAGTGGAGTGTGGGCTTTAGGTTGAGAGTGTGGGCTTTAGGTTGAGAGTGTGGGCTTTAGGTTGAGAGTGTGGGCTTTAAGTTGAGAGTGTGGGCTTTAGGTTGAGAGTGTGGGCTTTAGGTTGAGAGTGTGGGCTTTAGGTTGAGAGTGTGGGCTTTAGGTTGATAGTGTGGGCTTTAGGTTGAGAGTGTGGGCTTTAGGTTGAGAGTGTGGGCTTTAGGTTGAGAGTGTGGGCTTTAGGTTGATAGTGTGGGCTTTAGGTTGAGAGTGTGGGCTTTAGGTTGAGAGTGTGGGCTTTAGGTTGATAGTGTGGGCTTTTGGTTGAGAGTGTGGGCTTTAGGTTGAGAGTGTGGGCTTTAGGTTGAGAGTGTGGGCTTTTGGTTGAGAGTGTGGGCTTTAGGTTGATAGTGTGGGCTTTTGGTTGAGAGTGTGGGCTTTAGGTTGATAGTGTGGGCTTTAGGTTGAGAGTGTGGGCTTTAGGTTGAGAGTGGAGTGTGGGCTTTAGGTTGAGAGTGTGGGCTTTAGGTTCAGAGTGGAGTGTGGGCTTTAGGTTGAGAGTATGGGCTTTAGGTTGAGAGTGTGGGCTTTAGGTTGAGAGTGTGGGCTTTAGGTTGATAGTGTGGGCTTTAGGTTGATAGTGTGGGCTTTAGGTTGAGAGTGTGGGCTTTAGGTTGAGAGTGTGGGCTTTAGGTTGATAGTGTGGGCTTTAGGTTGAGAGTGTGGGCTTTAGGTTGAGAGTGTGGGCTTTAGGTTGATAGTGTGGGCTTTAGGTTGAGAGTGTGGGCTTTAGGTTGAGAGTGTGGGCTATAGGTTGAGAGTGGAGTGTGGGCTTTAGGTTGAGAGTGGAGTGTGGGCTTTAGGTAGAGAGTGGAGTGTGGGCTTTAGGTTGAGAGTGGAGTGTGGGCTTTAGGTTGAGAGTGTGGGCTTTAGGTTGAGAGTGTGGGCTTTAGGTTGAGAGTGTGGGCTTTAAGTTGAGAGTGTGGGCTTTAGGTTGAGAGTGTGGGCTTTAGGTTGAGAGTGTGGGCTTTAGGTTGAGAGTGTGGGCTTTAGGTTGATAGTGTGGGCTTTAGGTTGAGAGTGTGGGCTTTAGGTTGAGAGTGTGGGCTTTAGGTTGAGAGTGTGGGCTTTAGGTTGATAGTGTGGGCTTTAGGTTGAGAGTGTGGGCTTTAGGTTGAGAGTGTGGGCTTTAGGTTGATAGTGTGGGCTTTTGGTTGAGAGTGTGGGCTTTAGGTTGAGAGTGTGGGCTTTAGGTTGAGAGTGTGGGCTTTTGGTTGAGAGTGTGGGCTTTAGGTTGATAGTGTGGGCTTTTGGTTGAGAGTGTGGGCTTTAGGTTGATAGTGTGGGCTTTAGGTTGAGAGTGTGGGCTTTAGGTTGAGAGTGGAGTGTGGGCTTTAGGTTGAGAGTGTGGGCTTTAGGTTCAGAGTGGAGTGTGGGCTTTAGGTTGAGAGTGTGGGCTTTAGGTTGAGAGTGTGGGCTTTAGGTTGATAGTGTGGGCTTTTGGTTGAGAGTGTGGGCTTTAGGTTGAGAGTGTGTGCTTTAGGTTGAGAGTGTGGGCTTTTGGTTGAGAGTGTGGGCTTTAGGTTGATAGTGTGGGCTTTAGGTTGAGAGTGAGGGCTTTAGGTTGAGAGTGTGGGCTTTAGGTTGAGAGTGGAGTGTGGGCTTTAGGTTGAGAGTGGAGTGTGGGCTTTAGGTTGAGAGTGTGGGCTTTAGGTTGATAGTGTGGGCTTTAGGTTGATAGTGTGGGCTTTAGGTTGAGAGTGTGGGCTTTAGGTTGAGAGTGTGGGCTTTAGGTTGATAGTGTGGGCTTTAGGTTGATAGTGTGGGCTTTAGGTTGAGAGTGTGGGCTTTAGGTTGATAGTGTGGGCTTTAGGTTGATAGTGTGGGCTTTAGGTTGAGAGTGTGGGCTTTAGGTTGAGAGTGTGGGCTTTAGGTTGATAGTGTGGGCTTTAGGTTGAGAGTGTGGGCTTTAGGTTGAGAGTGTGGGCTTTAGGTTGAGAGTGTGGGCTTTAGGTTGAGAGTGTGGGCTTTAGGTTGAGAGTGTGGGCTTTAGGTTGAGAGTGTGGGCTTTAGGTTGAGAGTGGAGTGTGGGCTTTAGGTTGAGAGTGTGGGCTTTAGGTTGAGAGTGTGGGCTTTAGGTTGAGAGTGTGGGCTTTAGGTTGATAGTGTGGGCTTTAGGTTGAGAGTGTGGGCTTTAGGTTGAGAGTGTGGGCTTTAGGTTGATAGTGTGGGCTTTAGGTTGAGAGTGTGGGCTTTAGGTTGATAGTGTGGGCTTTAGGTTGAGAGTGTGGGCTTTAGGTTGAGAGTGTGGGCTTTAGGTTGAGAGTGTGGGCTTTAGGTTGAGAGTGTGGGCTTTAGGTTGAGAGTGTGGGCTTTAGGTTGAGAGTGTGGGCTTTAGGTTGATAGTGTGGGCTTTAGGTTGAGAGTGTGGGCTTTAGGTTGAGAGTGTGGGCTTTAGGTTGAGAGTGTGGGCTTTAGGTTGATAGTGTGGGCTTTAGGTTGAGAGTGTGGGCTTTAGGTTGATAGTGTGGGCTTTAGGTTGATAGTGTGGGCTTTAGGTTGAGAGTGTGGGCTTTAGGTTGAGAGTGTGGGCTTTAGGTTGAGAGTGTGGGCTTTAGGTTGAGAGTGTGGGCTTTAGGTTGATAGTGTGGGCTTTAGGTTGATAGTGTGGGCTTTAGGTTGATAGTGTGGGCTTTAGGTTGAGAGTGTGGGCTTTAGGTTGAGAGTGTGGGCTTTAGGTTGAGAGTGTGGGCTTTAGGTTGATAGTGTGGGCTTTAGGTTGAGAGTGTGGGCTTTAGGTTGATAGTGTGGGCTTTAGGTTGATAGTGTGGGCTTTAGGTTGAGAGTGTGGGCTTTAGGTTGAGAGTGTGGGCTTTAGGTTGATATTGTGGGCTTTAGGTTGAGAGTGTGGGCTTTAGGTTGATAGTGTGGGCTTTAGGTTGATAGTGTGGGCTTTAGGTTGAGAGTGTGGGCTTTAGGTTGAGAGTGTGGGCTTTAGGTTGATAGTGTGGGCTTTAGGTTGAGAGTGTGGGCTTTAGGTTGAGAGTGTGGGCTTTAGGTTGAGAGTGTGGGCTTTAGGTTGAGAGTGTGGGCTTTAGGTTGAGAGTGTGGGCTTTAGGTTGAGAGTGTGGGCTTTAGGTTGATAGTGTGGGCTTTAGTTTGAGAGTGTGGGCTTTAGGTTGAGAGTGTGGGCTTTAGGTTGATAGTGTGGGCTTTAGGTTGAGAGTGTGGGCTTTAGGTTGAGAGTGAGGGCTTTAGGTTGAGAGTGTGGGCTTTAGGTTGAGAGTGGAGTGTGGGCATTAGGTTGAGAGTGTGGGCTTTAGGTTGAGAGTGTGGGCTTTAGGTTGATAGTGTGGGCTTTAGGTTGATAGTGTGGGCTTTAGGTTGAGAGTGTGGGCTTTAGGTTGAGAGTGTGGGCTTTAGGTTGAGAGTGTGGGCTTTAGGTTGATAGTGTGGGCTTTAGGTTGAGAGTGTGGGCTTTAGGTTGATAGTGTGGGCTTTAGGTTGATAGTGTGGGCTTTAGGTTGAGAGTGTGGGCTTTAGGTTGAGAGTGTGGGCTTTAGGTTGATAGTGTGGGCTTTAGGTTGAGAGTGTGGGCTTTAGGTTGAGAGTGTGGGCTTTAGGTTGAGAGTGTGGGCTTTAGGTTGAGAGTGTGGGCTTTAGGTTGAGAGTGTGGGCTTTAGGTTGATAGTGTGGGCTTTAGGTTGAGAGTGTGGGCTTTAGGTTGAGAGTGTGGGCTTTAGGTTGAGAGTGTGGGCTTTAGGTTGATAGTGTGGGCTTTAGGTTGAGAGTGTGGGCTTTAGGTTGAGAGTGTGGGCTTTAGGTTGATAGTGTGGGCTTTCGGTTGAGAGTGTGGGCTTTAGGTTGAGAGTGTGGGCTTTAGGTTGAGAGTGTGGGCTTTTGGTTGAGAGTGTGGGCTTTAGGTTGATAGTGTGGGCTTTTGGTTGAGAGTGTGGGCTTTAGGTTGATAGTGTGGGCTTTAGGTTGATAGTGTGGGCTTTAGGTTGAGAGTGTGGGCTTTAGGTTGAGAGTGTGGGCTTTAGGTTGAGAGTGTGGGCTTTAGGTTGATAGTGTGGGCTTTAGGTTGAGAGTGTGGGCTTTAGGTTGAGAGTGTGGGCTTTAGGTTGATAGTGTGGGCTTTTGGTTGAGAGTGTGGGCTTTAGGTTGAGAGTGTGGGCTTTAGGTTGAGAGTGTGGGCTTTTGGTTGAGAGTGTGGGCTTTAGGTTGATAGTGTGGGCTTTTGGTTGAGAGTGTGGGCTTTAGGTTGATAGTGTGGGCTTTAGGTTGAGAGTGTGGGCTTTAGGTTGAGAGTGGAGTGTGGGCTTTAGGTTGAGAGTGTGGGCTTTAGGTTCAGAGTGGAGTGTGGGCTTTAGGTTGAGAGTGTGGGCTTTAGGTTGAGAGTGTGGGCTTTAGGTTGATAGTGTGGGCTTTTGGTTGAGAGTGTGGGCTTTAGGTTGAGAGTGTGTGCTTTAGGTTGAGAGTGTGGGCTTTTGGTTGAGAGTGTGGGCTTTAGGTTGATAGTGTGGGCTTTAGGTTGAGAGTGAGGGCTTTAGGTTGAGAGTGTGGGCTTTAGGTTGAGAGTGGAGTGTGGGCTTTAGGTTGAGAGTGGAGTGTGGGCTTTAGGTTGAGAGTGTGGGCTTTAGGTTGATAGTGTGGGCTTTAGGTTGATAGTGTGGGCTTTAGGTTGAGAGTGTGGGCTTTAGGTTGAGAGTGTGGGCTTTAGGTTGATAGTGTGGGCTTTAGGTTGATAGTGTGGGCTTTAGGTTGAGAGTGTGGGCTTTAGGTTGATAGTGTGGGCTTTAGGTTGATAGTGTGGGCTTTAGGTTGAGAGTGTGGGCTTTAGGTTGAGAGTGTGGGCTTTAGGTTGATAGTGTGGGCTTTAGGTTGAGAGTGTGGGCTTTAGGTTGAGAGTGTGGGCTTTAGGTTGAGAGTGTGGGCTTTAGGTTGAGAGTGTGGGCTTTAGGTTGAGAGTGTGGGCTTTAGGTTGAGAGTGGAGTGTGGGCTTTAGGTTGAGAGTGTGGGCTTTAGGTTGAGAGTGTGGGCTTTAGGTTGAGAGTGTGGGCTTTAGGTTGATAGTGTGGGCTTTAGGTTGAGAGTGTGGGCTTTAGGTTGAGAGTGTGGGCTTTAGGTTGATAGTGTGGGCTTTAGGTTGAGAGTGTGGGCTTTAGGTTGATAGTGTGGGCTTTAGGTTGAGAGTGTGGGCTTTAGGTTGAGAGTGTGGGCTTTAGGTTGAGAGTGTGGGCTTTAGGTTGAGAGTGTGGGCTTTAGGTTGAGAGTGTGGGCTTTAGGTTGAGAGTGTGGGCTTTAGGTTGAGAGTGTGGGCTTTAGGTTGATAGTGTGGGCTTTAGGTTGAGAGTGTGGGCTTTAGGTTGAGAGTGTGGGCTTTAGGTTGAGAGTGTGGGCTTTAGGTTGATAGTGTGGGCTTTAGGTTGAGAGTGTGGGCTTTAGGTTGATAGTGTGGGCTTTAGGTTGATAGTGTGGGCTTTAGGTTGAGAGTGTGGGCTTTAGGTTGAGAGTGTGGGCTTTAGGTTGAGAGTGTGGGCTTTAGGTTGATAGTGTGGGCTTTAGGTTGATAGTGTGGGCTTTAGGTTGATAGTGTGGGCTTTAGGTTGAGAGTGTGGGCTTTAGGTTGAGAGTGTGGGCTTTAGGTTGAGAGTGTGGGCTTTAGGTTGATAGTGTGGGCTTTAGGTTGAGAGTGTGGGCTTTAGGTTGATAGTGTGGGCTTTAGGTTGATAGTGTGGGCTTTAGGTTGAGAGTGTGGGCTTTAGGTTGAGAGTGTGGGCTTTAGGTTGATATTGTGGGCTTTAGGTTGAGAGTGTGGGCTTTAGGTTGATAGTGTGGGCTTTAGGTTGATAGTGTGGGCTTTAGGTTGAGAGTGTGGGCTTTAGGTTGAGAGTGTGGGCTTTAGGTTGATAGTGTGGGCTTTAGGTTGAGAGTGTGGGCTTTAGGTTGAGAGTGTGGGCTTTAGGTTGAGAGTGTGGGCTTTAGGTTGAGAGTGTGGGCTTTAGGTTGAGAGTGTGGGCTTTAGGTTGAGAGTGTGGGCTTTAGGTTGATAGTGTGGGCTTTAGTTTGAGAGTGTGGGCTTTAGGTTGAGAGTGTGGGCTTTAGGTTGATAGTGTGGGCTTTAGGTTGAGAGTGTGGGCTTTAGGTTGAGAGTGAGGGCTTTAGGTTGAGAGTGTGGGCTTTAGGTTGAGAGTGGAGTGTGGGCATTAGGTTGAGAGTGTGGGCTTTAGGTTGAGAGTGTGGGCTTTAGGTTGATAGTGTGGGCTTTAGGTTGATAGTGTGGGCTTTAGGTTGAGAGTGTGGGCTTTAGGTTGAGAGTGTGGGCTTTAGGTTGAGAGTGTGGGCTTTAGGTTGATAGTGTGGGCTTTAGGTTGAGAGTGTGGGCTTTAGGTTGATAGTGTGGGCTTTAGGTTGAGAGTGTGGGCTTTAGGTTGAGAGTGTGGGCTTTAGGTTGAGAGTGTGGGCTTTAGGTTGATAGTGTGGGCTTTAGGTTGAGAGTGTGGGCTTTAGGTTGAGAGTGTGGGCTTTAGGTTGAGAGTGTGGGCTTTAGGTTGAGAGTGTTTGCTTTAGGTTGAGAGTGTGGGCTTTATGTTGAGAGTATGGGCTTTAGGTTGAGAGTGTGGGCTTTAGGTTGAGAGTGTGGGCTTTAGGTTGATAGTGTGGGCTTTAGGTTGATAGTGTGGGCTTTAGGTTGAGAGTGTGGGCTTTAGGTTGAGAGTGTGGGCTTTAGGTTGATAGTGTGGGCTTTAGGTTGAGAGTGTGGGCTTTAGGTTGAGAGTGTGGGCTTTAGGTTGATAGTGTGGGCTTTAGGTTGAGAGTGTGGGCTTTAGGTTGAGAGTGTGGGCTATAGGTTGAGAGTGGAGTGTGGGCTTTAGGTTGAGAGTGGAGTGTGGGCTTTAGGTAGAGAGTGGAGTGTGGGCTTTAGGTTGAGAGTGGAGTGTGGGCTTTAGGTTGAGAGTGTGGGCTTTAGGTTGAGAGTGTGGGCTTTAGGTTGAGAGTGTGGGCTTTAAGTTGAGAGTGTGGGCTTTAGGTTGAGAGTGTGGGCTTTAGGTTGAGAGTGTGGGCTTTAGGTTGAGAGTGTGGGCTTTAGGTTGATAGTGTGGGCTTTAGGTTGAGAGTGTGGGCTTTAGGTTGAGAGTGTGGGCTTTAGGTTGAGAGTGTGGGCTTTAGGTTGATAGTGTGGGCTTTAGGTTGAGAGTGTGGGCTTTAGGTTGAGAGTGTGGGCTTTAGGTTGATAGTGTGGGCTTTTGGTTGAGAGTGTGGGCTTTAGGTTGAGAGTGTGGGCTTTAGGTTGAGAGTGTGGGCTTTTGGTTGAGAGTGTGGGCTTTAGGTTGATAGTGTGGGCTTTTGGTTGAGAGTGTGGGCTTTAGGTTGATAGTGTGGGCTTTAGGTTGAGAGTGTGGGCTTTAGGTTGAGAGTGGAGTGTGGGCTTTAGGTTGAGAGTGTGGGCTTTAGGTTCAGAGTGGAGTGTGGGCTTTAGGTTGAGAGTGTGGGCTTTAGGTTGAGAGTGTGGGCTTTAGGTTGATAGTGTGGGCTTTTGGTTGAGAGTGTGGGCTTTAGGTTGAGAGTGTGTGCTTTAGGTTGAGAGTGTGGGCTTTTGGTTGAGAGTGTGGGCTTTAGGTTGATAGTGTGGGCTTTAGGTTGAGAGTGAGGGCTTTAGGTTGAGAGTGTGGGCTTTAGGTTGAGAGTGGAGTGTGGGCTTTAGGTTGAGAGTGTGGGCTTTAGGTTGAGAGTGTGGGCTTTAGGTTGATAGTGTGGGCTTTAGGTTGATAGTGTGGGCTTTAGGTTGAGAGTGTGGGCTTTAGGTTGAGAGTGTGGGCTTTAGGTTGATAGTGTGGGCTTTAGGTTGATAGTGTGGGCTTTAGGTTGAGAGTGTGGGCTTTAGGTTGATAGTGTGGGCTTTAGGTTGATAGTGTGGGCTTTAGGTTGAGAGTGTGGGCTTTAGGTTGAGAGTGTGGGCTTTAGGTTGATAGTGTGGGCTTTAGGTTGAGAGTGTGGGCTTTAGGTTGAGAGTGTGGGCTTTAGGTTGAGAGTGTGGGCTTTAGGTTGAGAGTGTGGGCTTTAGGTTGAGAGTGTGGGCTTTAGGTTGAGAGTGTGGGCTTTAGGTTGAGAGTGGAGTGTGGGCTTTAGGTTGAGAGTGTGGGCTTTAGGTTGAGAGTGTGGGCTTTAGGTTGAGAGTGTGGGCTTTAGGTTGATAGTGTGGGCTTTAGGTTGAGAGTGTGGGCTTTAGGTTGAGAGTGTGGGCTTTAGGTTGATAGTGTGGGCTTTAGGTTGAGAGTGTGGGCTTTAGGTTGATAGTGTGGGCTTTAGGTTGAGAGTGTGGGCTTTAGGTTGAGAGTGTGGGCTTTAGGTTGAGAGTGTGGGCTTTAGGTTGAGAGTGTGGGCTTTAGGTTGAGAGTGTGGGCTTTAGGTTGAGAGTGTGGGCTTTAGGTTGAGAGTGTGGGCTTTAGGTTGAGAGTGTGGGCTTTAGGTTGATAGTGTGGGCTTTAGGTTGATAGTGTGGGCTTTAGGTTGATAGTGTGGGCTTTAGGTTGAGAGTGTGGGCTTTAGGTTGAGAGTGTGGGCTTTAGGTTGAGAGTGTGGGCTTTAGGTTGATAGTGTGGGCTTTAGGTTGAGAGTGTGGGCTTTAGGTTGATAGTGTGGGCTTTAGGTTGATAGTGTGGGCTTTAGGTTGAGAGTGTGGGCTTTAGGTTGAGAGTGTGGGCTTTAGGTTGATATTGTGGGCTTTAGGTTGAGAGTGTGGGCTTTAGGTTGATAGTGTGGGCTTTAGGTTGATAGTGTGGGCTTTAGGTTGAGAGTGTGGGCTTTAGGTTGAGAGTGTGGGCTTTAGGTTGATAGTGTGGGCTTTAGGTTGAGAGTGTGGGCTTTAGGTTGAGAGTGTGGGCTTTAGGTTGAGAGTGTGGGCTTTAGGTTGAGAGTGTGGGCTTTAGGTTGAGAGTGTGGGCTTTAGGTTGAGAGTGTGGGCTTTAGGTTGATAGTGTGGGCTTTAGTTTGAGAGTGTGGGCTTTAGGTTGAGAGTGTGGGCTTTAGGTTGATAGTGTGGGCTTTAGGTTGAGAGTGTGGGCTTTAGGTTGAGAGTGTGGGCTTTAGGTTGAGAGTGTGGGCTTTAGGTTGAGAGTGGAGTGTGGGCATTAGGTTGAGAGTGTGGGCTTTAGGTTGAG